>NC_047040.1:99052405-99364997 GCF_011762595.2 Tursiops truncatus | reverse complement strand
CCCAGCCTCTCAGCCGTCTACTCCAAGGCACCTTCCACTCCAAGAGGTCATCTCCTCTAAGACACCAAGGAGAAGCCTTCTTGGACCTTTTATGCCAGCAGATTTACAACTGAATACCTCCTTGGACCTTTTATGCCAGCGCACTTACAACTGAATACCATTAAGTAAACTGAATACCATCAAGTAATCCCTGTTGATGTCCAATGGAAGAGAATAAACTCCTTACTCAAATTCCCGACCCATAAAACCATAACATATAATGCAATTCTGTTATTTTATTCTAGTAACCTTGGAGCTGGTACTACACAACACAATGATACATAACTGGGACAGAATGAAATAATTGAGTACAAATGATTCTGAAGAGGCTACAAAGCAACAAACTTCTTCGTAATCCTGACAACAGAGAAATCTAAGAGGGAAGTCACTTTGTTTAGATCACTTTGTTTAGAACGTGACCTGGAACATATAAAACGTAATGAAAATATTCAGTGTACTATTTCCCCATTCTTTGCTTTTTGGACTTAAATCTCTCTTCTATTTAGGAATAATTGCAAAAGCTTTCTGAGGTTCAGTTTCTCATTGATAAAAAATGGAGATAACAATACCTGATCATCTCACAGAGATGCAAGATGATAAAATACTTCAATTACAGAGCAGGGACAATGAGAAAGAGAAAAGGAATGTTGACTGAGTACTAAATGGCAGGCCTGTACCAGTTATTCTCCTTCCCCTTTGCAGATTGGTGACAAGAGGACAGACTCAGCATCAGGAGACTGTGTAATACGAACAGTGAGATATTAGATGAATCATTAATAGCTCTAAGAAATTCTGTTGAGATTTGACAGTGAGGGAGATTGTTACATTGTCTCATAACCTAAGTTGGTCATTTATATTGAGACTCAAATATGTCCATTGCTATTAACAAAGTTTATGAAGTTAAAAACTACTAGGAAGTATGAAATTTTGGTGATGGTCACTGATGATGATTATTTCCCTGGACTGAAAACCTCTAGATCCATGTTTCAGTCTCACGTCCTTGGGATTTGTGGTGAGCACAATGGTGGTATCTACAGAAAAGATGTTTTGTTCCTTGAATTGCACCTCCCTTAGCCACTTAGGAAGCCAGCTTCTGGGGTCACAATAAGATTCAGGTCCAACATACCACTACATGTCTATCGTCAAATGACCAGATGGCCTTGCACAACTTCTCAGAGCCTTTTAGCACTTCTGAGTTAACATTTATTCCATATAATACGGTCATTAGCAGGTACCACTGAGAACCTCGTTGTTATCATACCTACAATTTTGTATGGGTCAGTGGTTTGTTAGTTTTGCTTAGCAGGGTTATTTTGTATAACAGAGCTTAGTAGCGTATGTGGCTGAGTAAGAAGTTTGGTACTAAGAAGATGAGGTCAGAAACTGGGAACCTGGGCCCCAGTTCTCAATCACATTTTTTGCTATATGGCCTTGAGGAAACCACTAACTCCTTGAGTTTCAACTTCTTCATTCCCAGAAAGTTGATAATAAGCCCTGATTCAATGGCGCATTATGATGTAAAATGACATAATGCATATAACAGCACTAGGAAAATAGTGAAGAGATTTGCAAGTGCAAAGCACTTTTGTAACACTACTACTAAGAGTACTTGTTTTTTTTGAGTCAAATTATTTTCTGCAGTTGAGCTGAGCACAGTGATCACAGGAAGACAGGGACATTTATGTGTGAATATTCAGCCTTTCCAGTAAGAAGATAGAAGCTCCACCACTGAAAACTCCAAAATATGAGCCTCAGCCTTGCTCCTTTTATTTCTCTCAGATGATGAGATGTACAGTATATAAGAATGTGGGCTCTACAACACATCTTTGCTCTGTCACCTTCCAGAAATTTGACTTTGGTCAAGTGATGTAACCTCTTTGGGCCTCCTTTTCCTTATCTGCCCAATGGATATTTGTTCAGCAACTATTTCTTGAGGACTTCCAGATTCAGGCACACTTTCCAGAGCTGGAAGACAGGAATGCACCAAGGGAAAGAGGGAAAGAAGGGAGGAAGTGGCTGAACAAATGTAGGAAATAATGAGGTGATTTTTTAAGAATGGGATATCCAGGGTGAAGGATATATGAGGGATGATCTTTGGTAGGATTCTTCTTCTTGTAACATCTCTGTAAATTTGAAATTGTTTCCAAATAATGCTTGTTTTTAAAAGAAAAAACAGGGGCAAATTCCTAAGTCATGTGTTGCATAGAGCCAGAGCCTGCGTCCAACAGCAGTTTGAGTATCTGGAAGCAAACTCTGGCGTTTATGTTGCTTCCTGATCATTCATTAGGACCACAGAGAAACTCAGTGGGGTTGAACAATTTTTCCATTTAGCATTTTTAAAATCATTTCTCTAGTAATGTTTGCATGGCTATCAGAACTTCTGGCACAAAATAGGTATTACATAAAGGCTTATGTTTTTCTTTTCCCCAAACAGGTATACATGAATGATGGACATCATTTGCCTTATGGGATCAGTTCTTATGCCTGTGTGAATAGTCTTTACTGTGGTGTTTCTTATAACGTGACGGCTGGAAAATTGGCGTCAAAATGAGGTGGTAGCACAATATAGTAGCCAAGAGCATGGACTGCAGAACAAAACTGCCTGAGTTCAAATCCCAGGCCTGCCACTTATTAGCACTATGTCCTTGGGCAAATGACTCTGCCCCCATTCCTCTCTTGTAAAATACAGATAACAAAATGCAGTAGTTTGCCTTGTAAGAAGTTAACATTGATAAAATGCTTAAAACAGTGTCTGGTATGTAATAAACATTATATAAGTGTTTGTTAGAAAAATTAAAATTGCCTCCAGAAAGGAAGGCTTGATACAATGCAAATTGCTGGGTCCCACTCATGACTGGATGAATAAGAATCTCTTGAGCCTGTAGCATTTTAACAAGCTCTCCAGATGATTCTTAGAAAGATTGAAGGTTGAAAGCCACTGCTTTAGTTATTAGGAGGCTTGAGGAACTGATTCCACTGAGGCAGCTAATACAGTAAATCAAACTTTACTTTTTAAGTCAGTATCTTAGGTCTAAAAAATCCCCTAATCCATGTGGGAAATTTCTCCCTAAATCAAATTAAGTGAACCAATAAAACATGCTTCCGGAATGATTAGCATCTCAAATTACGGTTCTAAGTCCGCCGGTCTCCTTGACTTGTTTTTTCCAGGTGGCTTCTCTTCCTTGATCAGTTTCCCCAGGATAAACGTTGCTCACTGTCTATATCTTTGCTTGTCTGAGGAATGGATATAAATGGGCCTCCTGGGAGTTTGGAGTACTTTGGGATACAGCCCTTCTCCCTAAATTACCCAGTCTAGTCTCTGTGCATCGTGGAGAAATGCTCTAATAGGAAATGCCAATGAAGCATGATAATTTTAGCAATTTTTTTTTGCCAGAAGGGAATTTAGAGCTGCTGCAGAAAAGTAGTTAGCTTCCACATTTATTTTGTCATTGAAGTCAATTTCTACAGTTAAACTGAACACTTTTATGAAGTACAAAAGATGAGACTATAATTTGAGGACAGTTTGTCCTGTTAAAGGTAACAAAACCTCCAGAGGTCTAGGCACCGACTTCAAGGCATGTGTACAGTAAGTCCCTTACATACTAACGAGTTCTGTTCTGAGAGTGCATTTGTAAGTCCAATTTGTTCATAAGTCCAACAAATTTAGCCTAGGTATCCAACGAACACAATCAGCTACCTAGTACTGTACTGTAATAGGTTTATAATACTTTTCACATAAATAATACATAAAAAACAAACACAAAAAATAAAGAAACATTTTCAATCTTACAGCACAGTACCTTGAAAAGTGCAGTAGTACAGTACCTGTGGGCTACGCATGTTGAATCACGCTAATCTGTGGGTTACCAATGTTGAAATGCTTTATTCAGAGCTTAAGTTGGCATCATCATCGTGTCTGAGCGATGAAGAGTATGATTCTGACTTTTTTCTTAGCTTTATTTTTATTTTTTTCTTAGCTTTTTGCATGTTAACGATACTATTTTAACAAACACTACAATGATGTGCAATTTTAGTACAGTAAGTTCCCTACATATGAACGAGTTCTGTTCCTAGAGTCCAATTTGTTCATAAGTCCAACAGAGTTAGCCTAGGTACCCAACTAACACAATCGGCTATATAGTACTGTACTGTAATAGGTTTATAATACTTTTCACACAAATAATACATAAAAAACAAACACCAAAAATAAAGAAAACATTGTTAAGCTTACAGCACAGGACCTTGAAAAGTACAGTAGTACAGTGCAACAGCTGGCATCCAGGGGCTGGCATCGAGTGAACAGGCAAGAAGAGTTACTGACTGGAGGAGGGAGAGGAGGTGGGAGATGGTAGAGCTGAAGGATCGTCAGCAATAGGAGATGGAGGGCAGGCTGCAGTGTCACTCACGCCTGACGCTGATGGCACAGGTTCTGGTTCCTTGCTGGATTCAATTCTATCTACCCTCTTGAAAAAACGATCCAGTGATGTCTGGGTAGTAGCACGTTCGCACTTTGAAAGTTTGCAACTTGAAGGTTCGTATGTAGGGGACTTGCTGTATGTGAGCCCAGAGGAGCACTGGAACCACACTTCCAGCTTCTGTTGCCCCTGAGAAGCAGTGACTTTGGGACCTTAAGGCCTCAAAGGGACCCAATAAAGGTATTCACTATTTTTATAGATGAAGTTCATAACTGACATAGTACAAATATTATTTTAACCACTAAACTGGCATTCATCATTATCATCATCATCATCACCATCATCATCAAATAATAATTATTATGGGCTGAATTCTGTTCCCCCAAATTCCCTATGTTGAGGTCCTAACCCCCAGTATCTCAGAATGTGACCATATTTGGTAATAGATTCTCTGAAGAAGTAAATGAGGTCATTAGAGGAGATCCCAATCCAGTGACTGGTGTCCTTACAATAGAGAGGAAATTTGGATACATATAGTCACAGAGGGCAGACCACGTGAAGACACAGGGAGAAGACAGCCATCTACAAGCCAAGGAAAGAGGCTTCAGTAGAAACCAACCCTGCCGACACTTTGATCTTGGATGTCTAGCCTTCACAACTGTGTGGAAATAAATTTCTGTTGTTTAGGTCCCCAGTCTGTGGTACTTTGTCATGGCAGCCTTAGAGAACTAATACAATAATAATACAACAGTACCAACATTTCATAGCACTTTATATTTTACCAAAGATTTGTATGATCTCACTAAAATTCACACACACAGACACACACACTCACACACACCCAAAAGGATGTGAATGCCTACTCTGAGAGAGGCACATTAATATCATCAGTGCCATTTTACAAATGAAGAAACTAAAGCCTAGAGAGGCTTGGTGATTGGCATGAAGTTCCACTATTCATTAGCAATGAAGACACAAATTACATCTAGGTCTTCTTACTAAAAGGATCACACTCTCCACTTGGCTTTCCAGGAACACCTGCTCCCCAGGATCTTGGCTCTATGTGTCTCTGGATAGGAGGAGACAGTAGATGCAGTGTCTACCTCTAGACTGACCCCTTGAGGTCTGGAAGTCAGTGAGCAGCTGGGGCACCTGCAGGGACAATTTCTGACAATTGGGGGCCCTCGCTGCCTTGGTCACCAACCCTGTTGGGACAGAGGAAGCATTAGGGGCTTACCCAAGAGCTGTGCTCATCATAAAAAAAAACTCCCTGTTCCTTTAGTACTTTCACCTTTGGTTGGAAGGGTGGCATTAACTGAGGATTTCTCCTGCTTTCTTTTTCTTATCTTTTTTTTTAAGAGTTTCATCTTATTTATTTATTTATTTATTTTTGCGGTATGCAGGCCTCTAACTGCTGTGGCCTCTCCCGCTGCAGAGCACAGGCTCCGGACGCGCAGGCTCAGCGGCCATGGCTCACAGGCCCAGCCGCTCCGCGGCACGTGGGATCTTCCCAGACCGGGGCACGAACCCGCGTCCCCTGCATCGGCAGGCGGACTCTCAACCACTGCGCCACCAGGGAAGCCCCTTTCTTATCTTTTCTAAAAAATAAATTTATTTATTTATTTTGGCTGCATTGGGTCTTCATTGCTGAGCGTGGGCTTTCTCTAGTTGTGGCAAGCGGGAGCTACTCTTTGTTGCGGTGCGCGGGCTTCTCATTGTGGTGGTTTCTCTTGTTGCAGATCATGGGCTCTAGGAGCACGGGCTTCAGTAGTTGTGGCTCATGGGCTCTAGAGCACAGGCTCAGTAGCTATGGCTCATGGGCTTAGTTGCTCCGTGGCATGTGAGATCATCCTAGACCAAGGCTCAACCCCGTGTCCCCTGCATTGGCAGGTGGATTCTTAACCACTGCGCCACCAGGGAAGTCCCCTCTCCTGACTTTCAATTACTTTTTGAGTCCGAACTTGAAAGGGATTAGAAACCAAAATACTGGTGGCTTCTTTATCTAAATTTTCTTACAACTGAGGCTCTGTCTCTGTTGGGTTAATGGAGAATGCCTGAGAGATTACTCTTTGTTCTGTCTCATTTTCAGAAACTGTATTGCCAACTGCTCAGGTGAGGGAGGTATGTGTTTGTGATTGTTTGTGTACCTAGAGTGGGGGGTTCCACTCAGATGTTGTGGGTGTTTTGCAGCAAATGTGCTTCATCCTCAATTGTCCCATGAGGTAATGCACACATTGTCCACTGTGAAACACTGATCAATTTGTTCTCTTCTGGAAAGCCTCTCTCACCTCCTTTTCCAAATGAATCCTACTTAGACATTCATGCTTGATTCCCATTCAGTCTCTTTCTCAGTATTTTACGGAAAATTTCAAATACTGTGAATTCCTACATTCAGTGTCATAAAATGTTCAACTTAATTATATAATGCCAATTTACATTAAATAAAGCAATGTTTGTGAGGTTATCTACCAACGCTGTGCACAGCCTCTTAATATATACTTGAGACCATGAACCTGAGACTCATTTCTTTTGACCTCTTCATTAAGACTCTACTCAAAACTCAGCAGAATTCATGTGGCAATTTATCAAGCACTGTTTTATGCCACTAAACCAATTACCGTCTCAAAATACTGCCTTGTTCTCGCATCACTGTTGAAATTTCCATGTATTTATATCTTTCCTGACAATTAAATTGCAATCTTCTTGTAGGCGTTTTGTCCCTGCCAAGGGTAAGTGTTTGATAGATCATTGTATTACTTTTCTGTGTTGTAACATCAAATTGTCACAAACATAGTAGCTTAAAACAACACAAATTTATTATCTTATAGTTTGGTAGGTCAAATGTCTGACACAGGTTTAGTAGAATCGAACCAAAGTGTGAGCAGGGAGGTTTTCGGGATGCTCTAGGGATGAATCCATTTCCTCGCTTATTCATGTTGTTGGCAGAATTTAGTTCTTTGCAGTTTTAGGGCTACAGTCCATGTTCCTGGCTGTCAGCTGAGGGTATTTACCAGTTTCTAGTGGCTTCTAGGTTTCTTGAATTCTCTGGCTCATGCCCTCCCTCCATCTTTGTGGAATTTTTTTTTTTTTTTTTTTTTTTGTGGTATGCGGGCCTCTCACTGCTGTGGCCTCTCCTGTTGCAGAGCACAGGCTCCGGACGCGCAGGCTCAGCGGCCATGGCTCACGGGCCCAGCCGCTCCGCGGCATGTGGGATCTTCCCGGACAGGGGCACGGGTCAGCCACTGCGCCACCAGGGAAGACCTGTGGCATTTCTTTGAGTGACTTTTCTTCCTTCTTCTTCTGTTTTTTAAGGACTCGTGTGATTACATTAGATCCACCTGCATAATCCAGTATAATCTTCCTGCTTTAAGATCAACTGATTCACAACCTTAATTCCCTTTTGCCTTATAATGCAATGTATTCACAAGTCCCAGGGATTAGGATGTGAACATTTTGGGGGGCCATTTTTCTGCTCACCACAATCATCAACTGTGGGTAATTACAAGGACGAGATCCTGTGTTGCTTCTGGGGTCTGAAATTCTGCTTTAGGCAATTCTGAACACGAATCGCATTCAGCCACAGAGCTGGCACTTTCTGAAGAAGTGACAAGCTCTTAGCTTCTGTATGTACAAGGAAAAACTACTTCTGATCCTTTAGGAACAAGGACTATAAACGTAAAGAAGCCCACAGGGCTGCCCCCCTTAACACTAATGATGGTGCCTATGAAATGTCTCCAGGAGACACGGACTCCTCACCCTTGAAATCTTTTCCAAGTGGAAGCTCTAAAACAGTACCAAACTCTTATTTCCTTATGATGATGTTAAAAGATATATTTTATCCAAAAAAATCAAAACTAAATATGGTGAAGTAAGAGCAAGGGTTTATTATTATTATTATTTATGTTTACCCCAAATCCAACTATGCAGTCTGAGGCCTGATGGGACTCTTGTTTCTCTGCACTGTGTCCTGGCTGTACAGCCCCTTCTCTTAGTATCGAAACATATCCTTCTAAAAGGGCAGATTCTTCTTTTTATTGCAGGGCAAAGAAAGCAAGAAGAAACTGAGGGTTTCTTCTCGATGTATGGTTAATCAAGGAAGGTAAGGTTGAAGGTACTTTAAAATAAAACCGGGGCTGGGGGATGACTTCAGTAAACCCAGCTCTCAGGGAAACCATTAAGGAGTTCTAATCATTCTACAGGGGCTTCCTTCTAAGCCCCTGTAAGCCCCAGTGCCGGCCACAGACTGGGTTTGGCACAGCAGGTAAACAAGCTGCCATTGCCAATCATGCTGCAGAGAAAACTGGGATCACGTGGGCTGGGAGAGGGCCCTGGAGGTCATCTAAATCCAACGGATTGCAAGGCCAAGGGTAAGTACGTTCATAAAAAGGTGTATTGGTCACTGGCATATTCCAGGCCCTGTTCCAGGTTTGGGGTGTCATAACAGCAGTCCTCAGCATCAATAAACTTACAGCTTTGTGAAAACACAGACAGCTAAGATATTTACTCAGCGGACAATGCTGTGTGCTCAGCTGGAGGTAGCACAGCTATGGAAGCTCAGCGGAGAGTCTAATCTTTGTGTTTAAGAAAATCTTCCTGGAGAAAACGATGGTTCAGTCAAGTGCTGAAGGGCAAGTGGAGATGATGAGCAAACAGAGATGGGGTAGGCATTTGAATCAGAGGCAACAGAGCAGGAAGTGCTGGAGGAGGTAAAGTCTGGTGAGGTAGAGAGAACCAAGTCATTAGAAAACTTATTACAAGAGGGCAAGAAGCCTGTGCTAAGGCTCTAATCATGTCCCATATGGATTTTCCTATGTAAAATGTGGAGGATGGTAAGGAAACTAAATTGATGGCAGGGAAATAGTTACAGCACTCTCACAATAGTTCAGGGAAGAGATATTACTCCGGTGAGACAGTAGTGTTAAGGAGGAAGGTTAATTAATCCTGGGAATTAGGTGGCAGGACAAGGTGTGGAGTGTAGATGGGGGAAGAGAGGGCATTGGTGAAGCGGAGAGGAAAGTGAAGTATGACTACCAGGTTCTTGCATTTTGTGGACGAATGGATGGCTGGTGACTGAATTAGCTTACAATAATTCAAGAAAAGTATGATGCTTAGCATAAATTGTGGTTAGTAAAGACATAGCTTTAGTTAAGCTTCAATGATTCAAGATGTACAGAGAGACACAGGCTAGCTCAAGTGAAGGGAGGGGTTATTATAAGATATGTACAGGGCTTCCCTGGTGGCGCAGTGGTTGAGAGTCCGCCTGTCGATGCAGGGGACATGGGTTCGTGCCCCGGCCCGGGAAGATGCCACATGCCACAGAGCGGCTGGGCCCGTGAGCCACGGCCGCTGAGCCTGCGCGTCTGGAGCCTGTGCTCCGCAACGGGAGAGGCCACAACAGTGAGAGGCCAGCGTACCGCAAAAAAAAAAAAAAGATATGTACAGAGCAGTAAGAAAATAAGAATCACACTGGAAATTTAGGAGCTCAAAAATCCCAGGAGACCTGGGTTTCATGCAGGCTATATGTCAGGCAGGGCTAGCACTTCAGCAGTAAGAATTTATAGATCCTCACTTTATAGCGCTGCTCACTGAGATGACTCTACCATGCACTGACGGCTGGTCTATTTCCTATTCGCTTCTAATAGGTCTTCTCACTCTCTACCCTGAATTTCATCTCAGCATTCTAACATTTCTGCTTTCTTGGGAATCTGGCTAACAAATTCTGCTGTGAGTACCTACGAAGGATGATGACAGCTTTTTTTCGGGACTCTAACACAGCATTTAGACATAGCTTAAGCAACAATCAGTATACCTTCTCTGTGCTCTTTTTACATATGAAATTCTAGATCCAGTCTCCTCTTCACTCTTTTTCCTTCAGGTGGCAACATGAAATAGTCATGGTTAACACAAGTCAGTTACTTTCCATAAGACCCAACGTTACCCCAAAGTATTTCAAAGATAGTTCAAAAAAAACAGAATAATAATAGTAAGTTTTGGTCTTATTAATAATTGAATGATTTCTTAAAGACCCTGTTAAATCAACAACTGCTATGCTAAGGTTCTAATCCCTAGAGAAATATCCTCCTTAAACTCTCAGGCAATTTCAAAAGAATAAATCTGAATGATGACTCTTATGTAATCAGATGACCTTGATTCTGTCCCACGAACACTTTAAGAATCTTCAAGCTAAAAAAAAAAAAAAAACCTTCATGCTAGTGCTATGTTCACATATAGAGAAAAAACAGAGATATGATATATGTATGTATGTATGTATATATGTAAAATACATACATTATCAGTTTGGCAGTCCAGGTTTAAAAAGTTGAAGAATATAACTTTTTCACTGATCATTCTAAACTGAGGAAATATATCAGTAGAGAGGATGTATCAGAAAAATAAAAGACATGAGATTGGAAAATGTAACTCATTAAAAGGCACATAATATCTTATTCCTGTATTGTCCTATAAAACTGATGAAAGAAATGTTTGTGGGTGTTTATGGTAAGCCTTTAGAATACTTATAAAACAAATGGATTTGTTGTTAAATTTTTTTAATCTTGATAAAATTAGGTATCTCTATAGCAACACAGGTGTTGCACTACATGCTTTGATCTGTAAATATATCAGGCTTTTTAAAGAATACAATATATAATACTGTAATTATACAACTTTGGTTTGTTCAGGCAATAGTTGGGTAAAATACTTTCTATTTAAATTGAGTGATATGATTTTTCAGTAAAGGAATGGCCCTTAACAGTTTAGTTTGGAAAGGTAAAAATGATTTACTTTATATCCCGTTTGGGAGTGCACATTTTTCTCTATAAAAGATACATACATACACACATGTGCACACATGCAGATGCACACAAAGATTTTGGAGAAAAAATATATCAAAAATTGTTCAGGAGGTTCTTTTTTGGGTATGAGTGGTTTTTGATTTCCACTATACTCGTTGTTTTGAAACAAAAGAGGGCTAAACCTCCTTAGGCAGGGTCCTCGTGATTGAGGGAGAGCAGAGTGACATGGTATCAGTGCCCATTTTCAGTCCACTGCCCTTCCTGACATATTTCTACACATTGCAATTTGATTAAAGATACTGCCAACATTCAAGATGATATAAGTAACTGAATGCTTTGATAGTTTTTGCATTTCATTGCAAAAACTCACACTTTATGTCTCAAAGGATCTAATTATTTGGCTTTTTTAGTGAGTCAAGTAAAACGAACTCGGCTGAGAGTGTAGTGACAGGGGAATTAGTCCTGGCTTCCTGGAACGTTAAGTGGGTGTGTGAGTGCCTGGGGTAAGCGACTTAGTGAATCCCTGAATCCTGATTCACACTGTGGCCAACACCCACCAGCTCCCCTCATCTGGTGAGAGTCAGTGAGTCAACAAAGAGCAAAGAATGACACAAGGAGGTATGTGAGACACGGATAGCCTGAGGGACAATTTTGTCTTTTATATTAGTACATTTACACTAATATTATCTGCTCAAATTATATAGTCTTTGGTCATGCATAATTACTGTATCCATTTCAGCAGATTGATTAATAAATATACTTAAAAGCATTTCTAAAGCTATGTTTTTAACAAAAGAACTTTATTTCCAGGCCTTTATCTCCTTTAATTGGCACTTTCCTGTTCACAAGTTAAAATAATTATACCATAGCACTAACTCAGAACAAATATTTGGCACGCATTTGAAGATGACAAAGTAAGAAGATAGCAGATAGAGGAGTGATTTGTTTATGAGGAAATTCTGACAACAGATTCTTAAGTTCTCGTGAAACATGTGGGCATAGAGGGAGAAGTATAGTTATAGATTCTATGTGTGATCTGAAGTGTAGACACCATCTGAAATACCAAAGCATTTAATACTAGAAGTTCCAATCAAGTATTTTGCTCCTGATGAAATGTAAGGAAAACATATAGCACAGAAAAGAATGACTTTTTACAAGTGTGTCATTGAAACTGTTGGGCCATTTTAGGTAAATGGATTTAGAATTTTCCTCCTTTATTCTGTTTTGACTATATTGAGTACATGGGGTTATTTTAAGGTCTGCTGCTTATTTTGCTTCTGCAGATGAGGTCTCAGAACGTCATTTACTGCTCGGTTTCTATCAACTAACCTACGATGAATGTCACTTTCATAAAATAAGAAAACAGCAGGCATGAAAGATGGGTTTTCCAATTGTCTTTATTTCTCTGCAGAAATAAAGACTCTTCAGAAAGCAACACTTCAATGCTAGAAGATATATATTACATAAAATTTTTTCCTCAGACCACAGACCTCAGTCTCTTTTCACACAGATCATTGTAAGGTAATTTCAATTGCGATGAACCTCACTTAAACAAAAATTGCTGATAAGAAAATGTGTCTTCTGATTATCTTACTTTTAAGTCATTCAATTTTGAATAATTTGTACTTATACATGCTATATTACCACTTTATTTTAAATTAATTTTAGTTCATATTTGTGACAAAATTATTTAATAATAGAGTTGTGATCATGACCCAATGTCAACTGAATCTTTTAGGTTCTCCCTGATTTCTGACTCAGATGACTTTGCAGTACTCCCAGCCTGGGTAAGGTGTTCATGTACTCTGCAATATGTGCAAAGGTGTGGCTTTGAATACATATTAATAGTAGTCCATGCTAAATATAATTACTTCTGTTAAGTAAATTCATCAGGTGTACTTTCCTACTGATCACTTCTTGTTGAATCATACAACTCTTATTACACCAAAAAACCCAAAAATATCCCTCAATTATGTAGACACAATCTAAGTATATTTTAAAATAAATCATTGCATTCTCTTATTAATGAATTCTGTATTAATCCCTCTCCTTCTTGAAGTATAATTAATATTTGGTATATCTCATTAAGTATAAATTAATTTTCAAAACCACTGATATTACAGAATTATAATTATCTAATAGCTGAACTACAGCATACTACTGCTCTTTTAATCAAAATCAGATACTTCATTTACCTACTGTATTGTCAGGCAACCTTTCTGATTTTAAAGCTTAGGATACTGGATTATATTTCTTTGAAATTTCTTTGAAATTTTCAAAATTAATAAAATATCCATTCCTTCTATGCAACATACAGATTACTGGTTTTGAGTTCAGGCTCTGAAAACAGGCTACCTGAGTCCAAAACCTGGTTGTACAAATTGCTAGCTATATTAACTCAGTTACTTCATCTCTCTGTAACTTGATTTCTCTTTTTTATCTGTAAACTAAGGTTTAGTGAAAGTACATACCTCATATAGCTGTTGTAGAGTATAAGTGATATAGTACGTAAGGACTTAGAATATTTCTTGAGCACGTCTACCAAAAGAAGGACCTTTGTTTATGGCATGGACAGTAGACAGACTTACGGTAGACTGCTAAGTATCCATATTAAAATATTTATACCAAGGAAAGAGAAACACAGCATGAGAAAGGATTAAAGTGCCACAAAGGGTTAATGGGACTTTTCATTAACCAATGTGGCCAGGGCAGACCCAGTTTGTTCTGGTAATGCTCACTCAAGGTTATTCTTGAAAACTGTTTTCTAGGTGAAAAGGAAATGGTGATAGCCATAAGGTAGCAGAATGGAATGAACTGACGGACATCTTAGCCTGGGTGAAGTTTAAGTAGAGAACAAACCCAGGTTAGCTTCATGGGAATAAGCAGAGACACAGAAGAAAAGTAGGCAACCTGGGATCCCACATAACTCGCGTAGAATTTCAAGTTGATTTGAAGATGAATAGTGATACCACTGAGGACTTCTGAGTAGGGAAGTGACATTACTAAAATGAGCCTCCAAGCTTTCTCTGGTAAGAATGAACAGGGAGAAAGTAAAAGATTATAGCCAGGGATATCAGTTAAAATATTATTCTAAGCAGTTTTGCAAAGTCATGGTTTCATGAGTTCCAGGAAAAATTAATTAAACGACAGCTAAATATATGTATGTGTGTGTTTGTGTGTGTGCGTGTGTGTGTGTACTTTTTAAGACTTTCAAATAGTGGACAATAATGACATGTTCTCCAAAAACAATAAATAACAACAAGAAAAGCAAAACCACAGAAATATACCAAACTGCTCATGATTAAAATATAGGGGAAAAACCCCCCGAATTACCTCTAAGTAAAAAAAAAAAGAAAAAGTAGAAGAAGAAAAGAAAAAGACCAACCATGGTGAGCTATCACTTATGCTCTTACAGAAAATCTTTGCCAGGAGTAAAGATGGCAAGAAAGAGAGAAGAGGGAAACCAGTGGTAGGTATATAACTGAGCTAAAATTGCTGCCAAAAGGAGAACGTTCACTCTAAGTGTACAAAGCCTAGAAAAGAGACTTGCTGGTTGAGAATACTTCCTACAGGAAAGCACATGCCATTTGAGGTTGCAGTCTGAAAGCAATAATATGTCTGGGAAAGAAGATAAAGGGGAGGGATGAGGTGTTTTTAGAAACTGTTGATTTAAAAAAATGAGCAAATGGGAAATTGAGGGTCCTGCTGTAAAAAAGAGAAGCAACAAATTAGAGGTCATTCAATCCGCCTCCCTCTCGAAAAAATAAAAACAAAAACAAAAATAAAGAAATACAAGAGAATTCTGTTAAGCCCTGAATCTTTTACTACACCAAAAATATTTCAAATGATTACATGAAAACTACATAACATTACACAGCACAATTAAAATAGAAAATGAGAACTAAGGCACCCAGGCTGAAGAAATCCCACTTCCTCATCTATAACTACAAAAATCAACCACAAAGCAAAAGAAAATTGGATACCTCAAACACCTCAAAATGAGGTAAATATCTGAGGATATGAAAAAACACCTTAACTTAGAAATTAAAATGTAAAAAAAAAAAGAAAAAATCAGTGAGTAGGAAGAAGTTTTTAAAAAGAGAGATAGTTGATTAAACTCAAAAATAAATGATGTGATGGAAATATTTTACTTTGCCATTAGTTATTTAAAAAAATTAAACATATTTGCCTGAAAAAAAATAGAAAAAAGAGATAAAAATCATCCCAGCCTGAAGATTAAATTTAATAAATGTCAAGGGGTAATAGACTTAAATGAAAATCTAATGAGTCAAAGAAAAGCCAAGAAAAATGCCAACAGAATGAAAATTAGATGATGAAATAAATTTAAAAAGATCAAGAGAAAGTGGCTGAAATTGAACATAGGCCAAGACATATAATATGGAACATTATTAATATTTAAAACTGAAATTCAAGTTTTAGATCTGAATTTGCATACTGGAAAGGGCCACTGGATATCTGGAAAAACTGCCTGAGAATGAGCAACTGCAAGACATATGTGTATAAATGTACTGATCTATGATTAAGAAAATATCCTTGATGCCTTCCTGGCTTTTTATATCACACAACTTAAAAGGTCAAAGAAATTAACCAGGCATTATACTTCTCCAAAACATACAAAGTAATGCAACAATGGAGGAGAATTAACACAAATAAACAAATAAAAAAAGGCTTCATGCAACAAAATATATACTAAATAGGAAATTAGTGTATGGTAAGGGGGACACCTCAAATTTGGTATACCACCAAATACGAACTTTTTAATAAATAGTTTAATAAATAAATTGACAATAGCCAATTGTCAAAAAGGATCAAATTATATCCATATCTCACAATATACACGAGGATAAACTTCAAATGAATCAGAGGTTTAAATGTAAAATATGAAACCATATTATAAGAAAACATGTGAATTCTTCTATCGCCACAGAAAGGTTTTGAGAAAATACTTCAAAGTTCAGATACAATAAAACACTAGTAAGTGTGACTACATTTGAAAATAAATATCATAAACAAACTCAAAAGACAACTGACAAACTGAGTGCAAATATTTTTAAACTATATTACAGATAAAGAGTGAATATCATATACATGATATTATAAATATGTTTAATATATTTATATAATATATGATATATAAGTATTATTATGTATAATATATTATATAACATATTATAATATAAAACAAATGTTTATGAATATTATAATATTCATAAATATGCAATGTATATGTATGAATATAAATATATCATATCTTATATTTTATTTATTATATATTATGTAATATATATGTTATGCATATATATCATATATAATGTATTATATATTATTACATATAAATATATGAAAGGTATATTATATATTGTATAACATATAAATAATATATATTTATATTATGTATTTATTAATATGTATATATCATATAAATATATAAATATATCATATATTTTATTTATCATATATATTATATACTATGTATAATTATATATTTTTTATATTATATAATGTACAATATAAAATATATTATAATATAAATAATATATTTATAACAATATATTATAACATATAATATTACATATATATTTATATATATTTAATACATATTATATACTTATATATATTATAAATATGTAGCATACATATGATATTATACATATACACACACACTCTTACCACTTGATTGGGTTTGGAATAATAATAAACTACATTGTAGAAAAATGAGCAAAAGATAAAATCAGTTCACAAAAAAATCCAAAATAGCCATTAAACATAAGGAAAGTATTCAGCCTCAAGTGCAATTAGAGAAATGCAAATGCAAATACACTGAGATACCATTTCTTACCAATCATACTGGAAAAAATTAAAATACTGTTAACATTCTCTGGGTGAAGTTCAAGGGAAACAGGCGCTCTCAAACATTGCTACTCTGAATGCAAATTGGTGCTGACTTTGTAGGGGAGAATTTGGCAACATTTAATTAATGGAACTGCATATGCATTTATCTTTGTCCCGGAAAGTCAGCATCTAGAAATTCTCCTTGAAGCAGTCTTTTTAACTGCTAAAATTTGAAATCAAGTCAAATGCCTATACATAAAATTGAAAACAAGCCAAACATCAATAGGTGAGAGAAGGTGGGTAAACTTGTATACATCCACATTATTTAGTTGTAAAAAAATGAGATGATCTTAAGAGGTGTGATATGGAGTGATATCCAGGATACAGTGTTAAGTGAAAAAAAAAGCAAAGTACAAAAGTTTATCTAAGGTATGCTCTGCTTCATGTAAAAGAGAAGAGGTAAGGCATTTATATGTTTGTATCTGTGCATTTATTTGTTAAAAAAAGAAGCACTGGAGAGATGATCCACAAACTAATGAAGTTGGTTATGTATAAGGGGTGAGAACTGGTAGGAAGGTTGGTGGTTTAGAAAAGGAAAGAAAGGAGCAAGGGCAGTAAGAATACCTTAAGTATGTATTTTTGTACAGTTTTAAATTTCACAATTATTTTAATGTTGGACATACAAAAAAGATACCTAAACTCTACAAGTGTGGGGGAAGACATATTTCAAATTAATAACATAGAAATGCTGAAAAAAATATAATTCAAATAGTATTTGAAATTGATATTTTGACATATATCCTCAGATTAAAGTATTTTTTATAATAATCAGTCTGAATGAAGACAGGGAAATACAGTGAATTTCTCAAAATCAAGCCTCTTGGAACAAGTCCAGAATCTGTCTCTAGAATTCCAGCTCTTCCCACTCAAATGCAACTAAGAGTCAATTTTTTAAATTTTTAAATAAAAGAAAAATTAATCCAAAAACATGTTATTTAAATCTGGAGTTGAATGAGAGAGAGAGAGAGAGAGAGGCTGTAGTGAGTTGTTTTGCGTTCCACAATGGCATGATTTATGGAATCCTAGTTTCTCTCTGTCTAGATAAGAATATAAGAACACAGAAAAAGGCAAGGCTAAAATGAACCCTGCAATGTTAATTGGAATTGGAATATCAGTATAAATTAATGAGTTTTAATATAAAACTAGAAATAGATATAGGAAAGTGTCTATAATCATATTACATACATGTGTTTATTTGTCATTACAGTAAAAATGAACACACCTAAAGCCCAGGTCTTGGTTCCTAAATATCATTCTTTAAGAAAAAGAGATAAACTGGACAAATGATTCATTCTTAAATTGGAGCAGGAAACATTCAAGATGAGCCTAGAGTAATATGCCCTACCAAAAAGTAAGGAAATGTTCATAGAATGATGGAAATATTTTGAATCAATACAGGAAATTAATATAGATACAATATTATCATTAAATCTACTGACCATATTCAAATTTTGCAAAGGGCCAGCTTGAAGTGGATCGCATTGGCAAAATCTGGAAAATTAGATCACCAAAATAAATCATGATGGCAAAGTGTTATAACCCATAGGATAAAACAGACGAATGGGGATGAATGGAAAGTGTTTCCTTATAGTAGAATTCAAATTAATAAATGTAGAAGAAATATAGGGAAGAAAAAAATCCCTAAAAAAAAGTTTAGAAATATCACAGTAATAGTTGTTTCAGGCAAGAAAAGTCCATGGATGCTAAAGCATTAGAAAAGTTTGACAGAGAATATGCCATTGATACAGAGTCATAGTATTCTCTTATGGAAAATTATTGATACTTATAAATTACAAAGTGACACTATCTTAACCCAATCATCAAAGTAACTACTGCCATTAAAATGAAAAATAGACAGTATGTAGTTCCTAATTTGCTGCACTGTGAAGGACACAAAATCACTTCCATACTGCCACTGCCCAAAATACATCACCTGAACTTAATCATGAGAAAATATCAAACCCAAATGAAGGAATATCTATAAAATAACTGACCTGTACTCCTTAAAAATGTCAAGCACATAAGAGACAAAAAGATTGAGGAAATATTCCAGATGAAAGAAGACAAAACAGACAAGTAAAAGTAATCTGTGATTCCCAGATGGGATTTTGGACCAGGATTTTTTTCCCCCCACCCTAAAAATCATAAGTAGAATAACTGGCAAAATTTGAATATGGTCTGTAAATTTGATAATATTGTATCTATATGAATTTCCTGATTTGATCATCATGTTAGGGTTTTCTAAGAGAATGTCCTTTTTTGTAGAAATAAAAATTACAGTACTAGGACTAAAGGAACATTATCACTCTCAAATGGTTCAGAAAAAAATGCCTCTGTTTGTGTGTAAAGTGTATATGTACATACACACCTAGTGAAAGAAAGAATCCAGGTGAAGGGGTTACAATATTTCTTTAAATAATCTTGTAACTTTTTAAAAATATGAAATTATTTCAAATTCAACAGTTTTCAAATATAAAAAAATAAAGTATTTTCAGGGTCAGCTGCATGCAGGCAGGCAAGCACACACACACACACACACACAATCACAAATTTCAGAGCTTGCTACCTCCTGCTTTTCAGGGAGTAGGAGAAAGTTCTGTGCTTTCTGTTTCTGTTATAATGCATGTTCATGGTTGTCCTCACAGTATCATAGAAAATAAGTAGGTCATTTGGTATCAAAGTAAGGAAATTCAGATTGCCACCCATTCTGTCTGAATGAAGGCAGGGAAATACACTTAGTTTCTCAAAATCAAGCATCACAGACCCAGTCTAAGTGCAGAATCTGCCTCTAGAACTCCAGCTCTTCCCACTCTAACACAACTAAGACTTAATTTTTCTATAAGTAAAAACAAAAAACAAAAATGTTATTTAAATTGGGAGTTAAATTTCACCTTCTTTCATAAAAGCGAAAAATCCTCTTTGGATTTCTTTAGGTTAGCAAAAGCAAGTACTAATGTCGGTCTTTTGTAAAAGCGAAGTAGCGTAAACTTTCAAAAGGTGGGGGATTCTTATATGCTCAGAAGTGGTATTGCTGGATCATAGGGTAGATCTATTTTTTTTTTTGAGGAACGACATATAATTTGCCATAATGTCTGTATCACTTTACATTCCCACCAACAGTGTAAAAGGGTTCCCTTTTTTCCATATCCTTGCCAACACTTATCTCTTGTCTTTTTGATATTACCCATTGTAACAGGTGTGAGGTGACATCTCATTGTGGTTTTGATTAGCATTTCCTTGTTGATTAATGATGCTAAGCAACTTGTCAATGCCTACTGGCCATCTGAATGTCTTCTTTGGAAAAATGTCCATTCAGGTCCTTTGCCCATTTTTACATAAAAACAATAATTTGATTTTTTGCTATGGAATTGCATGAGGTTTTAATACAATGTGGAGATTGACCCCTTATTAAATATAAGGTTTGTGAATATTTTCTCTTATTCTGTAGTTTGACTTTTCACTTTACTGTTGTTTTCATTGCTGTGCAGAAGATCTTTAGTGTGTTGTTGTCCCAATTGTTTATTTTAGCTTCTTGTTGCCGGGCTTTGGGTGTCTTAGCTAAGAAATTATTGCCAAGACCTTTGTCAAAGTCTTTTTCCCAATGTCTTCTTCTAGGAGTTTATGGTTTCACGTCTTATATTTAATTCTTTGATCCGTTTCTAGTTCATTTTTGTGAGTAGTGTAAGACAGGGATCTTGATTTATCCTTTTGCGTGTGGATATCCAGTTTTTCCAGCAACATTTATTGAAGAAACTATCCTTTCCCTATTGTTTGTTTTTGGCATCTTTGTCAAAAAATTAGTTTACCATATATGTGTGGGCTTATATCTGGGCTCTCCATTCTGTTCCACTGGTCTATGTGCCTGTTTTTATGCCAGTACCATACTGTTTGATTACTACAACTTTATAATTTAGCTTGAAACCAGAAAGTATGATGCCTTCAGCTTTGTTCTTCTTTCTCAAGATTGTTATGGCTATTCAGTTTTTTGTGGGACTATACACATTTTAGGTTTTTTCTACTTCTATGAAAAATGTCATTGGAATTTTGAAAGGGATTACATTGAATTTGTAGATCACTTTAGATAGTATGGGCATTTTCACGATATTCTGCCTTCCAATCCAAGAACACAGGATGTCTACATTTATTTGTGTCTTCAATTTCTTTCATCAATGTCTTACAGTTTTTGGTGTTCAGTTCAAATGCATTCCAAAGTATGTTATTATTTTTGATGTTATTGTAAATTAAATTGCTTTCTTAATTTCTCTTTCAGATGGTTTGTTGCTAATGTATAAAAAATGCTATTTTTATGTTGATTTTGATATTGATAATATCAAAAAATAATGATATTTTTATGTTGATTTTGTATCCTACAAATTTACTGAATTTATTTAAAGTTTTTTTGTTGAAATTTTTACAGTTTTCCGTATATAATATCTTATCATCTGCAAATAGAGACAGTTTTACTTCTTCCTTCTGATTTGATGTCTTTTATTTCTTTTTCTTGCCTAATTGCCCTGGCTAGAACTTCCAGTGTTATGTTGACTAGAAATGGTGAGAGTGGGCATCCTTGTCTTGTTCCTGTTATTAGAAGAAAGGTTTTTAACTTTTCACCATTGGATATAATGTTAACTGTGGCCTTACCATATATGGCCTCTATTATGTGTGGCATATTCCTTTTATACCTAATTTATCGAGAGTTTTTATCATGAAAAATAATAAATTTTGTCAAATAATTTTTCTGCATCTATTAAAATGATCATATGCTATTTATCCTTCATTCTGTTAATATGGTGTGTCACATCTATTGGTTTGCATATGCTGAAACATCCTTGTATTACAGGGATTAATCTCAACTAATCATGGTTAATGATCCTTTTAATTTTCTCTTAAATTCAGTTTGCTAGTATTTTGTTGAGGACATCTGCATCTATGGTCATCAGGGATATTGGCTTGCAATTTTCTTGTAGTATCCAGTATCAGGATAATAATGGTCTTATAAAATGAATTTGGAAGGGTTCCTTTCCTCTTCAATTTTTTGGAAGTGTTGAGAAGGACTGATATTAATTCTTCTTTAAATATTTGGTAGAATTCACCAGTGAAGCTATCTGGTCCTGGGCTTTTATTTGTTGGGAGATTTTTGATTACTGATTTAATCTCCTTACTTGTTATTGGTCTGTTTATACTTTATTATTACTTCATAATTCAGTCCTGGTTAGTTGTTTGTTTCTAGAAATTTATCCATTTCTTCTAAGTTATCAAATTTGTTGGTGTATAGTTGTTCATAGTAGTTGCTTATGATCCTTTGTGTTTCTGTGATATCAGTTGTAATATCTATTTAATTTATAATTTTACTGAGACATCTCTCTTCTTTTTTTAGTTAATCTAGCTAAAGATTTGCCTATTTTATCTTTAAAAAATAAAAACAGCTCTTAGTTTCATTGATATTTTCTATTGTTTTCTTAATCTTTATTTTATTTATTTCTGCTCTGATCTTTGTTATCTCTTTCCTTCTTCTAACCTTGGGCTTAGTTTGTTCTTCTTCTTCTAGTCCCTTGAGGGATAAGGTTAATTTGTTTATTTGCAAGCTTTCTTTTTTCTTAATATAGGCATTTATCCTATAGACTTCTTTCTTAGAACTAAGTTTGTTTCATCCCATAGTAAGTTTTGGTATGTTGCATTTCCATTTCCATTTGTCTCACAATATTTTTTTTTATTTCTCTTTTGACATTTTTTTTTTTAACCAATTTGATGTTCACATATATTGTTGCTTAATTTCCACATGTTTGGGAAGTTTTCATCTTTCCTCCTGTTATTTGATTTCTAGTGTCATACCATTGTGGTTAGAAGAGATACCTGGTATGATTTCAATCTGCTTAAATTTGTTAACACTTGTTTTGTAGACTAACATGTCATCTGTACTGGAGAATGTTCTATGTGCATTTGAGAAGAATGTGTATTCCATTGTTTTTTGACAGAATGTTCTGTATAGGTGTTTTAGGTCTACTTGGTCTAAAGTATAGTTCAAGTCCATTATTTCCTTATTGATTTTCTGTCTGAATGATCCATTCATTATTGAAAGTGGGATATTGACAACTCCTACCATTATTTCATTGATTGCTGTCTATTTTTGTCTACATATCTGCTAATAATTATTTAATGTATTTAGCTCCTCCAATATTGGGTGCATATAGATTTATAATTGTTATATACTTTTGATGAATTGACACTTTCATCACTTTATAATGACCTATTTTATCTCTCATTACCGCTTTTTACTTAAAATCTATTTTGTATGGTATAAGTATAGCTAGCCCCATTCTCTCTTGGTTTAGATTTGCATGAAATATCTTTTCCATCCTTTCACTTTCAGTTTATGAATGTTCTTAAAGCTTAAATGAGTCTCTTGTCCTTTTATTTGCCTTTACTCATTCTCATTTGATTGTAGCTGCTGTCTTGGGTTTGAGAGGGATTTTGCTTTTTCCTATCAGAAGATATATATGATATATTATTTTGTTAGGAATAATGCTGAGAGGCATAATGATGAAATACAAATAGTACCTGCTCCAGAAACAGTCATAATGCCAAAGTTCAAATGAGTATTATAGCTGATTGACATGTTTAAGATAAGATTGTTCTATGTTTGCATGTTTTGCTTACAGTGTTCATTAGAGGAGAAATAAGTTAGTCTTCATATATACTCACATATTATATTTAAGAAAAGGCAGTTGAATATTTCATGCCCTTTTGCATAAATATATGTCATAAAGGAAAAGAGATAGTCAACTGACTTCATATGTTAATGACTGGCATGATTTTATTAACTTATTTCTGATCACTCAGCTTCCTGATGGTGATTGAGTACTAATGAGTTGAAATTGACAGCTATGAAACTTATTTGACTATTCAGATCACAAGTTCTGATCTAAGAAAGACAATTTAGAGCTTTATAGAAAATACAAGGTATGATATCATCTTAGAAAGTGGGAAATTGAATTAGATCTGTGTGAGATTGGTGTGCATTTGGGGAGATGTTTTTTTAAGGTGAAATTAAGCAAATGATTAAGTAGAACCCAGATCTGACAGATGACTATGATTCAGCAAGAGACAAAATAATTGAGGTTGTTGGCAAGGAAGTGGATATTATTATGGACTTTGGAATATATGCTAATTTAAAAAGAAAGGTGAAAACAGAAGGAGATGATGGAGATTGAAATGGGATAGAAATAATTAACAATGAGGGATAATCTAACGGGGTAAAAATGTTAGAGTGTGGAATTTTTTGAATCATGACTGATGACAGAGGGGTGCTGCTTAATGGTGATGAAAAAATGTACTTTGAGCCTTGAACTGAGTAAAAGGTTCTGGAAGCAGGTAAATCAAGGGATTAAAAGCCCAAGGTTTTAGAAGCATTTTGATGTTGAGGTAAAGTAGATTAGAGCAGAGTTGAAGAGAGAGTGAACCCGAATCTAAAGCCATGGATAAATGGCAGTGAAAGGCAAATATGTTGTAGATAATGACTGTGAGAAAGGGAGAGATCTGTGTAGTTAGGTGACTTGAGTTTTTTACAAAATCTGGGTTCTCAAAAGAGGAAAGGTGAGAAATTATTTTGAGGTGGTAACAAGGAACTGATAAAATATCTATGCTATATCCTGGCTCTGTAACCCATGGAGGAATGAAAGAAAAAAATGTGTTGTTCCCTGCAGAGGCTTTAGAGGTTGTGATTTCAACAAACAATTGTCAGATTTCAGAAAGGAAGAAAAGGAATAATATATTCAGAGAAGCACTTAAAGATATAGGAGGGCTTCCCTGGTGGCGCAGTGGTTGAGAGTCCGCCTGCCGATGCAGGGGACACGGGTTCGTGCCCTGCTCCGGGAAGATCCCACATGCCGCGGAGCGGCTGGGCCCGTGATCCATGGCCGCTGAGCCTGCGCGTCCGGAGCCTGTGCTCCACAACGAGAGAGGCCACAACAGTAAGAGGCCCACATACCGCAAAAAAGAAAAACAAAAACAAACAAACAAAAAAAAGATATAGGACAGTTTTGGGGATCAGAGAAATGTAACTCTAAAAGACACCACAGAAGTGGTTTTTGTTTTGTTTTGTTTTGAGGAAGATTGAGAGTTCCATATTGATTCAGAGCCTATATTTAAACACCCCAATGTAAGAAAGCCTCATATAGACATTTATTTTTTTCCAAATTATTACCTCCAAAACTTCAAAAGATTGAGAAAGAGATCAATAATGTGTATTTGTATATTCTCTTTCCATAAGGGAAATTTAATACCCAAATTTTCAATAATTATTCTTTATTATCTAAAGTATTTTAATTATTTTATTTCTAAAAAGGCTTTATTTTACATAAAATAATTATTTATCTAATTTATTTCTTCATTTAAATACTTCTAAAATTAATGCACAGAAATCTCTTGCATTCCTATACACTACTGATGAAAAATCTGAAAGTGAAATTCAGAAAACACTCCCATTTACTATTGAAACAAAAAGAATAAAATACCTAGGAATAAACCTACCTAAAGAGACAAAACACCTGTATGCAGAAAATTATAAGACACTGATGAAAGAAATTAAAGATGATGCAAATAGATGGAGAGATATACCATGTTCTTGGATTGGAAGAATCAACATTGTGAAAATGACTCTACTACCCAAAGCAATCTACAGATTCAATGCAATCCCTATCAAACTACCACTGGCATTTTTCACAGAACTAGAACAAAAAAATTCACAAGTTGTATGGAAACACAAAAGACCCCGAATAGCCAAAGCAATCCTGAGAAAGAAAAACGGAGCTGGAGGAATCAGGCTCCTGGACTTCAGACTATACTACAAAGCTATAGTAATCAAGACAGTATGGTACTGGCACGAAAACACAAATATAGATCAATGGAACAGGATAGAAAGCCCAGAGATAAACCAACACACATATGGTCACCTTATCTTTGATAAAGGAGGCAAGAATATACAATGGAGAAAAGACAGTCTCTTCAATAAGTGGTGCTGGGAAAACTGGACAGATACAGGTAAAAGAATGAAATTAGAACACTCCCTAATACCATACACAAAAATAAACTCAAAATGTATTAAAGACTTAAATGTAAGGCCAGATACTATAAAACTCTTAGAGGAAAACATAGGCAGAACACTCTATGACATAAATCACAGCAAGATCCTTTTTGACGCACCTCCTAGAGAAATGGGACCTAATGAAACTTAAAAGCTTTTGCACAGCAAAGGAAACCATAAACAAGATGAAAAAGACAACCCTCAGAATGGGAGAAAATATTTGCAAATGAAGAAACTGACAAAGGATTAATCTCCAAAATTTACAAGCAGCTCATGCAGCTCAATATCAAGAAAACAAACAACGCAATCCAAAAATGGGCAGAGACCTAAATAGACATTTCTCCAAAGAAGATATCCAGATTGCCAACAAACACATGAAAGAATGCTCAACATCATTAATCGTTAGAGAAATGCACATCAAAACTACAGTGTGATATCATCTTGCACTGGTCAGAATGGCCATCATCAAAAAATCTACAAACAGGTCTTCCCTGGTGGCTCAGTGGTTGGGAGTCTGCCTGCCGATGAGGGGAACGCGGGTTTGTGCCCCAGTCCGGGAGGATCTCACAGGCCGCAGGGTGGCTGGGCCCAAGGGCCATGGCCGCTGGGCCTGCACGTCTGGAGCCTGTGCTCTGCAATGGGAGAGGCCACAGCGGTGAGAGGTCCACGTACCGAAAAAAAAAAAAAATCTACAAACAATAAATGCTGGAGAGGGTGTTGAGAAAAGGGAACCCTCATACACTGTTGGTGGGAATGTAAATTGATACAGCCACTATGGAGAACAGTATGGAGGTTCCTTAAAAAACTAAAAATAGAACTACCATACAACACAGCAATCCCACTATTGGGCATATACCCTCAGAAAACCATAATTCAAAAAGAGTCATGTACCACAATGTTCATTGCAGCTCTATTTACAAGAGCCAGGACATGGAAGCAACCTAAGTGACCATCGACAGATGAATGGATAAAGAAGATGTGGCACATATATACAATGGAATATTACTCAGCCATAAAAAGGAACAAAATTGAGTTATTTGTAGTGAGGTGGATGGACCTAGGGTCTGTCATACAGAGTGAAGTAAGTCAGAAAGAGAAAAACAAATACTGTATGCTAACACATATATATGGAATCTAAAAAAAAAAAAAAAAGTCATGAAGAACCTACGGCAAGATAGGAATAAAGATGCAGACCTACTAGAAAATGGACTTGAGGACACGGGGAGGGGGAAGGGTAAGGTGGGACAAAGTGAGAGAGTGGTAGAGTATATATGGACATATATACATTACCAAATGTAAAATAGATAGCTAGTGGGAAGCAGTCGCATAGCACAGGGAGATCAGCTCGGTGCTTTGTGACCAGCTAGAGGGGTGGGAATGGGAGGGTGGGAGGGAGACGCAAGAGGGAGGGGATATGGGTATATATGTATATGTATAACTGATTCCTTTAGTTATAAAGCAGAAACTAACACACCATTGTAAAGCAATTATACTCCAATAAAAACGTTAAAAAAATACTTCTTATACATGCTACAATGACTTTTTTTATAAAATGACCTAAATTCCCTCAAAGCAATGTGTAAATATGCGCACTGTTTTTGTACATGCTAACTTGGCTGTGGATCAGTCCTTCCACTGTTGAGATTTTAGCAGGCAAATTCTATCAGCTCAGTGTGGGTCATGGGCTAGTTTCCTTAATGCTCCTGTTATAAAAGAACAAAATACTGAAACTTGTATACTCTTTGTGTAGAAAGAACTACCTCCATTGATGGCCTGCTCTTTCTTCTGTTCACTTCACTGGGAGGTGTGCAGTAGGGGTGATACCTATATGAACAGAATTGTCCGTATCATGAGGCACCAAGATCACTGAATCAAAGAGGGCCTGGTAATCCATTTAAAAACATTACAGTCATTTTAGAATGGAAGTGTAAATGGTCATAATGGCCATGGTAAGACAAATTTAACAATGAACATTAAAATATTCATTTCTTATTTGTTTTTTCCTTTAAATGCTCAGGTGTCATTTTGGTTGATCTTTTTCTGTATAATCCTAGGTCTCACCTTCATATTTGGGATGAGGTTAGGTAATATATTATTCTAAACAGAACTATCTGGGGGGCTAGATTTCTGTGAGCTCTTTGGTTAGGTAATTGGCAACAACAACACAATCTTGAAGACTGTAAATACATTTCCAACAAGACAATTGGTAGCTTGCCTTACTATTTTAAGAAGCAAGAAGACACTGTGGACCCTTTTGCGGCAAATGAGTTCTTTGAACAGAGACCTCAAGCCTTACGAAAGAAAATTCAAAGCAGACAGTTATGACAAGTTCATCCAGAAGAAAGAACTTTTCTTTTTAGATTCATGAATATGTGCTCATAGGTAGATCAAAGTCAGGATTCTAAAGCCATAAAACAATGCACCCTTTCCAGACGCCATGTCTAACAGAGAATCACCACAAACTCATATAATAATATTAGAAATAATCTGATATAAGGTTTTGCACAAGAAATTAAAATGTTTTAACAAACTGTAACATTTGTTAAATGGCCTGCCCATCCTACTCATTTGATCTTGTTATATGTAAAATAAATTTCAAGGTACTCTCTGAGCACTGCAGTTATAAAGTTGACAGAGGTCCTCTAATAGGTTGTACATTATTTGGAAAATAAAAGTGTAATTATTTTCATGCAGTTATATAAACAAAAACACCAGCCACAAGCTAATAATTTTAATTTTTAATGGAAAATAAAGTGAAGCCTAAAGTACCATTGTATCAGTTTAGCATCATTTATATTATTCTAGATTAACTTAAGCACCAAGAAGGCAGTCTTATTCAAGTTTGTAAATTGGAAATGAAACTGTAAAACAAGTAAGAATGACCTCATTCAATGATCTCACACTAGGCAGGGTATTGTCATAAAATTATAATTTTGTCACTAATTACTATTTTCAGGATATTGAAAAATTATGGAGACATTAACATTAAAAGTCCCTTTAAAATATTTTGTTCACATTAAATTACTCCCCTTCAGAGTATTTTCCAATACTTTTATGAAGCAATTTGCATTTACACTGAACCTGCCTTTCATATAATGTTCATATTTCCACTGGAATACTTATCTCATTTGAGTACATTTTGTGAGGTTGAACAACAGAAAAATGTTAGAGTTCAATAAGGTAATGAATATTCCAAGAAACAGTGTCTATAGTGAATCTGACCAATAATTGGGGAACAATTTAAGGACAAAAATGCTACTTGAAATTCCAAATAGATGATATGCTCTAATGATTTTCTCTTTATCTCCCAAGAGATTTATCTTGTTTCTTAATCTTATCTAGGGAAATGCCCTTCTTGAGCTGGAAAGCTTGATCAACTAAACTAGCTTAGTATGGCCAATTCATTTGCATAAGTAAGTACCTGTCATTCACAAATGCAGTAATTCATTATGATTAAAGTAGATAATGGTACTTGGAGTAGCAGAGAGATAGCAGCTGAGAAAGGAAACTGAAGTCCTCCAAATGGCTGCTAGTCTATACTGCCTTTGTGAACTTCCATAAAAATCACTAATCTGTTGATGTTGTATGATATCATACACCAAATATAATTTTTTGAATAAATGAAAATAACTCTTAATTCCCCAGCATAGATTTATAAAATATAAAAACCTTATGTATCAAAAAAAAAAAAAAACCTTATGTATCTAATTTTAAATAGGGTATACAATAATCAGTGTAGTTTATACAGTCTATATGACTTAGGTAGGCCAGTGTTTTTTAGGCTGTGCTATACAAACATCAGACTCCCTTGGTTGTTTGTTAAAAATACACATCATTGAAGTGGCCAAGATGGCAGAGTCAGAAGACCCTGAATTCACATCTTCCCATGAATGTACCAAAATTACAACTTTTTATAGAGCAACTCTTGGTGAGAATTACCTAAAGATAGTAGAAAAAAAATTTCACAACTAAAGATATAAAGAAGGAACCACAATGAGATGGGTAAGAGGAGTGGAGACACAATATAGTCCAGAACCACACCCCTGGGTAGACAACCCACAAACAGGATGGTAATCACAATTGCAGAGGTGCTCCTTAAGGAGTGAGGGGTCTGAGCTCCAAATCAGGCTCTCCAGCCTGGAGTCCTACACCAGGAATACAAGTCTCCAGAATTTCTGGCTTTGAAGGTCAGAGGGGTTTGCATACAGGAGAGCCAGAAGGTGGCAGGAAACAGAGACTCTAACCTTAACTAATGCAAAACCTCACACTCTCCAAGACCCAGCACAGAGAGAGTAACTTGAAGGGATCCTGGATCACACCCACTCACTGCTTTTGGAGAGTCTCCCAGAGAGGAAAGAGGTAAATGGTGTACCCCTGCAAAAACAGATGCTGTTGGCAGCCATTTTTGGGAGCTTGTTCTAACACAAGGACGTTGGTGCTGGCAAAGGCCATTTTGTAGTCCTCCCACTAGCCTATTAGTGCTGGGGGCTTATGTACCCACCAACCAGTAAGAACCAGCCCCAGGAACCCCAGAGCTCCATAGCCAGCTGTCACAGGATACATTGCCACCCATCAGTAGGCAAGCAACAGCCCTGGGACTCTCTGGACTAGGAGACTAGCTGTGCTGGGACCCAGTCCCACCCTCCAGTGGGCTAGCACCCACAGTATGAAGTAGGACCTGGAAGTCAACCAGACGAGCGTCAAGCCCTGCCTACAAGCTCACCTACATTAGTTGGCCCTGCCACAACAGAAGGGACCACACAACCCATTTAGGGTCCACCCCTAGAGCATAGAGCTCTGGTGGCCAGATGCGAGTGTGCTGCTGGGACCCATAAGACATATCCTACACAAAGCCACTTCTCCAAGATCAGGAAGCACCAAACCTAATACATACAAATAAAAACAGAGAGTTCAGGCAAAATGAGGCATCAGAGGAATATGTGAAGGAACAAATGAAGGAACAAAATGAAACATCAGAAGAACTAAGTGATGTAAAGTTAAGCAATTTACCCAATAAAGAGTTCATGGTAATGATCATAAAGATATTCAACAAAGCTAGGGAAGAATGCATGAACACAGTGAGAATTTTAACAAAAAATTAGAAAATATAAAGAAGAACCAAACAGAAGCTGAATAATATAATAACTGAAATAAAGAATACTAGAAATAAAGAATACTAGAAGGAATCAACAGTAGACTAGATGATACAGAGGGATGGATCCGTGAACTTAAAGACGGAGTTATGGAAATCACTCAAACTGAAGAGAAAAAAGAAAAAAAAATTAAATTTAGCATAGTTGAAGAGACCTCTGGTATAATATCAAGCATACTAACATTTGCATTATAGGCTCCTGGAAGGCAAAGGGCGAGAGAAAGGGGCAGAAAACTTATTTGAAGAGCTAGTAGCTGAAAACTTCCCTAACTTGGGAAAGGAAATTGACATCCAGATTTGGGAATCACAAAAAGTCCCAAACAAGATCAACCCAAAGAGGCTGCCACAAAGACACATTGTAATTAGAATGGCAAAAATTAACGATGAAGATAGAATCTTAAAAGCGGCAAGGGAAAAGCAACTAGTTAAGTACAAGGGAACTCCCATAAGACAAACTGAGTTTTCGGAAGAAACTATGCCAAAATGGAGTGGCAAGATATATTTAAATTGTTGAAAGAAAAAAAAAAAATCTATCACCAAGAATACTCTAATAGGCAAGGCTACCATTCATATTTTAAGGAGAGATAAATGTTTTACAGATAAGCAAAAGCTAAGAGTACAGAACCACTAAACCAGCTTTACAAGAAATGTTAAAGGGACTTCTCTAAGTGGGAAAGAAAAGACCACAACTAGAAATATAAAAATTATAAAAGAAAAAAAATCACAATGGTAAGGGCAAGTATACAGCAAAGGCAGTATATAAACCACTTATAAAGCTAGTAGGAAAGTTTAAAAAAAAGTAGTAAAAGTAATATATCCACAATAAGTAGTTAAGGGATACACAAAACAGAAAGGTATAAAATATGATATCGAAAACATTAAGTGTCAGGGGAGAGTAAAAATTCAGGGTTGTTAGAACATTTCTGAACTTGTTTTATGAAGCCAAGCCAACATCACCCTGCCCCAAATCAGACAAAGACACCACAAAAAAAGGAAATTGCAGCCCAATATAACTGATGAACATAGGTGCAAAAGTCCTCAACAAAATACTAGCAAACTGAATTTAACAATACATGAAGAGAATCATACATCATGATCAAGTGGGATTTATCTCAAGGATGCAAGGACGCTTCAATACCTGCAAATCATTCAGTGTGATATACAACGTTAACAAACTGAAGAATAAAAATCATATGATGATTTAAATAGAAGCAGAAAAATCCTTTGACAAAATTCAACATTCATTTATGATAAAAACTCTCAACAAAGTGGGTATAGAGGGACCCTACTTCAACATAATAAAGGTCATGTGACAAGTCTATGTAACATAGTATTGGAAATCCTAGGTACAGCAATCAGATAATAAAAAGAAATAAAAGAAATCCAAATTAGAAAGGAAGAAGTAAAACTGTCACTGTTTGCAGATGACATGATACTATATACAGAAAATTCTAAAGATGTCATCAAAAAACTATTATAGCTAATAAATGAATTCAGTAAAGTTGCAGATTATAAAATTAATCTCTGAAATCTGTTGTGTTTCTACATACTAACAATGAACTACCAGAAACACAAATTAAGAAAACAATCCCATTTACAAATCCATCAAAAATAATAAAATACCTAGGAATAATTCTAACCAAAGAAGAAAAAGACCTATACTCTGGAAACTATAAAATACTGAAAAAAGAAATTGAAGATGACACAAACAAATGGAAAGATATACTGTTCTTGCAGTTTAGAAGTATAACTGTTAAAATGACCATACTATCCACACCAATCTACATATTTAGCACAATCCTTATCAAGATAACAATGACATTTTTCACAGAACTAGAACAAATATTCTAAAATTAGTATGGAAACACAAAAGAACCCTAATAATCAAAACAATTTTGAGAAAGAAAAACAAAACTGAAGGTATGGCACTTCCAGATTTAAAACTATACTACAAAGCTACAGTAATCAAAACAACATTGTACTGGCATAAAAACTGACATAGGTATCAATGGAATAGAATAGAGCTCAGAAATAAACCCACACTTATTTGTCCATTAATCTACAACAAAAGAGTCACAAGTATAGAATGGGGAAAAGACAGCTTCTTTAATAGATGGTGCTGGAAAAACTGGACAGTTACATACAAAAAAATCAAATTGGACTACTTTTTCATACCATATACAAAAATAAGCTCAAATGGATTAAAAATTTAAATGTAAATCTGAAACTGTAAAACTTCTAGAAGAAAGCCAGGCAGTACACTCTCTGACATCAGTCTTAGCACTATTTCTTTAGATATCTCTCTTCGGGCAAGGGAAACAAAAGCAAAAGTAAATAAATGGGACTATATCTAATTAAAAAGCTTTTGCACAGGAAGAAAAACTATCACAAAATGAAAAGGCAGCCTAGTTAATCGGAAAATATATTAACAAACAATATATCTGATAAGAGGTTAATATACAAAATATACAAAGAACTCGTGTAACTCAACATCAAAAAAAAATCAGATTAAAAAATGAACAGAGGACTTTAACAGACATTTTTCCAAGTAAGATATACAGATGGCCAATAGATACATGAAAAAATCTTCAACATATCTAATTATTAGGAAAATGCAAATTGAAACCACAATGAGATACCACCGCACACCTGTCAGAATTGCTATTATAAAAAAAAAAAAAGACAACAAATTTCCATGAGGAGGGGATCATTTTTACACTGTAGGTGAAACATAAATTGCTATAGCCAATATGGAAAACAGTACCAAATTTCCTCAAAATATTTCATTAAAAATAGGGCTTCCCTGGTGGCACAGTGGTTGAGAGTCCGCCTGCTGATGCAGGGGACACGGGTTCGTGCCCCGGTCTGGGAAGACCCCACATGCCGCAAAGTGGCTGGGCCCGTGAGCCATGGCCGCTGAGCCTGCGCGTCTGGAGCCTGTGCTCCTCAACAGGAGAGGCCACAGTGAGAGGCCCGCGTACTGCAAAAAAAAAAAAAAAAAAAAAAAAAAAAAACCCAAAGATTTAGCAATTCTACTTCTGGGTAATTATCAAAAAAAACCAAAACATTAATTGGAAACGATATATGCACCCTTATGTTCACTGCAGCACTGTTTACAGTAGCCAAGATATGGAAACAACCTAAGTGTCTATTGATAGATGAATGATAAAGATGTGTTTTACATATATATATATATATATATATATATATATATACACACATACATATATAATAACATAATATATATGTAATGGAATATCAGTCATATGAAAGAATAAAATCTTGCCATTTGCAGCAACATGTATGGACTTTATTATGCTAAGTGAAATAAGTCAGACAGAGATAGACAAATACCATATGATTTCACTTATATGTGAAATCTAAAACAAAACAAATGAACAAACATTAACAAACAAACAATAACAGACTCAAATATACAGAAAACAAACTGGTGGTTGCCAGTTAGGAGGGGAATAGAGGGATGAGTGAAATAGGGGAGGGAGATTAAGTGGCAGAAACTTCCAGTTACAAAATAAATGTGTTATAGGAATGAAATATGCAGCATGGGGAATATAGTCAATAATATTGAAGAAAAATAAAAAGCCTGTGAAAAAAATAAAATAAAGCTAGAAAACAAACATGCACATACACACACACACACACACACACACACACACACACAAAACACATTGTTCTTCCTCATACCTATCCAATGAATCATAATTTCTGAGGTGAGGACCACTGTTTTTAGCTAAATACTAAAATGTACTCTTAATGTAAAAACCTAAAAGTTGAAAACCTCTGACTGATGATCCTCATTAAAAACTGCCCCTACAATTTATTCAATAAAGACAGTAATTCTTATAATGTACAAAGCTACTGTCTCTCACTGTCCTAAGTTATTTGTGCAACTTCTAGTTCACACACCATGATCCACTGAGATCTCCCTTAAGAGACCCTGCTGAGGGAGCAGGGTTGACTTGTATTTCCATCTGCTGCCCTGCTGGATTCACTATCAAGTTTGCATTGAGGCCATGCTCCCTGACGGCTGCTCTCAGGAGGGTACAAAGGCAAGCCCATTCCTGCAGGAGATAGAATTCCCTGAAGGGCAACTTTGGCGTAGGGGGTCCCTAAGACAATCTTGCCTGAAAATTTCTTAGGTCCTCCCTGTAGTCTGAGACAATTCCTAACTTCCTTCATTGCCCCTTTACTTCTCTAAGTGTCAAATTTGAGGTCTGTACTTCTGCTCTTTCATGTCTATCTTTTTCAAGCTTTTCCTGAATAAATCTCTTGCATGGCTAATTGCATCTTGGGTCTGCTTCACGGAGGAACACACACACACATACGCACACACAGAATACAGTGTATATATAATGTATACAATATAATGTCTTATAAAGTACATATATCATCATCTTCATTTAAGCAACTTGTCCAACGTCCCACAGGTACTAAGTGATGGAGATGAAGAACAAGCCCAGTAACATCTGACTTCTAAGTCTCCAAGTCCATGCTTTTTTCACTAGACAATGTTGCTTCCTCTTTTTGAGCATTAATCCTGCATTTAAGTTGACAATTGAAAATTTCACAGTAAATAAAATCACAAGAGTCCTCTCAGCCCCTGAAAAAATGCCTTCCTAAGCATAAGCCTCTGCATTTCAGAATCAGTGACAAATGGGGGCAGGCCATTCTGCCTTCTGTCTGACCTTGATCCATTTTTCTTCACCGAAGGCCTCCATGACGGATCTATGCCCTCTGGAACATCTGGAAAAAATATTCTGGGTATCTCTGAGTATTTCTACAATATGTCCACAAATCTTAAATCCAGTTTAACACATTATAGAAAATTATACTCTGAGAAAAGGAGGTTCTTATGGAATTTAGAAGGGTAATTGCAAGAAGTCAGGTTTAGAGCAATAGGGAAGATTCTGACAGAGGCAGTCCTTCAATCTGCAATCTCTATAGAGGTGACGGGCAGAGTGCTTGATGGCAAAACCCTCAATGATGGATAATTCTATGATTGTCTTATGCAGAGTCAAAATGGCAGCTGGTTTGGTAACATGTTGTAAAAGGTGCTTCAACTTCTGCTGCTATACAGAAACCTCTCATTTTTTTTCTCTTCAGGAGTGACATGCTGAAAAAAAACGCATGCATCTAGAACTCTTTTGACAGCATTTTATTACATCAAGCAATTAAGCACACACACACACATACACCCACCCACTCACACCCAAACACACACCCCCGCCACACACACGTTCTTAATGTGGTGAAATTTAACTTTTAATACAATACAATTTAAAAATGGCATAAAAATGTTAATATCACAAGACTGTGTAAGCTTTACATTTTATAACTTCATCATAGCCTATAAAGTGGTAAACAGAAAGCTATTGTGTCAATTTTTCACCCATTCCAAGAAGTGAAAGTAGCTCTAAAATGCTTTTGTTACCTTGCAGGAGAAAACATTAGATTTCAGCACCTTGATTAAACTAATTTAGCCAGAATGTCCTTGTAAAAATGGATATGGGATACATTACACTTTTTTATTGGTTAAAACAACAATATGAGAATGTGTAATGTATAGAATGAATTTTTAAACCCATTTTTAAGAGCAGAGAGATTCTGATCATACTTTTATTTAATGCACAATTGATACTCTAATATTAGGGTCACTTGTAAGCAAGGCACACTTTTAAATGTAACGGCGCCTCTTTTCTCACCTTCTAGCTAATTTTCTTTTCTTCTTTTTCCCAGAATCACATTAATGTTATAAAGAGTATCGGTCTATTAATCAAAGTTTGCTCCTCTCTTGTACACCTGAGTTAAAGTTATACTAAAGAAATAACCTGGAAGTTAACCTTAGGTTATGCTTTTAATACTCAGAAAAATTCTTCCTATTTCAAAGATATAAAAGATTCTGAAGGTTCTCAAGTGGCCATTCAAGAGTTAGTGCATGCTACTGATGATGCCTTGGGAACACATACAGAAAGAAGTATATACTTTGGCAATATATTTGAAGAAACTAGAAGTTACAGAGATATCTCCCCCAGGTAACCCCATCCGCTCCCCACACCCTCTGCAAACATACACACTCACAACAAAAAGGACATACACATTTCAACATATCAGGCTTCCAAACATCAGCATTTTCACTATTTCCTCAAGTGCTAATATGTAAGAAGGTAGGAAAAGGTCAAGGATGAGTTATGGGGTATAGTTTTTAGATAAGGAAAAGGAACATAATCGTGTGTTCCCAACTTCTAAGGAATAGTACATAAGACAGGAAGCAATGCCTTTGAGAAGACTTATTTCTGCCTCTGATTTTTAGATTGGGAATACATTCTTTCATCAATGTCCACATCAAACATCAGTTACCAAAGAAAGGGCAGCAGGAATGAGATACTGATGTCCCGCCACAGTCGCCTTCTCCTCTGTTTCAGAGGCGTGAAAACCCGGGTATTTGCACAGGAATTAGACATTTTCTCCCAGCACCAAACAGGAGCTGAAGAGATAGAGATGCCTCTGTATTAGAGGGGAATGTTTCTGGAAAGAACATCAAAAAAGAGTTCAATTGAATGGGTAGTGGGTGATATATATAGTAAAATAGGCAGGATTTACGCAAGAGGCAAAGATTATAATACAAACCAAGGAAATGATTATTTTTAAATGATTTGCTGCAAAAGAAGAGGCCTATATTTGTGGGGTTTCATATATTTTATAAAAATGGTTAAATATAAATAAGGCCCCCTGCAAAACATCATGCAGTATACTAGTTACTTTGTATAAAAGACTGTATGTGCTTGAATATGTATGTTGTTATAAAGAAAGAAGATTCTGAAAGGACTCATGAGGAACCATTAGCAACTGTTATCTCTGGGGTATGAGATTATGTTAAGCCCCTGAGATCAGTACAGACGGAGTCTACTCTGACCAATGCATGTAGTAATTGAGGGCTGGGAACATATGTATATGATGTATTTATTTCATATCCCCATCACACAGTAGGTACTCAAATTGCTGTTGCCCAAGAACAAATATTAGTATTTTCTCTACTCGTAAATCTAGGGAATAACATCTCTGATGGTGTCCTTTTCAAAAATGATAAATGACTGCCTTAGTGGTGAAAAATGATAATGCAACTGAAAACAGAAACTTGATTCTCTTGTCACCATTTGCTTTTTTTTTTTTTATAGTAAACTCATGTGAGGGCGCATCTGTGATTTAAATCCTATTTTCTCACGTGTGATAAAATTTCAGCAATTATGATCAATTTTAACTCCCCAAGTTTTGGTAAATGTCATGTCAAAATTCTAGGTAGATAGCATAGTAGGCTTGAGAACAACACAAATAACCACTGGCATTAAACCAAAATAAAGTTTTTCAGTTAATATGTTTATGGATGTGGATGGAGAAAGCTGTTCCTTTGCATTGTGCACACATGTGTGTGTGTGTGTGTTTATGTGTGAGAAAGAGAAAAAGAAAGAGGTGTCAGAGCTGAGAAACTAACCTGGATCTGGATCTCTCTACTACTCACTCCACCTGAAACCCTGAACAATTCAGTTTGTAATGGCTTATTTAGGAAGTTGCTTGAATGGTATAATAAAAATCATCTAAGGAAAAGCACACCCCAGCATAATTTTTTTGAGCCAAAAAAGTATCTGTAAGAGCATCTTCCCAGCATAGTCATGAATCTAAATCATGTGTCTATGGTGTAGTCTATACAAAAGAATTAGAATAGATTATTTTGCTGTAAAGATCATAGTACAAAGTGAAATACACCATTTGTTTAGTAAATACCAGCTTCAATTTACTCAATAATGTATTTAATCAGTGTCCCCATCCAATTAGTATCATTTTATTTCTTCCTGAAGGAAGCCCATGCAAATGTATGACACCCAATAATCAAAATATTTTATGGTAATTTAATATGCCATCATCTTTATCCATTCAAAGTTAACATGAAAAAGTTATACATTTTTTGAGGGAGAACAATGAATGTGTACAATTACAAATTTGAAAATAATTTATTAATATATGTTTATATACTTTTTAGTCATGAAAATAGTGATAATTCCCACTTACAAATATAATTTATATTGGCTTCATATTTTTTAGATGAGCAAGAAGAATAGCTATGAGGAAAGACATAATCTGCTTTTGAATATAAAGATCCATGGTAATGTTATCCTGTAATCTCATAATTTATACCAAGTATATCAGGCCTATGATATCTTATCTACAGGATATGCTGTGAAGGTCAAATGACTATAGACTTACATATAAAATGATAATATCTGGATAACATGAATAATGCAGGAGTGTACATGGAAATGTTCACATTAAATTTATCTGAATTGCCTTTGCCATAGTGAATTCCCTTTAAATCCTTTCATTCCTTAGGCCAGGCAACAACAACTCTATGAAGGTTTTGGTCTGAGTCTTCTACTCTCTTTATCTGGGTTGACCTAGTTTTAAATTTCAGAACATCAAATCTAGGAATTTAAAGTATAAGTAAATTTTTGCATAAACTGTGTAACCTCACCTTGCCTAAAATCAAAGGAGAAAGAATGTTTTAAAAAGATAGAAGTCATAAAGAAATTTTGGTTTTTTCCCTGCCTTGTCTTTCTGGTTAATCCATTCTTTAACACCTTCCTGGCCTGGAAAACATGATCTTGAAGTTTGTGAACTAATAATCTTTTTTTAATCGATGATTATTCAATATGCTTATTACATGGTGCTCTTTAAATCTACAAAGCATTTTAAAAAGATTTTTTTGCCCCCTGACCTTATTACACCCTAAAATGGTACTGCCTGGGAAAACCTTACACCTGCTTCGACATAATACATATCACTTGCCAAGGTCAACTGCAATCCAAGATAAAAGATGAAAAGTGTGAAGCCTCCAGAATGGAAGACTCAGTGGCCTCATCTATCAGAAAATATTGATTGGTTTGATAATAATTCTGTTAGTGTGAGACAATGGTTATTTTGGAAGGAGCCTTCCTAAAGTACAAGGCACAATTTATAGTGAAGTCCTTTGAAATTGACTGGGGGCATCCAAGTCTTGTGTGATAGATTTTGATCAATGCCTACACAACTGTCTCCTCCTCATTTTCATATTCTGTGCTAAGAAAATTCTAGGAGGTAACTTAATCTCAGGGAGGGCAAACCCTATGTCATCCTAAAGGGGTAAATTATGATTATTCTAAATGAATCATTGTAATTTCTTTCCTCTTGAACAGAGATCTTGCCTTAATTAAAGTCAGCTAGGTGGGATTTCATGGACATATGTTGCTTTATTGATAAGAAGGTACAAACATAAGGAAAAAGTTAAGAGCATTTAGAGATACCAGTCCAGCCACTGTAGAACAAATAACATTAGCTGCCTACTTTAAGACCTCTTCTTATGTGAAACTAATAACTCAATTTTTTTAACCAACTGTATTTGTATTTTCTTTCACTTGCAGCTGCAAGCATTTCTAGTTTATTCACTTTGTAATTTGTTCATCACTTGAGTGATTTGTTCTTAAGCTTGAAATTGATCTTGATATTGCATCTTGAGCTCCTTATACTGTTCATTTTGGTCAAGTCCTTTCAGAGTTTCTCATTGTGATAAGTAATTGTTACATTCTGAAAGGTCTACAAAGTTTGACAGGTTGTATAAATAAGTGAAGTATGCAAGAATAAAAAAAATATTAAAAATGATGAGTACCAAGGTTAACTAAAGAGAGAATAATGTATCTATGAAGGCCAGTCACTGTTTGCCTGAGGAAATGCCATCTCAATATGCCAATACTGACAGATCTTACAAGTTTTCAAGAGAAAAATATATGGATTTGTATGTAAAATTTGGATTTGTATGTCACCATTTAACATTTGTAGGTTAAATGGTGACAACTAATTTGTTTTTGAATTTTTTAGCCAATATTTGAACCAACACCCTGAGGGTCAACCTAACACATCTGTGGGTGGGCCAGATTACTATTTTGGAGTTAAATTCTTTAAACAAGAAGACAAAGACAATGTCACTTTTGATATATCTCACTTTGGCAAAGTGATGTAACATGCAGCTTTCTTTGATCGTTTTTCCGGGTTCAAGACAACTACGTAAATAGATCTTAAATTATACCAGGCCATAATAAGTTCAACAGAAAGTCTGAACCAGCTGCAACCCCATATTTAGCTTTTTCACATTCCTTTAAATAAGCTTTAAAGTTGATTCTCATTTCAACTGAAAAGTTGAGAAATAAAATAGGTCATAGGCTAAGCAGACGGCTAGTGAGAACTTCACGGATAAAAAGCAAAAATAGGGGTCAGTTTCTGCATGAAAAACAGTTATAAAATGAAGCAGATATTTCTGTGATGTAAAGTGCACTAGGGACTCTCTTCATCTGTTTCAGTAATGTGCTATGCATATTCTGCTAAGCACGGTTTTAAGCACATTTTGCATGTATCATATATTTCATTATAGCTGTCAGATCTGAAAAATGTTCAGAGGTGCAATGACAATAATGATGTTAAAGAAATTGATGTGATGAGAATGAAAACTTCTAACTGGGCCAAAGGATAAAGTCAGCTAACTTTAGCCACTGGATTGATATGCATACTATATACAATGATGAGTTTTCTTTCATTTTTACACATAGCTCACTATTTAATGAACTGTAATTCACAACTGTGTAAAAAGCCTCTGTAATTATGTATTATTATACACACATGCCATTACTTAGTGCAGTGGAGTTTCATTGTTGCCTAACTAGCACCTATTCCTTCTTTCATTTTCTTGATAGCATTTGAACTTTCCCAAGAACATTTTCTCTCCCACTTTTTGTATGACTAAAATGATTTGAGTGGGATTGATTCCACCAAACTTGCATGAATGGACTTGATTTCTATATACATCATACAGAGGACATGCAGAGGATGCTATACTGAACATGATCACAGTGCCTGGCTCAGGGATGGGTGTGTTGTAGGAAAGAACATTACAGTTGGGAGACGAGTATAGGTAATGTATATACATATGTATAATGTATATGTATATTGCAGTAAGAAGGAGTATGATGTACTCAAAGGTACATTTCATCAAATGTCCCTGGGGCATAGATAGAGAAGAAAGACAGTGGAGAAAGACAAAGCCAGAGATGGAGGCTTTGAATCACTGTAAATCTTGAAAAAGATTGGACTTTGCCCTAATGTGGTGTCACTGATTGATTTTAATGATTAGAATGGTCATATTTATGGTTTTTAAAAAAATCACGTTAGTTTCTGTGTGGAGAATGAACAAGAGAGGAACTGGCAGGCCTTAGCGGTAGAAAGACCAATCAGGAGCCTACTGTAGCAATACAGGTGAAAGATGATAGAGATTCTGAGGAGTGTGGTATTGGAGGGATATAATTAATAGATGTAGTCAGCGGCACATAGAAGTCAATATTTATAACGTATCATGGGACTGGTGGATAAGTTTGTAAGATCTCAGTAACAGAAAAGGTCATCTTGAAGTGAAGGGATAAGGAAAGAATGCATGGAAGATAAGATCTTTGAACTAAACAATGAAGGATAGAAAAGTTTGATAAAAAGAGATGGAGATCAGAGAAGCAACATCTGTGAGCACAGTTAGTAAGAAAGGAAAAGACTAACAGTTTGGGGCAGGTCGGAAGAGTAATTACGCACATTTACGACACAAAGGGAACATTTAATGCAGACATAGAAAACAATGTCAGAGAGTCAGATCTGGGTATCTTGTGTTGGCCTTGATGCCTGGTTGACTTGTTTGTACATTATTCAACAGAAGGCATTGGACCATTTAAGGTTTTCAGGAAATCAATTTATCCAAACAAAGCTATGCTTTAATAGTATGTATCTGGCTGTAGTAGGGAAATAATTTCTCAAGTCCCAGCTAAGGAAAGGATTAAAAGGACCTAAGTAAGTCTTTGCAGTGGAAATGCAGAGGAAGCATTAGGTTGATTTGCTGATATCAAAACAACTGGATGAGTGATGGTGATAGGAATACAAAGATAACTGAAACCTCAAGGTTTAGTTAGATGGGTAATAATACTGTTAACAGAAACAGAAAAATTAAGAGAATATTTTGGTAAAAGAAAAGGATAATTGTAAAACTATTACAAATTTGTTATATGATGTCACTGCCTTGTTTCCATAGAATCAAGCAAACTAATTGTAACTGAGATGGGAACAAACACTGTTTCCAAATGAATAATAGTTACTTTAAAGTGCACATGTGTTTATATTGTGGACACATCCACCATGGTTATGTCATTTATGATGAGTATTTTAACTGTGTCTAATTACTGACCTCCCTCCACTTTCTGTCATTAGATGGTAAATTCCTAGAGGACAGGAACTGTGTCTTCTTTAGAGTCACTAATGTTGGTAATAAAATAGGTCTTGAGATTTGTTGAGGAAGTAGCTAAAGCTCCTCATGGCATCACTGACTTTTTGACACTGAGGTTTGAAGAATATCCCCAGAATGTTGTCTTTCTCTCTGTACTTTCGTGTCCTAATTCGTCTATTTGACTAACTCTATTATCAACTCCTCCATGTATGTATTTTCAACACAATGCCAGCAAAAGAAGAAGTTATGTCGACCCCAGTTAACTGAGGAATCATTGGAAGTTGTTCTTTCATTCTTTGTTGATTATACTATCATAACTTTATTCCACTTTCCTAGTTTGTAAGAAGAATCTAATGCACAGAAGAAAACTTGCTTTAAGGACCCAAGAAGACCTAAATATCTAAATTGTGATTTTAAAACCATAAAAAGCAAAAGAATTAGATTAGACGATTATAACCTTCCGCACATTTCCCCTCAAATTTTCTAATATAGGTTTCTAAATTCCAGGTACTTTTGAGTTGCCTTATAATTTAATTCACTCGGGTAAATTGATATTTCTTGTTAGTTTTGTTCTAGCTAATCAAGATTTTATTGTGTAAAAGTTAAAATGACTTATTTACTCAAGTACTGTTTTCAAGACTAATTGGGTTATTAAGTAAAATGCATTTGAACAATGAAACATAAAAGAAATAGATTTTATTCTAATAAGTAAAGATGCCATTTCTACTCAAGACTATTAAGGGAGTGCTTTTCTTACATGCAAAGAAATATAAAATACACCTGCTCCCCTAACATTTTTCCCTAATAAAATCATTTATAAGCCATTTTTAGAAAAGCATATCAAAACAAATTTAGAAATGGCAAATGAGATAAGGCATTGTGTTTTCTTTTCAATATAAGCTACTAATATATCATGGAAGTGTTAAATATTCTCATGTACAAAGGGACTTTTTCAAAGATCTTTAAGTTCTAATAAAAACGATTTCAGTGCCGTAACTCTGCAAAAGCATCCTTCCAAAATGGCTTTATATGTTACAGCCAGACAGCTTTTAAAATAGTTCTCCAATTATTTAACAAAATGAAAGATGAAGGATGACCTCACTGGGAATGTTATCATTCATGTCTTTCTTAGAGTTTTTCTGTAAGGCAATACCGGGATGGAATGGCTATGAGGTGACATTTGGTGTCAGGATAAAGGGTAGAATACAGAACTAAAAATGAGTCAAGGAGAGAATATCAAATTACAAGGTTCTCAAAAGCTAGGGTCATACTTTCCAAGGATTTTATAATCATATCCCATAAGGCTTAGCAGATATTAGTAAGAGCTAATAATTCATGTTCAAATTAAATTGCATGTAGATGTGATGAAGCTGCAATATTGCAAACAGAACAGGAAGAGCTGGGAAAGACCTGTAGTCTTGCAATAGTGTAAAAGGTAAAACATCTGTCTTCCCCGAAATTTTCATGCTATCTGCTATACCATCCCGCTTTGACAGGTCTTCCAAAAGATTCAGACCTTTAGTTCCTCAGACAACACTCCCCAAGCCCTTTACTATCTGCAAAGAAAGGAGTTGAATACAAGTGATACTGCTAGTCTTTAAGAGGTTCAATTATCAGTGTCTTTCTTTTATCCTACCCCTACTCCTATATTTTATCAGAATCATGATAATTTCATTCATTTTAATGAGAGTAGATAATCCTCTTAGTTATACCACTGCCAGGATGCAAGATAAATGAGGAGTAGGAATGTTGAAGAGAAAAGAAAAAAAAAAATGATGATGTGGATAACCCCAAATGAATGGGAGGGAAGGAAATACATCTCCTAAGCCGTTGCAAGGCAACCATGGATGCATTAAAGGTTTTATAATAGTTTATCCAGATTGAGGACACCTAACAAATACAAATTCGGGATGCTCTACCTACACGAATGAAAGTACATATAAACATACATATATACACAAAATATGCATACTTAATATTGGTTTAGAACAGAGCTTGATAATCAATTTACTTATTTCAATTTGAACTAAAGAAATGTTCATCTGATTGGAAGCAGCCAGTCAGATAGGTCCTGGCTGTTTTGCCTTTGATATGTTTCAGTGATCAACTGGGAAGGGAGGGGATGGAACCCATCAGTGTCACCTGCCTCTCAGAAGTGGAAAAAAAAACCTAAAGAAAAAAAAATGAAACCAAGCCCCAGTGCAGGTCTAAGAGGTCATTCCTAAAGTTAGGGATTACTCAGAGCTTCTTTTTGCCCCTTTTTCCATTCCCAAATAAAAAGGGTATTAGCAAGGTCAAGATGGATTGGAAAAGCCCTGAGTACCAAGTAAGAGAACATGGAAGAAAGGGGATCAAGACACCAACTTTCAAGGCTAGTCCTGGGTTAGAGGGGGAAAAGGAGACCCTGTAGTTTCCTGTGATCTTGCCCAGCTCATTAGTCCCAGAGGTGCCACACAGAGGCAAACACTCTGCAGTAACAAACAGGCAGCTTTGCCTGATATCGAAAACTCATGTGCTCTTTGTGAGCCTGCAAGTGATTGAGGATTTCTATTTCAACACAACAAACTTCAGAGACTGAAAATAATTAGCAAGCAGATTAAGACCTTCTGAACCTCTTCCACACTTCACTTTCCAACATTCTTGCCACACCAAGTATCTCACTGCTCTGTACACATGCTGGGCCCTTTCATGACTCTCGTTCTGTATGTCTTAAGGCATCTCCCCACTTTAGTTTTTTAACCCTAGAAAATTCCTACTCAATCTTCAAGGTACAGTTTTGATGTTCTTTTCTGGGAATTCTGAGCTATCTTGGCTCTTGAAGATCAATCCTTGTTCCATTTATTATAATTCTTCTATTTATACAAATTTCCCCACTAGAGTATGAACACTTCAAGTGAAAAGCAGGAATTATATGCAACTATTTTTATTCTTAATTGCTAGCACATTTGTTGATATTCAATTATTTGAAAATGAATGAGTAGATGTGTGGGAAAAATACAATATAACTAGTATTTGAAAAGGACTAAGATACATGTGTCCTTTTTAAATTTTCTGGAGGGAATATAATTTTTCCTGCTCCTAACGATATGGAATATTTTAAACAATAATGAAAAAAGTCCTTTAGAATTCAGAGCTCTACTATCTAGGTCAAACTCTGCTACTACATAGCTTTATGTCATTTGACTGTCTGGGCCTCAATTTCCCAGCAATAAATCAGGGTGTTCTAAGCCCTCTGTAACATAAAAATGCTGTGACTTCTTGATAACTCATCCAGAACACCTTCCTCAACCCGGAAGAAATGAAACAACTTGGGCAACAAACACTGAAGACAAACTTCAGTGGACAGCCTATGTACCAAACAGAAAACACAAGAGGAAATAAAGCAAAAGGCAATATTCCCAAATTATCACTAAGCCCATTTTCGCCATTCAATTCACCTCTGGCAGCAGGGGAAGAACATGTTGTACCTCTTTAAATGTGGAACCCCAACTTTAAGGTGTCACATGCTTGGATATCACACGTTACATTGCCCTTAAGTAGGAACTGGTCTGAATACACTTGGCCTAATTTAGCTCTGATCCAGAAAATAAACCAGACCTAAACTGATCCAGACTGAAAACTTCTAACCAGAGCTCTACACTTGATTTGAGAAAAGGTCTTAATAAATAGTTTTTGGATGTATGGTTAAATTTTGCACTAGAATAAATCTTGGGACGAGTACAAAATAATCCCCTATGTGAGGTTTACAAGCTTGACCAAGTTGTCTTGTATTTCCTATTGCTTCTTTTGAGATTACACTCATACCTGAATTTTAAAGATGCGAGTGCTTAGGAATTAATATGAAGTAAATGAGAAACTTGACGTCAGCATTAAAGAACCATAGAAATAGCAACTGTTTATCTTCATCTTTTGCTGAAGATGAATAACAACCTTAAGCAATAAAGATCAGCAATTTCTTATCTTCATCACTTGTTTTTCATCATGAACACCTGTGTGTCAGGTAACCCAGGAAGGTTAAATATAAAAATAAGAAATTAAAACAATAACAACAAATACCTGTAAATCTAGAAAGCTGACTACATTGATAACTTCCTAAGGATTACTTAATATTCTGTAAATGAACCCCATAAAAGAATTTTTATTTTTATTATTGTTTTTGTGACATAATATTATAAATAGCTAAAAGCACATTATACTTTCTTTCTCAGTTTTCACCATCTCACACTTTCAGGAAAAAAATAAGCATGTGAGAGTTACTGTTTCTTCAGCTTTTTTTTTTTCCTCTTTACCTACACAGTTGGGGGTAAATGCTTTGGATTTTTTCAAATGATTAATTTTTTCCCATTTGACAATGCAACTGTTCAATAAAAACTCATTTAATATTAATGTGTCACTTGCACAGCAGGCATTCAAATCAACACAGTGACTACTTTCCCCTACTGGTTCTTGGCAGTTAGGTTTCATCTCTTAATTCTCTCTTTTAAGTAGAAAGGATATTAATCAGATACTGATGCTCGCTGAAGGGATGTTGAGAACTGTTTATAGCAGTAGTCACATTTCCAAGTACACCTGCAAGTCATAGCTTGTGTTCCTTGATGTAAGAGAAACGTATCCTTTTTACAGAGTGCCTACTGCTTTCTACTACATTCTAGGTATGGCAGGAAAAATAAATGAAAGAAAAAAATAGTATCTGTCCTCAGGGAGCTTATATTTGATGGTGGAAATACAGCATCTAATACTGCAGGGGTAAGTTTCCAATTGCACAGTCCAGAAGACAGGAAAGTTTTCCTGGAGAAGTTGTACTTAGCTGAAATGAGTGAACTTCTATGTGTCTGGCTGTTTTTACCTGAGAGTTTATTGTTTATTGTCAGCATGTTTGTGAACAAAATTATGATTGCCAGCTCTCCCCAACACCAGTTCAATTCAGAAGTTTCATGAATATCCACAGCTTTGGCTTCCTGAGCTTTGTTCATTTATTGAGCTGCTTCTGAGACCTGTCAAAGGGACAAAGTGGACCCCTTATTCTTTGACAGGGTGAAAGGCTAAGATTTGGCTTAGCTCGTGTAATTTTCCAAATGGACTGGATTTTCGGGTGGGTCCACTTAGTGTTTGCTACCTGACATGATCACAAAAACCACAGATACTGTCTGGCAAGACTTCACCTTCATTTCCTCTTCCATGAGATTTTGCTGGGATGAAGACCACACTCTAATGCAATGCCCTTTGAGTCACAGGAGATGTCATCTCTGTTCTTCCAGTAAATTCTTAAGACTTTTGTGCCCTCTGAGTGAGGTCTAAAGCCACCAGTGGGTCATGAACAATGCAAAGGAATAGATGTGTGCCTTCCACTTCATGCCAAAGTTACTTAAACAATTTGATAAAATTGGCGCAAACATTTCATAAAGGGAATATAAAGTTCACTTAATCCTTTTAAAGAATCAATATTGTGAAAATGACTATACTACCCAAAGCAATCTACAGATTCAATGCAATCCGTATCAAATTACCAATGGCATTTTCTACGGAACTAGAACAAAAGATCTTAAAATTTGTATGGAGACACAAAAGACCCCGAATAGCCAAAGCAGTCTTGAGGGAAAAAAACGGAGCTGAAGGAATCAGACTCCCTGACTTCAGACTATACTACAAAGCTACAGTAATCAAGAAAATATGATACTGGCACAAAAACAGAAACATAGATCAATGGAACAAGATAGAAAGCCCAGAGATAAATCCACACACCTATGGTCAACTACTCTATGACAAAGGAGGCAAGGATATACAATGGAGAAAAGACAGTCTCTTCAATAAGTGGGGCTGGGAAAACTAGACAGCTACATGTAAAAGAATGAAATTAGAACATTCCCCAACACCATACACAAAAATAAACTCAAAATGGATTAGAGACCTAAATGTAAGACTGGACACTATAAAACTCTTAGAGGAAAACATAGGAAGAACGCTCTTTGACATAAATCACAGCAAGATCTTTTTTGATCCACCTCCTAAAGTAATGGAAATAAAAATAAACAAATGGAACCTAATGAAACTTGAAAGCTTTTGCACAGCAAAGGAAACCATAAACAAGACGAAAAGACAACCCTCAGAATGGGAGAAAGTATTTGAAAATGAAGCAACTGACAAAGGATTAATCTCCAAAATTTACAAGCAACTCACGCAGCTCAATATCAAAAAACAAACAGTGCAATCCAAAAGTGGGCAGAAGACCTAAATAGACATTTCTCCAAAGAAGACATACAGATGGCCAAGAAGCACATGAAAAGCTGCTCAGCATCACTAATTAATTATTAGAGAAATGCAAATCAAAACTATAATGAGGGGCTTCCCTGGTGGCACAGTGGTTGAGAGTCCGTCTGCCGATGCAGGGGACGCGGGTTTGTGCCCCAGTCTGGGAGGATCCCACATGCCGTGGAGCAGCTGGGCCCGTGAGCCATGGCCACTGAGCCTGCGCGTTTGGAGCCCGTGCTCCGCAACGGGAGAGGCCACAGCAGTGAGAGGCCCGTGTACCGAAAAAAAAAAAAAAACTACAATGAGGTGTCACCTCACACCAGTTAGAACGGGCATCATCAGAAAATCTACAAACAACAAATGCTGGAGAGGGTGTGGAGAAAAGGGAACCCTCTTGCACTGTCGGTGGGAATGTTAATTGACACAGCCACTATGGAGAACAGTATGGAGGTTACTTCAAAAAATAAAAATAGAATTACCATATGATCCAGCAATCCCACTACTGGGCATATACCCAGAGAAAACCATAATTCAAAAAGACACATGCACCCCAATGTTCACTGCAGCACTATTTACAATAGCCAGGTCATGGAAGCAACCTAAATGCCTATCGACAGACGAATGGATAAAGAAAATGTGGTACATATATACAATGGAATATTACTCAGCCATAAAAGGAAAGAAATTGGGTCATTTGTTGAGACGTGGATGGATCTAGAGACTGTCATATAGAGTGAAGTAAGTCAGAAAAAGAAAAACAAATATCGTATATTGACGCATATATGTGGAACCTAGAAAAATGGTACAGGTGAACCGGTTTGCAGGGCAGAAATTGAGACACAGATGTAGAGAACAAACGCATGGACACCAAGGGGGAAAGCGGCAGGGGGAGAGGGTGGTGGTGTGATAAACTGGGTGATTGGGATTGACATGTATACACTGATGTGTATAAAATTGATGACTAATAAGAACCTATAAAGTTCACTTAATCCTTTTAAAGATAAAATTCCAATCAAGCCATAAAATTCCCCATTTATGCTTGTCTGTAAAGGTTTTACTTTCTCCATTGAATCTGAATGAGATCCTTGCTGGGTAGAGTAATTTTGGTTTTAGGTTTTTCCCTGTCATCACTTTTTTTTTCCCCCTTTCATCACTTTAAATATGTCCTGCTACTCCCTTCTGGCTTGCGGAGTTTCTGCCGAAAGATCAGCTGTTAACCTTATGAGTATTCCCCTGTACGTTATTTGTTGCTTTTGCCTTGCTGCTTTTAATATTTTTTCTTTGTATTTAATCTTTGATAGTTTGATTAATATGTGTCTTGGCATGTTTCTCCTTGGATTTATCCTGTATGGGACTCTCTGCACATCCTAGACTTGATGGACTATTTCCTTTCCCATATTAGGGAAGTTTTCAGCCATAATCTCTTCAAATATTTTCTCAGTCCCTTTCTTTTTCCCTTCTTCTTCTGCAACCCCTATAATTCAAATGTTGGTGCGTTTAATATTGTTCCAGAGGTCTCTGAGACTCTCCTCAATTCTTTTCATTCTTTTTTCTTTATTGTGATCTGTGGTAATTATTTCCACTGTTTTATCTTCCAGGTCACTTATCCGTTCTTCTGCCTCAGTTATTCTGCTATTGATCACTTCTAGAGAAATTTTAATTTCATTTATTGTGTTGGTCATGATTGTTTGTTTGCTTTTTAGTTCTTCTAGGTCCTTGTTAAACGTTTCTTGTGTTTTCTCCATTCTATTTCCAAGATTTTGGGTCATCTTTACTATCATTATTCTGCATTATTTTTCTGTTATACTGCCTATTTCCTCTTCATTTGTTTGGTCTGGTGGGTTTTTACCTTGCTCCTTCATCTGCTGTGTGTTTTTCTGTCTTCTCATTTTGCTTAACTTAACTGTGTTTGAGGTCTCCTTTTCGCAGGCTGCAGGTTCGTAGTTCCCGTTGTTTTTGGTGTCTGTCCCCAGTGGCTAAGGTTGGTTCAGTGGGTTGGGTAGGCTCCCTGGTAGAGGGGACTGGTGGCTGTGTTCTGCTGGATGGAGCTGGATCTTGTCTTTCTGGTGGGCAGGTCCACGTATGGTCGTGTGTTTTGGGGTGTCTGTGTACTTATGATTTTAGGCAGTTTCTTTGCTAATGGTTGTGGTTGTGTTCCTGTCTTGCTAGTTGTTTGGCATAGGGTATCCAGCACTGTCATTGAGTGGAGCTGGGTCTTAGCGTTGAGACGGAGATCTCTGCAAGAGCTCTTGCTGATTGATATTACATGGGTCCAGGAGGTCTCTGGTGGTCCAATGTCCTGAACTTGGCTCTCCCACCTCAGAAGCCTGACACCTGGCTGGAGCACCAAGACCCTGTCAGCCACATGGCTCCTGTTGCTAGAGGATCCACATTTCATCTGGAAAGGACATAAATCTGGCCATCTCACTTCAGGCCTAGCCCATCCACCTTTTCTCCCTTTGTGCTTAGTCTGTTTCACTTGCTCATAGCTGGCCCCATGCAGAGGCCTCGCCCCCGGCCCTTCAGACCAGAGTTCCTCGTGAAACAGCTGAGCCAATACCTAAGCTCAGGATGTGCGCTGAAGCTCCTCACAGGACACCCAACTCAAGATGGCGGCAGGCTGTGCCAACTGCACCCTTCTTAATGGCGTTTTCTTTTCTGCTTTATAGATCTCTCTGTACTACTCAGCAATAAAAGGGAACAAACTATTGATACACGTGGCAACTTATACGGATCTTAAGAGCATTATACTGAATGGTAAAAAAAAAAAAACACCTAAAAGTCAATCTCAAAAGGTTATATATTGTATAATACAATTTATATACCATGCCGGAGATAACAAAATTGTAGAGATGGAGAACAGGTGTTGCCAGAGATTAGAGAAGGGGAGGGAAGGTGTGACTACAAAGGAGAAGTATAAGAGATTTTCTTCATGGTGACAGAACGGATGTGTATCTCAATTGTGCGTGGTGATGTTAGTTATATGTCAGAAAATGCAACAGAAATATGCATAGGACATGCCAAAAAATGAGTGTATGCAAAATATGTATGCAAAATATCTGAGAAAGATCTATAATCTACTTAATTTTATTGTACAGTTTTTGATAAATACACTCTTCCTGTTTTAATAATGCACAACTGTTATGAAAGATGTCAATCATGGCAGGAAGCTTGGTGATGGGTACAGACACATCTCCAGGCTGTGCTGAAAGTTCTTGTGAATCTATGTTTAAAAGTAAATAAAAGTAAAACTAAAAAGTAAAATTTAAAAAATCCCCTAGCCCTTAGAAGCATCTAACATGCTGTATAAATTACTCATTTATTTTCATTATTCTCTTAAAACTCCATGTTGACAAGAAATTCTCATTTTTGTTCAGGGCTGTATCCGTGATGCGTACAACAATGCTAGGCACAGAGTAAGCGCTCTGTGAATCGGTATTGAATAAATTTATGTTGGATGACTATACTATCTTACATTAAGGAAAACCATCTTAACATTGTGATTAATATCATGACCTTTGATTCTGATCCCAGCTCTGCTGTTATCTAGCTAGTAGGTCTTCATCAAATCTCTTTAACTTTTTAGTCAATTTTCTCATCAAAAATATGAATAATGGGGCTTCCCTGGTGGCGCAGTGGTTGAGAGTCCACCTGTCGATGCAGGGGACACCGGTTCGTGCCCCGGTCCGGGAAGATCCCACATCGGCTGGGCCCGTGAGCCATGGCCGCTGAGCCTGTGCATCCAGAGCCTGTGCTCCGCAACAGGAGAGGCCACAACAGTGAGAGGTCCGTGTACCGCAAAAAAAAAAATATATATATATATATATTAATAATGCTTAAAAGGTTAAATTAAAAGAACACACAATAATTCAGAGATGGTAGAAGTGCCACCTGAGATAAACTTCTTGGAAATAACTACAGTAATATGTTTCAATAACTCTTAAAAAATTAATATCATTCAACTCAGTGATTTATTAGAAACGTGGACACAGTTTTAAATGCTAGGATGATCATCACGACATTATTTAAATAGAGGAAAAATTTGAAATAACCTAAATATCCAACAACAGGAAAAAGGGCTTTGTGTTTTTGGTGAATTGTACAGTAATTTGGAGCATTTTTCTGAAAACAAAGACATCATTTTCTTTGATGAATGAATAATTAAGTACAGATCTAATCTGCAATAAATTATAGTAAGTTTTGAATGTCTATTCTTTTTTTTTTTTTTTTTTTTAATGGCTGTGTTGGCTCTTCGTTTCTGTGCGAGGGGTCTCTCCAGTTGCGGCAAGCAGGGGCCACTCCTCACAGCGGCGCGCGGGCCTCTCACTATCACGGCCTCTCTTGTTGCGGAGCACAGGCTTCAGACGCGCAGGCTCAGTAATTGTGGCTCACGGGGCCAGCTGCTCCGTGGCATGTGGGATCCTCCCAGACCAGGGCTCGAACCCGTGTTCCCTGCATTGGCAGGCAGACTCTCAACCACTGCACCACCAGGGAAGCCCCTAAATGTCTATTCTTTATTAACATCACGACTAGCTACAGCATCAAATAACTGTATTTCTCATACCACCAGTAAATACACAAATAGTTTTGTCAATTATAAGGAAGAGTAAGTGAGCATGCATATCACTATTTTGGTCTCATGATACTGAATTTGCAAATAAAGTTATTAATAAAACGCCCTCCTCCCAGAATGTGTTATTATGCATGACAGGCATATGTATTAAGTGAAATTCAACCGCAAAAAATAAAAATCTGCTCCTCAATTCCATTTAGAGGGAAAAGCAATAACGACAAAGTGGTACCCTATATTGAAAACTGTTAATGTTTTTTCATTTGGGATATTATAGGCAGAAACATTTTTCTATTTGAAAAGAAAAGTGATTAAATCATTGTCAATCAGCCAATATTCATAAATGTGAGTACAAAATTATAGGTGCAGAAACTAGTCTAAGGTGAAAAATTAATGTGAAAAGCTCTGATTATTGAATTTATCTCTTTTATGCAGATCAAATTTCACATCAATACCACTGGCTTTTCATCATCTCTGTAAAGTATCTCTTATTTTTTGAGACAGGGTCTAGAAAGGCTGTTAAGCAGAAGAAGCAGGGAATAGGTCCTCTCTCCCCGAGTGGCGAATGTTTGTCCCGCTCCTTGTGGAGTCATTCACTTATTCAAGAAAGAAATGACAATAGTGCACAGCTGCATGGAACTTGGTATTGGGGATGTCACATCAATTAAGGCCTTGTTAGAGCCTTAAATGATCTCAAAGGCACAAGATGAGAAAAATGTGTAAAAATGTAAATTGGACATAATTCAGTACAGATAAGTAAAATTCAGTATGATTATGCAACATTTAGTTATGTTACAGGTACACTGGATTAAATCTTCTATATAAACAAAAAATGTGCTCTTAAAAATGAAGTCTCAATTTTTTGACAGTGACTGTTGGTCATTTTCTGGCTGAGTTCTTTTAAAAATGCATGGTCTCATTACTCTAGTTACATTCTCTGCTCCCTCTTTATTCAGAAATGCTCGGGTCCTTTCCATTTGGCTAAATTAAGAGTCTCCTTATACCACACACTATCTTTGAGCTGGTTAATTTACTAACACACAATCTTTACCATTTTTTTTTCTTTTTTAAATAGGCAAGATAAAAGCAATTACAAGTGACTTAGCGTAAACTCCAATTAGGAATCATAACATTGTCGTCTCTTGGTATAATCAGAAAACACTACATCTGAATTTCTTTCCATGTGTACATTTTTTCTTTTACTTGAAGTTTGCTACTTCTTGTAAGAATTACTGTTATATTTTTCTGAAAAGTTGTCCTATGTTTGATCTTTTTCAAACTAGATATGAGTAAATAAAGCAAAGTAGACTGCTTTTGACATTCTTTCTATAAATGTTGACATTTATAGAAAGAAAATTTCAGGACTATATATTCTGCAAGACTTCAAACTTGACATATTAGTAGGAGAGTCACACAACTCTTTCTTCCTGTGTTTATGCTATGATGTATTTTAGAGCAGAAACTGCTGTCTTTCTTGGATTAATGAAAGACTGAAATTTAACTATTCCAACACAGTTCACCTGTGCAAGTTTCCTTTACACAGTGCCTATAAAGGAGCGTTATCCATCCACCATTTGTAAATTTCTAAAGAAAGTAGGCCCCTGTATCACTGAACAAGTAACTGTTAGAGAGGCCTTCTTTATGCTGAGCCAAATCTGTCTTCCTGTTGCCATTTGTTTTTATTGGCCTTAGTTTTACACTAAGAAATACATCTGACTTCTATTCTCTTTGACAGCCCTGCAACACTCAAGATAGCTATTATTATCCCTGTCTTTTGCCAAGTTTTCTCTGTTCATAGCTACATATCTAATTCCTTCATTACAGTTTCTAAGTCTTTGAGAATTATGATTGTCTCCTTCCATATGGTCTCCAGTTGGGTACAGCATCCCAGGTGCTTTCCAACTGGCACTTAAAACATTGGGATATTTACCTCCTGTGTTCTAGAGCAGCACTGAGCAGGAGAAATATAATGCAAGTACTATATAAGTAAGTTTAATTTTTATAGCCCTATTAATAAAAAAAGAGAAAAAAGTTTAAAAATTACTAATACATTGTATTTAGTCCAATATATACAAAAATGTTGTTTTATCATATCTTGAATATGACCTATTATTAATGTTTTACTTTTTTTTTTTTTTTTACTAAGCCTTCAAAATCTGGAGTGTGTATTTTGCACTTACAGCACACCTCAACTTAGACTAATTGCATTTCAAGTGCTCATTCAGCCCATGTGGCCAGTGGCTACAGTACTGGACAGTACAGTTCTAGGCAGTTTAATTTTATTAACTCATCTTGAAAAATATATTGATGTTTTTAAAGTTCATGGGAGAGTCTAAGTCCATACTGAGTTTACGATCAATAAAAGTACCTAAGTTGGGATACCGGTTACTCTTTTCATCCTATATTTTAAGAACCAGATTTTTAAATAAAACACATGCTTAAATTCATTCTAACCATTAATAAATTTAACATTGTTGACTTGGGCTAGCATTCCCGCCTCTAGATTATCTGTAATCTTGATTTTGTAGTCTACTAAATCAACTCTCATTCTAAACTTTTATCTGCATTTTTTTATCTATTTAAATCTTGTTTAATCATATCGAATAGGAAAGAACAATAACAATAATACAGGCCTGTGCTACATTGATAGAGATGCTCACAATAATATTAATTAATCATAACTCTCTTGGTAGTTAGCCAGCTTCAAAGCCACCTGACTTCACCAACATTCAGCATGTAATCTCCACTAATGCTACAGTGAGTTCATGATGAACTGTCCAAAACCTTCATGCAATCTGATTTCTTCCTATCGGGATCTCTGACACATAATTATTCTCATCTCCTTATTTTCATGCCCTAGTATACTCCCCTCCTACTTGGAATCACAGCTGACCCTGTGTGGCCAATAGAATATAGTGGTAATGGAGGCTTATGTGGTCCAAGCTAGATCCAGAAAGGCATTGCAGACTCCACCTTGCTCCCTTGGATCACCCATTCTGGGAGAGGCCAGCTACCCTGCCATGAGGACATCAAGTAACCCCGTGGAGTGGTCCACATGGAGAAACACTGAGCTGTCAGCCAACAGCCAGCATTAACTTCCAGCCACGTGAATGAGCCACCTTGGAAGCAGATCCTCCGTCCCGTCAAGTCTTCCGATGACTGCAGCCTCAAACAACATCTGACAGCAATCACAAATGAGAATGCAAGTGGGAATGTCATAGCAGAGCCCTTCCAGAATGCACAAGATCCACGATGATAATAAATTACTGTTTTATGCCACAAAGGTCTGTAGTAATTATACAACATTAGATTACTTGAACAAGATTGGAATGCTTAGTATGACAATGTTTTGCTAATACATTATTTCTCAAAGTATTCTAATAATTTTGTCTATAAATGGAAACAAGATATATGTATCTATGACAAAAACAAGACTTGGATGAGATAAATCAACATATTGTTAGTGGTGTTCTCTAAAAGAGGTAAATACAAGCATTATAATCATCTTTTTCATGTTTTTCAGTGTTTTCAAATTCTCTATACTAAACATATTATTTTCAAAATCAAAATAAAACAAATGCTATGTAGTTGAATTAATGATACACTGATAAATACAATAATAGCTACTACAAAAAGGAAAAGTTGTAAATTCTATCTGCCAAAACTTAGGGTTGCTCCCTTCCTTCCTTCCTTCCTTTCTTTCCTTTTTTTCCTCCTAGGATTCTTCTGCTTTAACCAAGGAAAAAAATCCAAAATTGATGTTAATATTTTTTTCATGCCTTATTATCTCTCTTTAGAAAGGAGGAGGTTAACTAGAAAGGTCATTTAGCAGCAGCAGCTACAACGGGACCAAGAAGGTGTGTTCTATGGGCACTGGAAGGCAGGAGGCTCTCAAGGTGAACTCCAAGTCCCATATATTTGAGTTCAGTCACTTTCCTAGGCTGTGATTTCCTGAGTTTATTATTAATAGGATTATTTGAAATATTAGCGCTCCCCAAGTGCATGAATCTTAATAGCTTAGATAATTCCACGACCAGATCATGTACTCCCACAGACTTCTTAAATATTTGTCTGTAATTGTAAAGCACTGAAGTATTAAGGCTCAGAATTTAATTAGATAATTCACTAGAGAAGAGTTACTTTTTAGGCAGTAGTGCATGCAGGATTCATGGTACAGTGAATTACATCTTAGTTAAAATAGAAATTTATCATAAAGAAGGTCTTGTCTACAGAGCTACAGACTAGTAGAAACATAAACTGAAGTGAATGCATCTAACTCTAGAGAATAACAAGACCACTCTTCTGCAGAGCATCGACTTTGGAGGACAGACATCAACACAGTAACTGTAGCACACGTACAATTGATTTATTCCTTCTGTTAGACACGGTTTAATAGATTCATTCGGTTTTGCTTTTCTTTTTAGAAAGAGCTTATTCTCATGAAGATTCATCTTCTAATTATTCCTAAACAACAGTAAATGCAATTAAAGTTTCTGACCCCAAACATAAGACATAATAAGTATGTTGGCAATGTAAATAGTTAATTTAGCTATTTATTAGTCTATTTAATATGCATTGTTAATCCAAACAGTAAGAAAACTATAAATATTAGTTTAAAGGGTTTTTTTTTAAATACTTGTTTCTACTTATTTTGTTTGTCTTAAGTATATATTATTACATATATTACACTATGGACTTTTCAAAGATGGCTTAAAATGCAATTGTTAAATAATTCAAATGGACTAATAATGTTAAGCATATTGGAATAATATATAAAATAAACTTGATTTAAATGGTTAAAACTATTTATGATTTAACATAACTCAGAATAAAGGAAAAAATAAGTTTGATATTGGAAATGTCAAATACTAGATGACAATTCTTAAGCACAAATATTCTGATAATCAAGATTTCATAAAATCTTGACTGCATTATATTTTGGAATACTTTTTTCTTCCTCAGGAATATTTTCAAATTAATGGTATCAAAGTGCAACCCACAGTTATTTAGTTGGCTATTTTTGAGAAACAACTTCTAAGAAGCAAATAGAAAATTAAAATGCATAACCAGTAAGTCTGGATGAATATAATAAATGCTACCTGAGTACTGCGAATAATTATATGCAATACAAGTTCCATTTGTCTTCTAATTACTTAATTAGAATACAGTTGATATAATTGCAAATGAATGGGAAAATAATTACACCAGATTACAGAATAAATCTATGGAGATATGTAATAACTTTCAGAAAATGGCAGGGGCTTTGGAGCTAGAAAGATGGGATTGAGTCCGAGCTCTGCAACTGGGAAGTGGGACCCTAACTAAGTAAGTTAGCATCTCTAAGCTTCCCACCTTTGTAAAATATGTTATCAGTGACTAAGGAGCAAGGATTTGGGCACGTTTAAATTGATGGACTTCCCATATAAGAGGCACTATTTGAATACTCAACAAAAGTTTGTTCCCTCTACTAAAATCCATTTTTGAAACAGGCACCAAAAAAGCAGCAGGGTAATAGATAGAAAAGGGAGTGATCAGAGAAAATAATCCAACACAAAAAAGCTATATTGTTCAGGTATATATTTTTTATAGTCCAATTGGCAGTCAAATGGATAAACAATATTTGCAGTGGAATGCTATAATAGTAGGGAAAATGAACAAGGTACTATCCAGCTATTGAACAATATGGATATATTTCACAAACATCGTTGAGTAAAAGAAGACATACACAAAACAGCACACACTGTATGTATATATATATATATATATATATATATATATATGTAAAAACTAGAAAAAAATAATCTAAGCTGTTAAAAGCTTGAACAGTGGCCTCCCTTGAGGTGGGTAGTGACTGGAAAGGAGCACAGTAATGTTTTGCTTCTTGATCTGGGTGATAGTTACAGAGACACGCTCAGTTGTAAAACTTCATCAGACTATCCTCACAGTATGTGCGTGCTCCTGTATGTATGCTACACTTCAACAAAACATTAAGTATGGATAATTTGAATATAAAATCACCTATTTTCTCCATCTTCCATGCATTCCTCACTAGGTCACATCTAATTATAATATGACAGATTAAGCATCAACCTTGAAGAGTAAATGAGGCCAGACCAATGGCCAATGTCAGAAAGGAACAGCTGAACGTTAAATCCAGGATTAAATTATTTTGAAATACTAAAGAGAAAATGGTAGACTCTCTTTTTTAAATGATATTTTCTCTAAATCACTGCCATATACATGGTTAAGTTCTAGCTACTTAGGTCTTTTCCCAAGTAGAGCTCTTGAATTTGAAGGAATCATTTCCTCTGAATAGGTGGCTCTCAATCTTGAGCTATATCAGAAAATCACCTGGAGGGCTTGTTACCCACAGATCTTGGTCCCATCTCCAGAGTTCCTGTTTCACTGGGCCTGGGCAGAGCCCAAGAATTTACACTGCTAATAATTCTCAGGAGATCCTGGTGCTGCTATTCTGGGAACATATATTGAGAACTATGTTTCCAGAAAAAAAAAAGTTTCAATCTTGAGTCATATTATGCAAATTTATTATGCAAAGGAATCTCCTTTGTCTCTATATTTTCATTAATAAGATAACATCAACTGCTATAAAGAGAAATGGTAAGGAATGAAGATGTACAGGTACAGTCTTTGGCACCAAGTAGGTGCAGTATTAAAAAGCAGGTATTTTCATCTTTATTTCTTGTCCTTCCCTTGTCTGAAGTCTGAAAAGTCTTCAATAGGTGGAAGAGAGCAGTTCACTTAAATTCAGTGGACTGTAAGCCTGGCTGACATTACAGTCTCCTGGGGAGTTTTTACAACTCCACTGTCTGGGCTCTATCCCAAAACAATTAAATCAGGATTTCTGCACTGTGGAACTCAACTCTCCAGGTGATTCTGATGTGCAGCCAAGATTGATAATCACTGTTTTAGTTTCACAAACATTGACTAAGTGTTTACAATACGCCATTCACTGCAGAAAACCCTGTGGGCTTTAAAAGGAATAAAGCAAAGTTCTTGACTTTAAGGGTCTTATAGTTTAGTCAAGGAGATGTACACATAAATGGTCGTGTTCAACGCAATGACAGAAATATTGAGAGGTAAGTATGTACCACATGCCATAAAGGCACAGAGAAGGGCAACTGACCCTTGCCTGGCACTTCAAGGAAAAGTTTGGTGGAGGTTCTTGTTTATTAATTCATAAATTATGTTTCTATTTATTCTTTTTTTTTTCTTTGCGGTACGCGGGCCTCTCACTGTTGTGGCCTCTCCCGTTACGGAGCACAGGCTCCGGACGCGCAGGCTCAGCGGCCATGGCTCACGGGCCCAGCCGCTCCGCGGCACGTGGGATCCTCCCGGACCGGGCACGAACCCGTGTCCCCTGCATCGGCAGGCGGACTCTCAACGACTGTGCCACCAGGGAAGCCCTCTTTTTTTTTTTTTTTGAGTAACACTGTGTCAGGCATTGTGTTAGACACAATTATAGTTGTGATAAATTCTACAGTGGGGAGAGAGAGTACCATGAAACTTGTAATAGGGAAATATGACCAAATCAGCCTTGATTTGGAACAGCCAAATGGAACAGCCTTGATGTTTAAGGCACGTATGCTTGAGTTGGCATCTAAAGAATAAGTACAAATTATCAATATGAAGAAAGGGGTAGGAACTTGTTCCAGGCAGAAGAGTAGTGAAAGCCCGATGATGGGAGGGGCATGGTGTTTCGAAGAACTGAAGGAAATCCCAGAAGTGCTGAGAACAGGTTGGGGGTGGTTTGTGGAAGGTGAGGCTAAAACGGCAGGCAGGGCCTTGTAGGCTATTATGACTTCTTTATCCCAAGAAGCCTAGGAAGGTTCTAAACAGTGGATGACAATCAGATTTTAAAGATCAGCTTAGCTTGAGTGTGGGAAACTGATTAAAAGGAAGAGGAGTGATTGAAGGGAACCTGGGCTATGACATTCCTTCCAACAAGAGATGACTTAAACACACTATCCCCCCATTTTTATAAATTGAAATATATTTTGACCTATATCATTGTATAAGTTTAATGTGTACATGTTCATTTATATATTGTAATATGACTGCCACTGTAGCAATAATTAGCATCTCTATCACGTTACAGAATTACACTTTCTTTTTAGGTATTTGCAATAATTTTTAGTCTCAGCAAGTTTGATGATTCTCATACAGTACTGTTGTCTATATTCACTGTACTGTGCATTATAATTTCTAGGGCTTGTTTACTACTCCTTGTAAGTTTGTCCCCTAAAATAACATCTGTCCTCTTCCCCCACCCGCCATCCCCTGGTAACCACCATTTTATTCTGTTTTAACAAGTTGGTATTTTTTAAATTCTACACATAAGTGATACCATACAGTACTTGTCTTTCTCTCCAGGCTCTTCATTCTTCTGTACCCCATCCTTCAGACAAGGACACAGATGTGAGAAAACAGGCAGGTTTCCTGCTGAGTTATTGCAGAGTAATCAGTGTTCATAATGATAGCCATGAGCCAAGGAGAAAAGTATTTAGTGAGTTCTCTTTCCTTGGTCTAATAATGCAGAAAATATACCACTTATTTTAGAAATATTTCTCTCAAATATTGTTACATCCTAAAACATAGTTGGATAAACTCAACAATCTGGATATATGAGGTGAGATTTATTTTGGTTTTGTTTATTTATTTTCCCTTTGATTATGCAAGTTTAATATCTTCTTTTGAAAAAAGAGGAAAGGGCTTCCCTGGTGGCGCAGTGGTTGGGAGTCCGCCTCCCGATGCAGGGGACACGGGTTTGTGCCCCGGTCCGGGAGGATCCCGCGTGCCGCGGAGCGGCTGGGCCCGTGAGCCATGGCCGCTGAGTCTGTGCGTTCGGAGCCTGTGCTCTGCAACAGGGGGAGGCTGCAGCAGTGGGAGGCCCGCGTACCGCAAAAAAAAAAAAAAAAAAAAAAAAAGAGGAAAATGATCAATCTGATTTCCTGCTCCTTTCTCCAGCATTTCTGGGACATCACCTGGAGGTTTTTAAGTTTGCTTTGCTTTGGTGTCAGCTTCTGTGTAAACAGGGTCACCAAGTGATATGGGTCTGACAGTTCCTGCAATTGTGACAAGTAGTCTGGGCATAAAAAAACAAACTATCAGGAAGCTTCCCGGCCGCAAGTAAAAGCACTTCAGCAGGGGCAGCCAGACTTAAGCTCTACCATTGCCAGTAGACTTCTCCTTTTGCAGCAAACGGAATAAATATCACTCTTACAGTCTTAAGGATCACAAGGTCACCCCAAAGTGCCCCTGCAGCATTCTCTACCTTCCTACAGGAAGACTCATCTTTCCTTCCAATCATAAACGATCTTTTCTCCCTGTTTCCCCCATTTATCTGTAAGAGTCTTACAGGAGAATATCATTTACCTTGATCTGTCCACAGATTCCTGTAGACAACAGGCACAAAACATTCTCAAATTCTGTGGAGCAGAACAACCTAGGAACCATGCTATAGGCTCAAAATATGAGAAACATTAATCTGGCCAGAAAAAGAAAAGCAGCTTCTCACTTTGTTCAAATTACCTTTTTGATGTTGTAGAACACAAATAATTTGCATGGGGGAAATAGTCTTCATATTAATCATATTAGAATTAATTAATAGTTGTACATCTCAACAGAAGAGATTCAGCCTAAGTTCAATAAATTTGACATTGATACAAAAATGAATATTATTTTGTCTTCTTTGCAAAGGACTAAAAAATTATTGGCTTATAGTTTCCATGATTTATTTAGCATGCAACTCCTGATGCAGAATCTTCAAAAACTGTCCATAAACCTATATTAGTAATCGTAATTGCTTTATGACTATGGATACAGTTAGTCCCCTACATAAGAAGCTTCAAGCTGTGAACTTTCAAAGATGCTAACATGCATTCCCATGTCCAATCACGTTAAGTTAGTTCATGTGTCTGGTGTACATTGTCGTGTGCATGCATCCTCTACAAGTGGTTGTGCTTTTGTGTACTTTACTGTACAGTACTGTATAGAGTACAGTAGTACAGTATCTTTATTTTAAGCCCACGATGTCTGGAAGCAGGCGTAAAAGCAGTGGTGATGCAGGTGTTACCGTTAAGAAGCAGCAGGAATTGGAGGCCCAGAGAAAAGACGAAGAGAGACAAGAGGGAGAAGTAACTGAAGAACCGAAGAGATTCAGGACGCAGGAAATGGCACGGGGATTTTCTTTATTTGAGGAGGCACTGTGAGTTTTTGAGCCATACCCGAATGTAGAACGGTACGTGAAGGATGCAGCAGCCATTGAGAATACAATCCAGTGCTACCCTGTCATCTATGCCGAGAAAAAAAGAGCTACCACCCAGACATCACTGGATCGCTTTCTCAAGAGCGTAGATAGAAGTGAATCCAGCAAGGAACCAGAACCTGTGCCATCAGCGTCAGGCGTGAGTGACATTGCAGCCTGCCCTCCATCTCCTATTGCTGAGGATCCTTCAGCTGTACCATCTCCCACCTCCTCTCCCTCCTCCAGTCAGTAACACTTCTTGCCTGTTCACTCGATGCCAGCCCCTGGATGCCAGCTGTTGCACTGTACTACTGTACTTTTCAAGGTCCTGTGCTGTAAGCTTAACAATGTTTTCTTTATTTTTGGTGTTTGTTTTTTATGTATTATTTGTGTGAAAAGTTTTATAAACCTATTACAGTACAGTACTATATAGCCGATTGTGTTAGTTGGGTACCTAGGCTAACTCTGTTGGACTTATGAACAAATTGGACTCTTGGAACAGAACTCGTTCATATGTAGGGAACTTACTGTACTAAAATTGCACATCATTGTAGTGTTTGTTAAAATAGTATCGTTAACATGCAAAAAGCTAAGAAAAAAATAAAAATAAAGCTAAGAAAAAAGTCAGAATCATACTCTTCATCGCTCAGACACGATGATGATGCCAACTTAAGCTCTGAATAAAGCATTTCAACATTGGTAACCCACAGATTAGCGTGATTCAACATGCGTAGCCCACAGGTTACACACAGAAGAACTCAGTTGTTGACCTAAAAGGCACTTTCTAAATTTGGCCTACACTAAATTATTGATATTTGATTCAAATTGAGAATATCAGTAGGGAAATAAAACTAAATTAGCTCTCCCCAGCAAGCTCCTCTGACTCCAAAATAACAGTACTAGATCCTGTATAGTGGCTCCTGCACAGGATCCCAGAGGCAGGATTATTATCACATGACCAGGACATTGTTCAGGACAGTAAATTTGAGAAAGTTTGAGAAGCATTCATATTTCTTCCCTCTTCATTATAGTCATGGGGAAACTGAGGACAGGTATGGCATTCATGAAACCGTTTATTGTGTTGGGTGGTTTTCCAGTAATACATCAAAAATGTCCCTTCGGAGTCTTGCCCCTCCAAAGACCGGGCATGATGAATTCACTCATAGGAACGATAGGTCTTTTTATTACTATGATCATTAGAAAGAGAGGTTTTGATCACTTGTCACCATAAACAATTGCGACTAAAATAGAATGAATGTTTATGCATAAAATATATAAAAAAATACAAGTTTATATTTATCACATTGGTGGGCATTTCTCTAAGCTTAGAACAAAAATAAACACAACAAAGTGAAAGATAAAAATTCACAAAATTCAAAATTTCTCCAAGTCAAAAAATAATTAAAACCAAAAAATCAGTGATATATTTAAAGAAAGGACAATAAAACTAATGATTGAATTATACACATAGATGTTTAAAGAAATACTAAGACTACAAAAGATAAACGAACGGAGTAAATAAATGTTATTCACAATAAAAGTAAAAAAAAAAAACCTGAAAATAATAGTCAAATTGGTATTTAAATACATATTAAAATACATGTGTATCTTTATAGTATTTATATGGATACAAACATATGGCTATATATTGAGCATATTTAATTTTATATATGAATATATAAATATACTCAAGGGACTACAGTCAAGAAACCATGCCTAAGGAGATTGATCTCCTTGATTAAAATGCTGGGCTGTAATGCATAAAAATTTGGGGGGCCTTGAGTATACTTCACATAGGATGAATATGAAATATTTGGGGACTATGTTAGTCAGCCTCTAAGATGGCCTCCCCAAATCCTCACCCTCTGGTAGCCCCCTCCAACACTGAATTAGAGCTGACTTGTGTGACAAAAAAAATATACATACATGGTGAAAATAACAGGTTACTTCCAAAGAGAGATCAGGCAAGGCACTGAAATCCCTACCTTTATCTTCTGCGCTACTCACTCTGGGATACTCCAAGTGCCACGTTATGAGGACACTCAAGTAGCACTGTAGAGAGTTTCATGTGGAGAAACCTGAGGCCTCATGACGTCAGCAAGCACCAATTACCCACCCATGTGAGAGATCTACCTTGGAAGTCTATCCTCCAGCCTCAGTCAAGCTGTCAGATGACTGCAGCCCCAGCTGATACCTGATTGCAACATCATTAAAGCCAGAACCTCCCACTTAAGCCAATCCCAAATTCCTGATACACACAAACTGTGAACAACAGTAATTTTTTTTTTAAGTCACTAAGTTTGGGGTGATTTATTACATAGTAATATAACACCAATACTTATTGTGTGTATGTGTGTGAATGTGGGGGGGGTTGTGTATGCATTCAAAATTAGTAGTTAGGTTATACATAATCTATCAATTTAATAATTACTCTGTTTTTTCATCTTTATTGGACTATAGTTGCTTTACAATGGTGTGTTAGTTTCTGCTGTACTACAAAGTGAATCAGCTATGCATATACATATATCCCCTCCCTCTTTAGCCTCCCTCCCAACCCTCCCTATCCCACCCCTCTAGGTCTTCATAAAGCACCGAGCTGATCTCCCTGTGCTATGCAGCAGCTTCCCACTAGCTATCTATTTTACACATGGTAGTGTATATATGTCAATGTAACAGGCTATGTATTACCTAAGGGCAGTATAAACCAACAAAACCATTTTGAAACGGTTTTTCAGTATATAACAGGAACCTTAAAATGTTTTTAAGGCTATCTCAAACAATAAAAAGTAATAATTCAAAATATATCAACAACCTAAATATAAGAACTGAAACTATAGAACTCTTAGAAAAAAACATAAGGGTACAACTTCATGACCTTGAATTTGGCAATGTATTCTTAGATATGGTACCAAAAGCATGAGTAACAAGAGACAAAAATAGATAAATCATACTTCATCAGAATTTTTTAAATTTATGCACCAAAGGACATTATCAAAAAAGTGAAAAAGCAATCTACTGAGTGGAAGAAAATATTTGCAAATCATATATTTGATAAGGGTCTTCTATCCAGGATATCTAAACAGCTCTCAAACTCAACTACAAAAAGAAAAAAAAAAAAACAACTGCAATGGACTTGAATAGACATTTTCCAAAGAAGAAACACAGAAGGCCAACAAACATATGAAAATATGCTTAACATCATTAGTCTAATTAGGGAGGTATACACCAAAACCACAATGAGATATCAATTCATATACATTTGAATAGCTCCAATAAGAAGAATGGAAAATAACAACTGTTGGTAAGGATACAGAGAAACTGAAACACTTGCACACTGCCCGTGGGAATGTAAAATGGTGCAGCCATTTTAGAAAGTGATTTGGTGGTTTCTCAAAAAGATAAACCTAGAATTATCACATTACCCAGCAATTCCACACCTCAATATTTATCTCCAAAGTTGAAAACAGGTACTCAAAAAAAATGCTTGTGCACAAATGTTTACAACAACACTATTCATAACAGCCAAAAGGTGGAAAAAACCCCAGCATCCTTTAATGGATAAATGAATAAATGTAGTACATACATACAATGAAATAGTATTCAACCGTAAAAAAGGAATGAAGTACTAATACATATTATAATGTGGATAAATCTAAAAAGCATTATACGAAGTGAAAGAAGCCAGACAACAGTCATATACTGGATGATTCCATTTATGTAAAATATCCAAAATAAGAGAAGACTTCGTGGAACTAGCAGAAGGATAGACACATAGATCAATGAAACAGAATAAAACAAATTGTAGCTACTGAAACCTGATTTTTTTTAAAGTTTATTATCATTTTAATATAGCAGTCATTTTAAGTTAAAACTCTTTCGACAAATATTGTTTTAAAAACTTGAGGATGCTGCAATAGTTTGGTTATAAAGCTCAAGCACTTTTCCAACTCTTACAGGTTTTTCAATATCCCAATGAGTAGAGAGAACACAGAACAAAGGTAAAGGAAAAGGGCCAAGATTTGTAACAGGAAAAAGATGGCTTTGATTACAGTCTCCCAGCCTTTTGTAGTGTAAATTAATTATTTTAAATAAGAAATACAAACTTGTCTAAAAATATAACACATGTATATTTCAGAAGACTAAAACCATCAAGTAGAAGGTCCTTTGAATAGTAAAATTTCATGTGCTCGAAGGGTTTCAATGCATTATATGAGGCTTCCTGCTTTGTCTATAAATTTTTATGGTCTGCCTTAAAGCACACAAAACATTCTTGAATAATTTTCAAAATCATTTATTTTCTACAGAAGCTAATCTGCTGAATTGCCTTTTCAACATTTACTTTGCTTTTTAACAGTGCAAATTATATCTGAGTAAAAATACTCCACAACCATACATAAGGCTCTAATTGTGCTATAGAGCTGACATGGAATAATGAAATACTAATTGCAGTTAGAACACTTTATTTGTTCAGAATTGATTCTTGCCTTGCCCCACTTTTAGAAATTTCCACAACCACAAGGCTTATGCTCAAACACCAACAAAGAATCCTTTGACCATAAACTGAATCAATATTTTCACCAGCTCTTCCCACAATACACACTGCAGCTCAGGCACAGCCATTAGGAAACCCCTTAATCTACATATACATACAACACAAGTAGATATTAAGGCGTATCCTGGAATTGTCAAAAGCCCCCATTTTTTGGATTTGCTAAGCTCTGCCACACTCTCCTTTAAAAGCGATGAACTTGGACCAGTACAGGCACCTAGCAGATCGTTCCAGTTATTTGCTAGCTGGGTGTGGAAGAAAGGACATTGTTGCCAAAACTCTCTTGTGCAATATCGGTTATCAGTATTCACCTGCACCTACCGGATATGTCAAATTTTCTCTAGTTGAGTAGATGACCAAGGAAAACTATGAACTCTCACTTGAACGCAACACAACTATGAACTGTCACTTGAATGCAACACACAATGAAAAAATTTTCTTCAAAGATCACTCCTTTACCTGTTTGACATCATATGCCAGAAGAACACATTTTAAATCTGGTGAAACTGAATGTCTTGATGCTTTGAAGGTTACCTAGAAATAAAAAGAAACAATTATTTTAAAGAGCTTAATAATGGAAAGATTGACATGCATTTGGATATGTAAGTATAAAAAAAGATGTCCATTCTCCTCATAACATTGTAAAATAGGCTTTCTCGTTCATATTATAAGTATGCACAGGCATGTACATATGTAGGACCTTACAGATGGATATAGAAACTTGGAGAGGCTATATTAGACACTTCATTAAGAAAAGTTTTGCTAACGTATCTCCCCTACATGTTATCACTTAAAGACTAAATTCATATTTTCATTTATAAGAATAAAAAAGCAAAACATCATTGAACTTCTTAAGTAACCAAAATGCTTTTATATTTGCATGTTGGATTAATCAAAAGGAAAAGAAATATTGGCATTCTGTGGTGTCATGATTTTCTGTCTCTGCACTTCTGTTTTTTCTCAGGTTGTATATTTATATTTTTAAAAAGACATATGTTAAAGACAAAATCTCCTTAAAGGAAACTCCCAGAGTGAGGCAGATTAAAACACAAATACATAACTGATTATACTCAATATGTATATATGGTATAGAAATATAAACAAATGCACTACACATGTTTAATTTTGAGCTTTTTATTTTACCACTGAATAAATCCAATGTTAGAAAGACTTGAACGTAAAGTGAAGGATAAATACACTGAGAGTGGGAAAATGGTTTTATTTGGGAAAGAGATTACATGTAATTTCATATCTAAAGAGAAGGCAAGCAAATTGAGTTGCTGCAACAAAAGCCTACAAAACGCAAACAAAAAAATAAAATAAACTGTACATGGATTTTAAGCAAACTAATTTGTATGGTTTTTGCAGAGAAATACAGGTATAAATAATTGTATAATTTTATGTCTGGGCAGTTTCAACAACACTGGTCTCTAAGAAAAACAGAAAAGGGTGAAGTCAAGGTTTTAGTACTTAGAAATTCCCAAAGACAATGGAAAGGACAAGAAACTCAGAAGAACCAATATCTGGCAAAGTTTGCATGGTATAATCAAAAATATATTTGGTCTTTTTCCCTGGTTCCTGGCACAGAGCTTCTAAAATGCTTGGAATTTCCTGAGCGATAGAAGGGTATTTTGTTAATTAATAACTAGCCCTCTTTGACCACACACAGTTTATGTTAATGAGATGACTCCAGGATTGGGGGTCGGGGGAGAGTGGCAAGATAGCTTCTGGAGAAGAACCAGCCACCTGATTAGAGAGCGAGAACTTTGAACCCTACCTGGAGGTCAGGGAGGGTGGTGGGACTGGAGCTGAAGTTCAAGCATATGGCCGATGATTTAATCAATCGGGCCTGGGTAACAAAACCTCAGTAGAAAACCTCTGAACCATGAGATTTGCAGAAGCTTCCTTGTTAGTAAACATATCAATGTACCTGGAGGGGACATATCCCAACTCCACTGAGACAGACTGTACTTAGGACCCTTCTCCATTCACCCTATTTACCTATTCATCTGGCTTTTCATTTATATTCTTTATAATAAACCGGTAATCATAAGTATAGTTCTTTCTGTGTCATTCTAGCAAATTATCAAATCTGAAGGGAGATTGTGAGAACCACCAAATCTGTAAACCAAGTCCAATAAAAATGCAAGTAGCCTGGGGTCTCAGGACTTGAAGCTGATATCTGAAATGAGAGCAGGCACTGAGTCCTTAACCCGTGGGGTCTTCACTAACTCTGAGTAGTTAGTATCAGAATGAATTGAATTGTAAGTCACCCAGAGAATTGTTGTTGAAATAGCACAGTCTGTTCATTTCTGAGCCAGATATGCAAGAGAATGGAGTACTCTGGGAGAAAATACTTGTACATGGTAACATTGATTTGGAAGAGGTGTTGCCTATATACATCCATCTTGTACCATCCACTTAGAAGATCAGAATAATCACTGGCAATAATTCACCTCAAGGAATTTGTTTTTCATTTTTTCAAAAAGCCACTTCAATAATAATGAAAATAACAACAACAAACAACAATCACAACAGTAGGGCTACCATTGATCTATCATCTGTCATAAGCTCTGAAATTGCTTAGAATTCTGTGGTTCTCAATAATTCCCCCACCTCCTGCCCCATGACAAAGCTGTGAGGGAGGTATCTTCATTCTAACCCTTTCTTTTTTTCTCATTAACTTATTGTATATTGAAACTTGATAGATATTAGCCTGTGTGAGATTTAGGGTGACATATAGAACACAAGGTCCTCTCACTCAGCATTGCACATTGCAGTATCAGGAGGTATACTGTTACACAAGAGGAGGTTTATTGTTATTTAAAAATTGGTTGAAAGGGCAATGCCATCATTCCAGTCCTATGGGAATAAGAAAACTCTAATAATACAGTTCTTAAACTTTTGTCAAGGTCACAGAGAAGTATATATAATGAAAGAATGCAGGAGGAACTCCTTTCATAAGCCCTATGCCAACAGGAGATTCTTTCTTTTCTCCTTTCCTCTCTTCCTCCCTTCCTTCCCTCCTTTCCTTCCTCCCTTCCCCTTTCCTCTCTCTTCTCTCTTTCTCTCTCTCTCTTGTTTTAGAGAGCTACCCTGTCTGAAGTCTGAATTATTTCACAAAAATTTCAGCCCCCTCGTCCCCATCCGTTCTCACGGAACGTTGCTCACGCAAATTAACTTCACACGTTCACAGGTGCATCTGAGCCCCTGGTAACATTTTAGTATCTTTTACAGTTCCTACAATTATCCAGTCTGGCACTTTATTAATTATCACTATACTGCCTTCAGCTTCTGCAGCATACAACCTGGGAAACTTTCCAAATACCTTTTCAAAGGCCCAAGCTGCTGAAACTTCGAACTTAGAGTTGTGCACGGGTGGTGCTGCAAAGAGACTTGCTGATGATACACGTCTAAGAAACACATCCTTGCCGCTTAGTCAAGGGCCAAATCCCTCTTAACCTAAGCCATTAATGTTATCATCTGTTGCATCTGGGTGATTAATCCTTCCTAGCAGCCACCGGAGACCCCTTGGTCTACACTGACCCTAATTACAGACATTAATATAGTTCCAGTTGAGTCTCAACTTGATATGGCCTCAAATTAGTGTTTTGGGAAGTCTATTATTGCCAATAATGCTGTTATGTTACCTACATAGTTAATCACTTAATTACTATTGTAATAAAAGGATGCAGAAATATTTTCTACATGTGTTTATCGGTATTATTCGGCAATGATGCTTACTAATGCATTTTTGAACAAAGGGCATTAAAATGCATGAACTCTGCCATCTAGGAACACTCGATTAAAGCCAAGTAAGGTGGGATAAACAGGAAAGCAAATACGCAGGTGGTTAACTAAACAAATTAACAAGGGAGAAAAGACATTTGATCAGTTGAGAAACAAATGCATGCTTTCAGGCAGCTTGGCAAGATTTTGTAGCACCTCATTTGTATGTATCATTCAACTATACCAAAACTAACTTATCGAACATTCAAAATAAGATGAACACCATGATAAACACTGAAGGTGCTACAAAGTCGAAAAACAAAGTCATTAGAATCTTTCCCATCTCATATTGGGCAGGATAAGACAAGCACTGTGTTTCTCTGCCCCAAATGCCTTAAAAGACTGGATGTGTGGTAGAAGAAAGCAGCTGAGTAAACTGAGGACAAATGGAGCAGTCAGGCTGTCAAAAGGGGGCAGTAGCCCCTCACCTTCAAATAAGCATTATCTTATAGGAAATTATATACAGTATTTCTAACTTTCCAATTTTTTTCAAGATAAGCTGGAAATCAAGCTGTTAATTTACAATCTCATGATTCTTAAATTATAGCCCGATACTTTGAAACATATATGTGTACCAGATTCTGCCTAGGGGCTGCTAGTTTGCTTAATTTTGGTAAAGCAAAAATTGACATAAGGATAAGGGGGTGGGGGTGGGGGTGGAAACAATGTTATGAGATTTAAAAAACAGGTGGTGTACTTTTCATATACTCGGTAGTAATGTAAGTGAAAACTTCGTGATCCCACGTTTTCCAGTTAAATGAAATTACAGACTGCATTATGAGAACAACCTTTACAAATGTACATGTAGTTTTAAAAGATTCCCAGAGAGGTGGGGCTAACCCCATGGCTTAGTGTTAACATCATACATGTATTATTACCAACATGAATATGGCAAAGCTAATCACTGTTTTCATGAATGGTGAAATTTAAAGCCAAGGAAGCAACAGAATCAGATTTGAATTTAGAATGATTCCTCTGGCAGTTGGGTGAGTTAGATCTGATGACATCTTGAGGTCAATGAGATCTGGTAAGAAGCTCTCATGACAATCCAGACAAGCAACGTCAAGAAGTTAAGAAAGATGCAAGGGCATAGGGAGGAGGGTACATCTGCAAGGGAGATTGCTGATAAAAACAAAAGAATTTATTGATTAGATCTGAAGACTAAGAAGAAAGTGTACAAAACAATTTTGGGTTTTCATGTTTTTATCACTGGGTGAATGTTGCTACTGCAAACAAACTTGGGAAAAAGCAAAAACCAGGCATATTTTGAGGAAAATTTTAGACACACCAATTTTAGATATGCTATGGTTTTAATCTTAGTGGGATATCCAATAGGGGATATTCAAGCTTTTTGTACATAAGCCTGGAGTTTAAGAGAGATATCTGGAATTTTATGGAGTATTAGATGAAAGTTTACATTCAATGTAAATTCATTCTCATCAGACAAAAGGAGCAAAACCTCTCAAACAACATGTTCTACTATGAGTGGATCAGTAACAATGCAGTTATTATGAGTAATGTTTACGATTACTTTTATAAGTAAACCTGTTCCACCTGCCATAATAACTTCACCTCTCCCTGCTCTTTATTCAAGCTGTATTTCTCTCAAATATCATTCTAATTCTCCCTCTTTAAGCCTTCTCTGTCCTTTTCAGTGCAAGTGATTCGCCTGAGTCATATGTATACAATTATATGTGCAGTTCATTTAATCACTGATCACTTCCATTATTGCTCTTTTGGGTTGTTTGGAACCTTAATTTAACATCTACTGCCACAGTGATGCCCCTATTAAGAGGCTCCATGACAATGATTCATTCTTGTCAGAAACATTATAACTAGAGGTAAAACTAGACAATGGACTAGACTGTTCCAAGATGTCAGATATTGAATATCATGGCAAGAAATCATTAAATACAAACGTAAATGTCAGAAGTGCCATAACATATAAAATATGCATTTGTATAACTTAAGGCTGAGAAAAGAATGAGCAAGAGGAGAAGACAAGAGATTGGATTAAAATGAACAAAAGCTGGTAGAAGACTTGGTTGCCTTAAGATTGAGAAATGACAGATGCATAAGAACAGTACAGTTCAGGTGAGTGTTATTCTAGATCTTGTAACATGCTGTTGATAAAAGTATGTATAGGTGGGCTTTCCTGGTGGCGCAGCGGTTGAGAGTCCGCCTGTCGATACAGGGGACACAGGTTCGTGCCCCGGTCCGGGAAGATCCCACGTGCCGCGGAGCGGCTGGGCCCGTGAGCCATGGTCGCTGAGCCTGCGCGTCCGGAGCCTGTGCTCCGCAACGGGAGAGGCCACAGCAGTGAGAGGCCCGCGTACCGCATTTATATATATATATATAGGCACCTCTATTACAAAAAAAAAAAAAATTACTGGTCCAAGAACTTGAGTTGGAGAATCCGCTAACTTAAAGTGTAGGTGGGTACATTTTCAACAGATATAGAATGATGAAAACAAGAAAGTAGGTCTTTGAGGACCCTATGGTCTTTTTTTTCCTGATCCCTCCACCTCACCCAACCAAAATCCTACACACACACACACACACACACACACACACACACACACACACAGAGACATATACACACAAACACACACAGATTATGTTTAATTTATTTGGCTATAATTTCCCTCATTACCTAATCTAATTTTAGCTTATTGATAACTGACAAAAAATGTTTAGAAAAGTCATCTCTTATTCTAGAAAAATAAAATATTATTTTTTCAAGTATGTGATTAAGTATATATTGTCAATAAGCCTCTTTTACAATGCAGTCTATAAATAATCATGAAATGAGCATGAGGAAAGATTTTAAAAAGCCAGTTGACCTTAAGTGGATGGCAGGAGGGAAATGGTTACTATACAATTGATAAAAAAGGAAAAGAAGGTCAAAAGAAGGCAGAAAAGAAGGCAAACCAAATCGCAGTCTCTTAAGGGATACCAAAGATGGACTCTCTTTCTCTGTCTGGCTTCAAATGAAAGAAACAAGGAAGAGGCAGAGCGACTGTTTTTTTTTTTTTATCTTGCAGCTCTAAATAAAGCCATGTTTGTTTGTTATAGCCATAACTGTGTTTATATGCAGATTTTTTTAAAAATCAGACCTTTTATTCTATTTTTTTTAATATTCTCTTTTCATAACTACCCAATTAGCATAGTGTCTGAATTATATTACTTTGTGATGCCTAGGACATCCATGTTGTATAAACATAATAGATCGTCTCTAGTATTTTTTCTTGGCACCATGCATCTTATTGATTCTAGAATATTTTATTAAAAAAGTCAATGGAGAAAATGCCATGGTGCAAGTAGCTAGTTTTTAAGACTATTAAATCAGTACTTACTAACCCATGTAGAATGTCTCACATATATCTTTATTGCTCAATAAATGTGAACAGCCAAATTAATATTTTATTGAGTTCGATCACAGTCCATACACTAAAACATTTAAAAAACAATTTTTATTTTTAATAGAAGGTAAAACTAATGGTCTCTGAATTCTGTTAATAACTTTAAAAAAAGGGCCAACAAGATGACTTTGAGAAAAATGTGAGTATTTCTGCACTCAAAAATATAACAAACTGGGCTTCCCTGGTGGTGCAGTGGTTGAGAGTCCACCTGCAGATGCAGGGGACACGGGTTCGTGCCCCGGTCCGGGAAGATCCCGCATGCCGTGGAGCGGCTGGGCCGGTGAGCCATGGCCGCTGAGCCTGCGCGTCCGGAGCCTGTGCTCCGCAACAAGTACAACAAATTAAGAAAGCTTAGGCTGGAGAAGAAAGTTAAGGAATATTGTAAAGTGCATACTTACACAAATTATTCCTTTGAAGTTGAGTTACGCTAATCTGATTCTTCAAATTGTCTTAATGTTTTCTAATCACAATACTTCAAACATAATTTATCTTAAATGGTGTTATTACATTCAGGTAAAGAATGTAAGGCACTAAATGTAATGCACTAAAAAATACAGCATATAGAAAGAAATTAAAAGTTATGAAAGTCCAAAAAATATCACATTAGAATTTCTGTATAAGTTTTCCTAATCATGGCCTAATATAATTTGTTCAATACAATGCTTATAAGACAAGTTGACTGGATCTTTCCAGTAGCAAATTACTTCAGTACATTTTTGCAATGATATTCTATCAGATAAATATTAGAGAGAAAACCTAATTAATAGTTACTATTTTAAAACATGCTATGGACTTTTCAAGAATTTGTGTCAGTAATGTGATTTTATATCTCTCATAGGCCAGGAAGTGGCTACCAAGAACTTTGAAATTTTCATATTTTTAAAAAGAAGAGAAAATATAATGACCAATATTGCTTCATAAAAAAATTTAACCTGGCTGAATCTTCTTTAAAAATGAGAGAAAAATAGGAAAATACTAGTGCTGTAAAGATTGAATTTTGGTTGACAGGTGATCGATTTTTCTTATAGATCAAAGACCCATTTAAAGTTGGTACGACATCATTAGTTTAGCATTACCATTGATAATCCCAAGGAACAAGAGAGAACATACGTTAGTAACTAAAAAGAAACTTATTTATTGATATTTAATAAATTCTGGTATATTCTTCAATAATATCAGGTTAGATATTTACTTTCTTCTCTCTTTTTATTTATTTATTTATTTGCGGTACGTGGGCCTCTCACTGTTGTGGCCTCTTCCATTGCGGAGTGCGGCGGGCCGCTTCCGACCAGCAGAATAACGAGCCGCCACACGCAAGATTTTTTTCGTATCACACTTTATTGGAGCACAGTTTGGTTGAAGAAAGATGGAAGGAAGACCCTACGCAGCAGAATATGGCAGGCTTTATACTGGCCAGAAGGTCCACACAATAGCCCTGGATTGGTGTGTGTCAGTACATGTGACAATATATTGCTACGCCTACAATCCACGGGATGCATGCGTGGCGCCTTACGCGGCACTCCCGGGTAGTGCAAGCAAGATGTAACAATGTAACTTCGCCTTCCTCTGGACTAAAAATCCAGCTCCTTCCTGGCGGCGTCCCACAGCGGAGCACAGGCTCTGGACCCGCAGGCGCAGCGGCCATGGCTCACAGGCCCAGCCGCTCCACGGCACGTGGGATCTTCCCGGACCAGGGCACAAACCCGTGTCCCCTGCATCGGCAGGCGGACTCTCAACCACTGCGCCACCAGGGAAGCCCCTTCTCTCTTATTTTTATCTTTGATAAAACTATTTATATAAAGAGTATAATATTTATTTGTTGTTTTCATCTTAATGGACCTTGGATGCACAGAATTAGATTAATAATAACTTTTGTCTCTTGACAGAGTGTCATTTGTAATAAATTTAGCCAATAAAAATATAACATGCCCAGTTAAACTTGAATATCAGATAAACAACAAATATGCTGTAATCTATGAAAATAATGACAAACCATACAATAATGTGAAAATAACATAAAACTATGGAATATCCTATAAAAATTAGTGAGCTACAACTAAATGTAAATATGCATGAACCAGTAACAGAATGCTGTGATAAAAGGACATATATGAAGATCATGGACAGCCCGGTTCCTCTATTAAAAGTTCAAAACCAACTAAATATGTCATTTAGGCAAACATATACATAACCAAACTGAGTTAGACATTCACCAGAAACCCAAGGATACAAAAAAATAATTTCCAGAGCAAATTAGTTTAAATGTTGAGTTGTCATTTACTAAACTTGCACTTTAATGGTCCAAAGCTAAAGGTCATTCTTTATTGTTCACTTAATCAGAAATGTCTATTAATAGATCCTAAGCTCAGTTGAGGAGAACAGCAGTTGTTTGCAACTATGACTGAATAAACTTTTGTGTTCTTTCTTGATGCACATGTGCAACCATTTTCATATGGTGTATCTATCTAGGGAGAAATCTGTGGGTTGTAGGGTGTGTGAATGTTCTGCTTCACACAAAATGACAAACTGTTACCCAAAGTAAAAACACAAATTACACTCCTGCTAGCAATGTGTAAGACGTCCTGTTCTCCACATTCTTTCCAGTTCTTGGTAACGTCAGAGTTAAACTTTGCCAGTGGGATAGGTGCAAAATACATCTCTTTGTTGACTATCATTTTCCTGTTTGTAAATTATGTGAAGTATTTGTTTCTCTGTTTATCAATGATGTGTTTCTTTTGTGAACAGTGTATTTAAATATTTTGCTTATTTTTCAATAAAATTGGAGGAGTTTTTTCATATTAATTACACAGTAATATTTTTCAGTTAACTAATGCTTTTCACCATGCCTTTATCATTTACCACTTGGTATTCTTTACTATGCTAAAATATCTGTCTGTGAACTCTAATTTTAACATGAGATTATAATAGATACAAGATACAAACAAACAAAAAAATTATAGGATGTGACAATTCAGAGGAAGAATCTGAACTAAACCAAAGAATGACAAGACTCAGGTTTTCAGTTCTGAACATCAATGTTTCTTGAGTATATTAACAGGTGGACTACTACTCCTGCTCAGGACTCACAAAGAAGTTGATTCTCCATTTCCTTCTCATTTGTCATTATCCATTTAATAAGCAGATATACTATAACTGACCCTTATCTGCCAAAGCAAAGGGCAATAGTAAAAGAAAAAAGTAACTTCAGATTTACTTCCCTGGTGGCACAGAACTTTCTGCTTAACTAGGGAAAGAAAGAGGTCCTGTGAAATCACGTCAAATCCAATAGAATGACGATAAGGAACAATCAGGGGCTGCCTCCAGATCCAATGTCTTGAGCCCAAATCCCCAGCTCTAAAGTAAGAAAACAGTTCTTCTATTCTTATCTAGCAGTCACAGTTGAAAACACTTCTGGGTCTCTTCAGCTGCACTTAGGAGCTCTGTTAGACATTCACCAAAAATGTAAGGATAGATATAAAAATCATTTCCAGGGCAAATTAGTTTCAGTTGAGCTGTCATTTACTAATCTTTGCATTTTAGTGTCCCAAAGCCAAAATTTATTTCTTGCATTGTCCCTTTCTCAGAAATGTTAAGATTTCAATTTTTTTTTTTTTTTTTTTTTTTGTGCGGTACGCAGGCTTCTCACTGATGTGGACTCTCGCATTGCGAAGCACAGGCTCCGGACGTGCAGGCTCAGCAGCCATGGCTCATGGGCCCAGCCGCTCTGCGGCATGTGGGATCTTCCCAGACTGGGGCACGAACCCGTGTCCCCTGCATCGGCAGGCGGACTCTCAACCACTGCGCCACCAGGGAAGCCCTCAATATTTTTTAATGAAATATATAGAAGGCTAAGATCAATCCTTTTTCTGCACATTTTCAAATGGGCAGATAAAGGTCAGATTAAGCCCAAGACATGAAGAATGATTTTAGTTTGCCCGCTTCTTTTTTCTTTTTTTCTTTTTTTTAGTATTAATTTTATTTCACTTTGAAAACTGAGGGAAAAATTAAGAGGTATATTTCTAACACTTTATAGGGCAGATGGTTCTTCTTATATTAAATAGGTATTTAAGGCTAAATGAGTTCATTACAGACATTTACTCACAAATCCTCCCATTGTTCCTCCTTCACTAACGCTCATTATTCATTCCTTCTTCCACCAGTTAATAATAGATACAGGTCTAATAAGACATTTGAAATACAAAAAAAACTTTCACTGGACTTTGCAGATGGTGGTGAATGAATGATTCCAGTGAGATTCAAGCTAAGTAGAAATATGTAAAGATGAAATGCTGCTGCACATGTGTCTCACTTGCAAAGTCCCAATTATAAAAGGTTATGCAAAGGAATTCATAGAAAAAAATGAACCAATTGTCAAGGCACGTATGACAAGATAATGCTCAATCTCATTCATAATTAAATAACTGCAAATCAATATAACAATTAAGTACTATTTTTTCATCAGCCAAATTGATACTAGTTAATATGTTGGCAATATTAGTGATGGCCAGAGTAGGTTAACAGGCAATATCATATACTATTGGTGGATCTGATTAATACAATTTGATATTATTAAATTTCAAATTGACATTTCTTTTGACCCAGCAATAGTACTTCTATGAATTTAGCCTACAAATATATTTCAAAAATGGTTGCCAAGTGTATCTACAGGAATATAATAGAAATGAATATATGGTAGTGCATTATGCAAGGGAATTCTATGTACTCGTTAAATGATATTAGAGAAAAACAAAAGCATTCATATAAAAAGACCTTCAGGTTATATTATTAAGTAGATGAAAAGGGGAGACCATCCATGCTGTTGAAATTAAATACCCACACACACATGAGTGCATATATTTTGAGATATATTGTTTATGTACAGATGTAAGAAGACCCACAGACATATTTCTGGAGTCATTTTTGGTGAGCAGAAATATGTACATGGCTACCCTCAAAAAGGAGTACTGAGTGATATGGAGGAAAACTTTTATTTTTATTATATATACATGTATATCAGCACTGTGCAGAAGAACTTCCTATGGTAATGGAAAGGCTTTGTATGAACATCATCTGGTGTGGCAGCCACTGGTTACACTTGGATATTGAATGTTTAAAATGTGGCTGTTGTCACTAAAAGATGGAGTTTTTAATTTTACATGATTTTAATTAATTTAAAAATAAATTTAAATAGCCATATGTGGCTAGTGACTGTCATATCAGATAGGTCAATATACTATATATATTTTTTCCAACCATGTTTTCACTATATTGTTCTTAAACATGTCAATGAAGGAGATTAAGAATAATATTTCTATTTGTAATTATACTATAATTTATAAAATCTCAAATGTTAATATTTAAGGGACATATAAAAATTATGGGACATAACAAATGATAAGAAAGAAGAAAGCCACAGAATTGTAAAAATAGTATTAAACTGAAGGAGAGATTATAAACATAAATGCTTTGCTCCAAATAAAGGGAACTTACAATGTGAATTTGTTTGTTTGTTTGTTTTACTTAATATGTAAGTGTATACATAGTATAAAGATGTAAGATGATCTCTATGAAATGAATCTTTAATTACTATTTCTTTTATAAAGAATAGAATGTGTAAATGAAACATATCTCAACATAAAAAGGCTATTTATGACAAACCCACAGCCAACATCATACTCAACAGTGAAAAGCTGAAAGCTCTTCATCTGAAATCAGGAACAAGACAAGGATGCCCACACTCACCATTTATATTTAACATAGTATTGAAATTCCTAGCCATAGCAATCAGACAAGAAAAAGCAATAAAAGGCATCCAATCTGGAAAGGAAGGAATAAAACTCACTATTTGCAAATGACATGAGTCTATATATAGAAAACCCTAAAGTATCCACCAAAAAAGTTTAGCGCTAATAAATGAATTCAGCAAGGTTTCAGGATATAAGAATAATATACAGAAATCTGTTGCTTTTCTATACATTACTTATGAACTATCAGAGAGAGAAAGCAAGAAGACAATCCTATTTAAAATCACATCAAAATGAATATAATACCTAGGAATAAACTTAGCCAAGGAGGTGAAAGACCTATACTGTGAAAACAATAAAACATTGATGAAGAAAACTGAAGCTGATACAAAGAAATGGAAAGATATCCAATGTTTGTGGATCAGAAGAATTAATAGCATTAAAATTCCCATATTATCCAAGGAAATCTACAGATTTAATGGAATCCCTATCAGAATATCCATGACATTTTTCACAGAACGAAACATATAATTGCAAAATTTATATGGAACCACAAAAGACAACAAATTGCCAAAGCAAACTTAATAAAAAAAGAACAAAGCCGGAGGAATCAGGTGCCCTGATTTCAGACTACACTACAAAGCTACAGTAATCAAAATAACACGGTACTGGCACAAAAGCAGACACACACATCCATGGAACATAATACAGGGCCCAGAAATAAACCCACGCATTTATGGTCAATTAATATACAACAAAGGAGCTAAGAATATGCAATGGAGAACAAACAGTCTCTTCAATAAGTGGTGCTGGGAAAACTGAACAGTTACATGTGAAAGAATGAAATTAGAACATTTCCTCACACCATATACAAAAATAAACTCAAAATGGATTAAAGACCTAAAACTTCCTAGAAGACAACATAGGCAGAACACTCTTTGATAGAAATTGTAGCAATATTTTTTGGGGATCTGTCTCCTCAGACAAAAGAAACAAAAGGGACCTAATTAAACTTAAAAGCTTTTGCTCAGCAAATGAAACCACTGACAAAATGAAAAGGCAACCTACTGAATGGGAGAAAATATTTGCAAATTATATGACTAATAAGGGGTTAATATCCAAAATATATTTACTGTATATTTGCCTTTACCAATGAGTTTTTTCCTTTCATAATATTCACGTCTCTGGTTGTGATCTTTTCTTTTTCACTTAGAGTAGTCTCATTAACACCTCTTGTAAAGCTGGTTTGGTGGTGCTGAACTCTTAACTTTTGCTTGTCTGTAAAACTTTTGATCTCTCCTTCAAATCCAAGTAAAAGTGTTGCTGGGTAGTTTCCTTGGTTTTAGGTTTTTCACTTTCATTACTTTAAATATACGGTGCCACCCTTCTGTCTTGAAGAGTTTCTGCTGAAAAGTTAGCTAATAGTCTAATGGGAGTTGCCTGGTAGGTAACTCGCTCTTTTCCCTTGCTGCTTTTAATATTCCTCCCTTTATTTTTAACTTCTGCCATTTTAATTTCAATGTGCCTTGGTGTGGTTCTCTTTGGGTTGATCCTGTTTGAGACTCTCTGTGCTTCCTGGACCTGAGTGTCTGCTTCCCTTCCCAGGTTAGGGAAGTTTTAAGCTATTATGTCCTCAAATACGTTCTTTGCCCCTTTCTCTATCTCTTCTCCTTCTAGAACCCCTATAATATCAATATTACTATGCTTGATATTGTCTCAGAGGCCTCTTAAGCTGTCCTTATTTCTTTTTATTCGTTTTTTCTTTTTTCTGTTCATTCGTGATTTCCACTACTCTGTCTTCCAACTCGCTGATCCATTCCTCTGCATCATTTAAGATACTGTTTATTCCTTCTAGTGTTTTTGTTTGTTTGTTTCTTTTGTTTTGTTTCAGTACTGCATTCTTCATCTCTATTTGGTTCTTCTTTATATTTTCTAACTCTTTGTTAAAAACTTATAACTTCTCTCTCTGCTCATCAATTCTCTCAAGTTCATTGATTATCTTTATTGTTATTACCTTGAACTCATTCTGTTAGATCACCTATCTCTATCCATTTCATTTAGTTCTTATGGGGTTTTATCTTGTTCCTTTGTTTGGAACATGTTCCTCTGTTACCTTACTTTGCTTAATTTGCTGTTCCTATTTCTTGTATGTTGGTTAGGCTTCTCAACCTTGGAGAAGTGGTCTTTTGTAGGAGACATCCTGTGCATCTCAGCACCACATACCCCTCTGGTCACCAGAGTTATATGCTCTAGGGATGCCCCTATGTGGGCTGTGTGGGCTCTTCTGCTGTAGTGGGCTAACTACTGTGGACAGTCTGGTAAGTGCGGCGCTGGCTCCTGGTTTGGTTGGTTGTCAGGCCCTGCCTTGTGTGGAGATTGCCAGCCACTGGTTGGTGGGGCCAGGTCACAAGGCAGCTGGCTGTGGAACCCTTGGGGGCCCCAGCCCTAGTGCTGGTGCACTCTGGGGCAGAACTAGGTTCTGGGGTGGATGGTTTTGGGGCTACGTTCTTGGATTTAGTGTTGGCCTGCTGGTGGGTTAGGCCGGTTCCTTACATGGCTGGCTGCAGGTTCTACAGTATACCAAAGTTGGTGCTGGCTCACTGGAGAGTGGGGATATATAACGAGGCAGAGGAGTACAAGGTGCTCACCCACCAGTGGGTAAAGTTAGGTCCTGGGGCTAGTGCCATCCTGCTGGCAGGCAGAGCTGGGTCCTAGGTCCAGGAGTCACAGAGTTGGTGTTGGACTGCTGGTGGATGAGGCTGGTCCCAAGTCTAGAGCTGGCTGGCTGGTGGGTGTGGCCAGGACCCAGGGGGTTCTGGGGATCATTCCTGCCCACTGGTGGGCAGAGGTGGTTCCCAGGGTCTCTGGCTGCAGGGCCCTGGAGGTCCTGGGTCTAGTGCCTGTGTACTGGTGTGTGGGTCTCGGTCCTGGACCCTCTGGTGGACACGGCCATGTCCAGGGGAAGGTATGGGCTCAGGGAGTCTTAAGGCCTTTACCAAGGCAGCTTGTCTGCTGGTATGTGGGGCTGTGTCCCTACCCAGCTGGTTGCTTGGCCTGAGGGATTCCAGTACTGGTGTCTACAGGCTGGAAGGTGGGGGTGGCAGGGCTGGGTCCTGACTTTAATAAGCAGGAGGGAGGATTCCAAAATATTCCTTGACAGCATCAGTTTCCACATGAGAGAAAGAGGTCCCCAAAATGGCTGCTGCCAGTATTTATATCCTCAGGGTGAGCTCCAGTTACCTCCTGCCTCTCCAGGAGCTTCTCCAAGATCAGCAGGTAGGTCTGACCCACAGTTCTTTCAAACTACTGTTTCTTCCCTGGGTCCCACAGTGTGTGAGATTGTGTGTGCACTCTTTAAGAGTGGAGTCTCTATTTCCCACAGTCCTCTGGATCACCTGAAAGTAAGCCCCTCTGTCCTTCAAAGCCATACATTTTTGGGGCTCCAATTCTTGCTCTGGTGCCCCTGGCTGGGGAGCCCAATACGGGACTCAGATCCCTTGCTCCTTGGGGAGAACCTCTGCAGTTGTAACTATTTTCCCATTTGTGGATCACTCTCCCAGAGGTATGGGTCTTGAATATACCATAACTCTTCCCACACCCCCAGGTGTCTTGTGATTCGTTCTTTATATCTTTAGTTGTGGAAGATCTTTTCTGGTAGATTCCGATCTTTCTTATCAATAGTTGTTCTGTAAATAGTTGTAATTTTGGTATGCCCGTGAGAGGAGATGAGTTCAGGGTCTTCCTACTCTGCCATCATTGTATGCCTTGTCTGAGGCCAGATTTTTAACATATAAAGCCTCCATGATTATAGCCAGCATGTGGAACACCTGGGTGGTCAGAAAACCCTGATAACCTTTCTTTATTTCAAATTTTAAGAGGTGAAATTTTGGTTGTCTTTATCCAACAAATGATTGCTTGTGCCATTCTATTTTTTTTTCCAACACGTAGCTCTTTCCTCAAACATAAATGAGAAAATAAGCTCCTTGATATTTTGGTGGTAAAAAGATTTTTATCGATCCCCCACCCCAAATATTCAGTGGCAGAATAAGTGAAATTTAAACAAATAAAAATACTGCAATGGCAGCCCACCAGGATTGGCCCCAAGTTTTCTACCTATCTGTGCATTCTTCCTAAAAAAGACAGTAAAACCCACAACACACCCAAGGATCTTAACACCCCAAGCAGAGATTGAACCTGTGCCCCCTGCAGTTGAAGCATGGAGTTTTAACCACTGGACCACCAGGGAAGTCCCTAACTATCAGTTCTATTGAGCCATGTGGCTGACAGGGTCTTGGCCAGGAGTCAGGGCTGAGACTCTGAGGTGGGAGAGCCGAGTTCTGGACATTGGACCACCACAGAACTCCTGGCCCTACGTAATATCAATCAGCGAGAGCCCTCCCAGAGATCTCCTACTCAACACTAAGACCCAGCTCCACTCAACGACCAGCAAGCTCCAGTGCTGGACACCCCATGCCAAACAACTAGCAAGACTGGAACACAACCCCACCCATTAGCAGACAGGCTGCCTAAAATCATAATAAGTTCACAGACACCCCAAAACACAACACCAGACGTGGACCTGCCCACCAGAAAGACAAGATCCAGCCTCATTCACCAGAACACAGGCACCACTCCCCTCTATCAGGAAGCCTACACAACCCTCTGAGCCAACCTTACCCACTGGGGGCAGACACCAAAAACAACGGGAACTACGAACCTGCAGCCTGCAAAAAGGAGACCACAAAAACAGTAAGTTCAGCAAAATGAGAAGACAGAGAAATACACAGCAAATGAAGGAGCAAAGTAAAAACACACCAGACCAAATAAATGAAGAGGAACTAGGCAGTCTACCTGAAAAAGAATTCAGAGTAATGATGGTAAAGATGATCCAAAATCTTGGAAATGGAATGGAGAAAGTACAAGAAATGTTTAACAAGGACCTAGAAGAACTAGAGCAAACAAATAATGATGAACAACAAAATAAATGAAATTTAAAATTCTCTAAAGGGGATCAATAGCAGAATAACTGAGGCAGAAGAACAGATAAGTGACCTGGAAGATAAAACAGTGGAAATAATTACCACAGATCACAATAAAGAAAAAAGAATGAAAAGAATTGAGGACAGTCTCAGAGACCTCTGGAACAATATTAAATGCACCACCATTCGAAATATAGGGGTCCCAGAAGAAGAAGAGAAAAAGAAAGGGACTGAGAAAATATCTGAAGAGATTATAGTTGAAAAGTTCCCTAATATGGGAAAGGATAGGGCAATCAATTCCAGGAAGCACAGAGAGTCCCATACAGGATAAAACCAAGGAAAAACACGCCAAGACACATATTAATCAAACTATCAAAAATTAAATACTAAGAAAAAATATTAAAAGCAGCAAGGGAAAAGCAACCAATAACATACAGGGGAATCCCCATAAGGTTAACAGCTAATCTAGCAGCAGAAACCCTGCAAGCCAGAGGGACTGGCAGGACATGTTTAAAGTGATGAAAGGGAAAAACCTACAACGAAGATTACTCTACCCAGCAAGGATTTTATTCAGATTTGACAGAGAAATTAAAACCTTTACAGATAACCAAAAGCTAAGAGAATTCAGCACCACAAATTTACAACAAATGCTAAAGGAACTTCTCTAGGCAGGAAACACAAGAGAAGGAAAAGACCTACAATAACAAATCCAAAACAATTTTTAAAATGGTAATAGGAACATACATATCGATAATTACCTTAAATGTAAGTGTATTAAGTGCTCCAACCAAAAGACATAGACTGGTTGAATGGATAAAATAACAAAACCTATACATATGCTGTCTACAAGAGACCCACTTCAGACCTAGGAACACATACAGACTGAAAGTGAGGAGATGGAAAAAGATATTCCATGCAAATGGAAATCAAAAGAAAGCTAGAATAGCAATTCTTGTATCAGAAAAAATATATTTTAAAATAAAGGCTTACAAGAGACAAAGAAGGACACTACATAATCATAAAGGCATCAATCCAAGAAGAAGATATAACAATTGTAAATATTTATGCACCCAATATAGGAGCACCTCAATACATAAGGCAAATGCTAACAGCCATAAAAGGGGAAATTGACAGTAACACAATCATAGTAGGGGACTTTAAGACTCCACTTTCACCAATGGACAGATCATCCAAAATGAAAATAAATAAGGAAATACAAGCTTTAAATGACACATTAAACAAGATGGACTCAATTGATATTTATAGTACATTCCATCCAAAAACTACAGAATACACTTTCTTCTTAAGAGCTCAAGGAACATTCTCCAGGATAGACGATATTGTGGGTCACAAATCAAGCCTTGGTAAATTTAAGAAAATTGAAATCGTATCAAGTATCTTTTCTAACCACAACACTATGAGACTAGATATTAATTACAGGAAAAATACTGTAAAAAATACAAACACATGGAGGCTAAACAATACACTACTAAATAACCAAGAGATCAATGAATAAATCAAAGAGGATATCAAAAAATACCTAGAAAGAAATGACAATGAAAACACGACAACCCAAAACCTATGGGATGCAGCGAAAGTAGTTCTAAGAGGGAAGTTTATAGCAATACATCCTATTTCAAGAAACAAGAACAATCTCAAATAAACAACCTAACCTTACACCTAAAGCAATTAGAAAAAGAACAACAAAAAAACCCCCACAAAGTTAGCAGAAGGAAAGAAATCATAAAGATCAGATCAGAAATAAATGAAAAAGAAATGAAGGTAACGATGGTAAAGAACAATAAAACTAAAATCTGGTTCTTTGAGAAGATAAACAAAATTAATAAACCATTAGCCAGCCTCATCAAGATAAAAAGGGAGAAGACTAAACTCAGCAGAATTAGAAATGAAAAAGGAGAAGTAACACCGGACACTGCAGAAATACAAAGGGATCATGAGAGATTACTACAAGCAACTATATGCCAATCAAATGGACAACCTGGAAGAAATGGACAAATTCGTAGAAGAGCATAACCTTCCCAACACTGAACAAGGAAGAAACAGAAAATATGAAACAACCAATCACAAGCACTGAAATTGAAAGTGTGATTAAAAATCTTCCAAGAAACAAAAGCCCAGGTCCAGATGGCTTCACAGGTCAATTGTATCAAACATTTAGAGAAGAGCTAATGCCTATCCTTCTCAAACTCTTCCAAAATAAAGCAGAGGGAGGAACACGCCCAAACTCATTCTATGAGGCCACCATCACCCTGGTACCAAAACCAGACAAAGATGTCACAAAGAAAGAAAACTACAGGCCAATATCACTGATGAACATAGATGCAAAAATCCTCAACAAAATACCTGCAAACAGAATCCAACAGCACATTAAAAGGATCATACACCATGATCAAGTGGGGTTTATCCCAGGAATGCAAGGATTCTTCAATATATGCAAATCAATCAATGTGATAAACCATATTAACAAACTGAAGGAGAAAAATCATATGATAACCTCAATAGATGCAGAAAAGGCTTTTGACAATATTCAACACCCATTTAAGATAAAAACCTTCCAGAAAGTAAGCATAGAGGGAACTTACCTCAACATAATAAAGGCCATATATGACAAACCCACAGACAACATTGTTCTCAGTGGTGAAAAACTGAAACCATTTCCACTAACATCAGGAAAAAGACAGGGCTGCCCGGTCTCACTGCTATTATTCAACAAAGTTTTGGAAGTTTTAGCTGCAGCAATCAGAGAAGAAAAAGAAATAAAAGGAATCCAAATCGGAGAAGAAGTAAAATGGTCAGTTTGCATATGACATGATACTATACATGGAGAACCCTAAAGATGCTACCAGGAAACTACTACAGCTAATGAATTAATTTGGGAAAGTGGCAGGATACAAAATTAATGCACAGAAATCTCTTGCATTCCTGTACACTAATGATGAAAACTGAAAGAGAAATTAAGGAAACACTCCCATTTACCATTGCAACAAAAAGAATAAAATACCTAGGAATAAACCTACCTAAGGAGACAAAAGACCTGTATGCAGAAAACTATAAGACACTGATGGGAGAAATTAAAGATGATACAAACAGATGGAGAGATATACCATGTTCTTAGATTGGAGGAATCATCATTGTGAAAATGACCATACTACCCAAAGCAATCTAAAGATTCATTGCAATCCCTATACCAATGGCATTTTTCACAGAATTAGAAAAAAACATTTCACAATTTGTATGGAAACACAAAGGACCCCAAATAGCCAAAGCAATCTTGAGAAAGAAAAATGGAGCTGGATGAATCAGGCTCCTAGACTTCAGACTATACTACAAAGCTACAGAAATCAATACAGTAAGGTACTGGCACAAAAACAGAAACATAGACAAATGGAACAGGATAGAAAGCCTAGAGATAAACCCACGCACATACGGTCACCTTATCTTTGATAAAGGAGATCAGAATATACAATGGAGAAAAGACAGTCTCTTCAATAAGTGGTGCTGGGAAAACTGGACAGCTACATGTAAAAGAATGAAATTAGAACAGTCCCTAAAACCATACACAAAAATAAACTCCAAATGGATTAAAGACCTAAATGTAAGGCCAGACACTATAAAACTCCTAGAGGAAAACATAGGCAGAACACTCTATGACATAAATCACAGCAAGATCCTTTTTGACCCTCCTCCTAGAGAAATGGAAATATAAACAAATGGGACCTAATGAGACACAAAAGTTTTGCAAAGCAAAAGAAACCATAAACAAGATGAAAAGACAACCCTCAAAATGGGAGAAAATATTTGCAAAAAATGTAACTGACAAAGGATTAATCTCCAAAATATTAAAGCAGCTCATGAGCTCAATATAAAAATAACAAACAATCTAATCCAAAAATGGGCAGGAGACCTAAATAGTCATTTCTCCAATGAAGATATACAGATTGCCAACAAACACATGAACGGATGCTCAAAATCACTAATCATTACAGGAATGCAAATAAAAATTACAATTAGGTATTACCTGACACCAGTCAGAATGGCCATCATCAAAAATTCTACAAACAATAAATGCGGGAGAGGGTGTGGAGAAAAGAGAACCCTCTTGCACTGTTGGTGGGAATGTAAATTGATACAGCCACAATGGAGAACAGTATGGAGGTTCCTTTAAAAACTAAAAATAGAACTACCATATGACCCAGCAATCCTACTAGTGGGCATATACCCTGAGAAAACCATAATTCATAAGGAGTAATGGAGCACAATGTTCATTGCAGCTCTATTTACAATAGCCAGGACATGGAAGCAACCTAAGTGTGCATCGACAGATGAATGGATAAAGATGATGTGGTCCATATATACAATGGAATATTACTCAGCCATAAAACAAAACGAAATTGAGTTATTTGTAGTGAGGTGGATGGACCTAGTGTCTGTCATACAGAGTGAAATAAGTCAGAAAAAGAAAAACAAATACCATATGGTAACATATATATATATGGAATGTAAAAAAAAAAAAGGTTCTGAAGAACCTAGGGGCAAGACAGGAATAAAGATGCAAATGTAGAGAATGGACTTGAGGACACATGGAGGGGGAAGGGTAAGCTGGGACAAAGTTAGAGAGTGGCATTGACATATATACACTACCAAATGTAAAACAGATAGGTAGTGGGAAGCAGACGCATAGCACAGGGAGATCAGCTTCGTTGTTTGTGACCACCTAGAGGGGTGGGATAGGGAGGGTGGGAGAGAGATGCAAGAGGGAGGGGATATGGGGATATATGTATGCATATAGTTGATTCACTTTGTTATACAGCAGAAACTAACACAACATTGTTAAGCAACTACACTACAATAAAGATGTTAAAAAAAGAAATACTGCAGTGGTATGCAAATCAACTGATGCTATCTCTATGCATGATAAGTCCATAAATATTCCTTGGTTCTAGTCAAACCTACTATTTTGTAATGACCTATAAATAAATAGTTGGACCAAAACATGTATAGGTAACATTTCCCTTGAATGTTACCGTGAATTTCCTTTCTATGCTTTAGGCTATTTTTATAGCATAGTTTTAAAAGCTTACAGATATTTAGTTTCCCTTTCCATATGAGTATACAAGCTTTTTTTTTTTTTTAATCTTAGTAATGTTTAAGCATGTAGCTCAGAATCATGTTTCCAATTCCTTTCTAATCTCAGAAATTTGATAGAACTATTTATGAATGCTGGTGTTTTTTGCCAAAACCACTGGAGATATTCAAATTATTTCCAGTAGACAGAATACAGCTAATACTTATGAAACATTTTCCTCATTATGACACTGTGAATGAGCTTTTGTTTGAAATAGTTGTGGCTTTATGAGATAACTTTTTCAAACACTTAAAAATGATTAAGAGCACTTTTGGGGCTAAATCACTCCTTTCATGTAACTCCTCTTCAAAAAGTTATATACACTTTAATTTTCTCCTTCATTAGAAGTCCACCTATCTTCACTCCAAAAGAATGCCTTAAGACATAAGCCAATTATTTCAGGAAAATTATTTACTTTTGTTTTATTTTTGACTGTCACAGCCAATATTATCATTACTCATAGTGTCTGCTAACCATGATTACATAGCTAAAAGGGCCCACCATTCATATTTAAAACGTATGTAAGCAGAGAAATAACAATGTGATGTTATATTAAGTTTTAAAATAAACTGGCAGTCACATTTTTTTGCAAAATATGTCTTATTATACAATAGGCTATTCTGTTGTCACATTTTAAGTAATAATTTTTTTTCTCAATTGCCTTGGTACACTTTACTACAAAGCTTCTTATAGTGATCTAATCCAATTAATTATAATTGTCATTAAAGTATTGCTAATTGCTCAATGAAAAAAAACTGTGCTATAAATAAAAATTTTATGCTCTGATAAGGGATTTTTTTCCCAAGAGTGTGGCCTGAGAGAGAAAGCATATGCAGGCTTTAGCTTAGCATGATCTTTAAAACACAAGTGTGTTTAATAATGCTATCTCGGAGTTAGAAGGAGAAAATGATTAAATAAGTTCCTTTGAATTCATCTGGATTCGTGTTAATTTGTATTTTTCGTTTGCGGTTCTCAGTTAACTAGTTGGAAACATAAGGCGCATTCCAATCTTTATCCTCAGCCTCCTCCACTGAATTCTGATGCCTCTAGGACTTATAAACTGCTTCATTATCTGTGTTGTGAGATGAATGTCTTCAGGGAGCCTATGAATCTTAAAAGATCAGTAAATTAGAATATTTGTTAAATATGACTCGGTGGTAATTAAGAGTCATGGCCAACATAGAAAAGAGCAGAAATAGACCTCAGAAGGATTTTTAGAAGATTAAACATACAAGCATAAAGATAAAATGGCATTAATTAACACATGGAGAAAACTACAATGAGATGGGGTTGGTGTAAAGTACGAAGTACCAATGACAGAATGAAATAATAACCGACAAGGTTTGTTCTGTTCCTTTTCTGATGTACCAAAGAGACTAAGAAAGCAAGGAATAAATGCTGAAAAAAAAAAAAAGATAATTAGTGACCAATAGAAGACCTCATTAACCTGTGTAAGGGGATGATCAGTGTGGAACAGTCACATAACCAGATATTCACGTACTACGTGGTTATTCTTAACTTAAATACTTGACCACTAAAGGTCTATAACCCCCATCAAAAATGTTACTTTATAATAAAGGAAACAAATACAAAAATTCATTTAATTTTGCTCTCCAAACTAGTTTTACTGAAATTAATTCGCATTGACTTTAATCAGCCAACCATTAGCTGTCATAATTACTGATTCCTGCTTTCTACCTCCTGTCCTATCTCATATGGAGGCTTCTTTCCCATTGATTTCAGCATCTCTCGATGATTCCTTAGCCTCTTCTCTAGTATCCCCGAGGACCAACCAGTTAAGAAATAATAGATACTGCTCTATGCTGTTTGTTAAACTTTTTCAGGAAGGTAAGCATTACCTACCCCAAGGAAATCAATATTCTAAGAAAGTGAGCAATATGGCTTACATTGCCTTGGCATTCCACAAGTACTATAAATCATTGCATTCAGAGTATCTGCTCTTCTAATATCTGTGAATTAACTGATTCATTTAAAAATAGAAATGCCATTATTAGTTAGTTAATAACCTAATTGCTAAAGTACCTCAGCTGGTTGGTTTAATTTAGTCTAACAAATATATACATATATAATCACTGCATGATTTCAACAACCACTTTTCTCTTAAAAAGTAAAAACACTAACAACAGAAGTTTTCACTTCATCTCTTCCACCTGGCCACCCTATTACAAACATGAAGTCCAAATGTTTATTCCAGATGTACAAGTAGCAATAAGTACGAAAAGTGTCTGATGGTTTGCTTCTTCCTTTAATTTGTATAGGAGGTCTTCTGAGGCCTTAGTTCATGTGTTATAACATAGGAACTCATCTAATAGGCAATACATTGAACCTTTGATTGTATAAAACAATGAGCAAATAACTTTAAACTATTTTTCAGTGGTGTTTGATCCTAGATTTTGAACATTTGAAACAGTTGATTCATTGTCACTTACTCAATAGGTAATCATAGCTAAATTTAACCTTAAGAGGACTGAATTTACCCCAAAGTTCATATACATTTATGAGAGCAAAATAAATACATTCAGTTATTTGGATCATTGTTAGGCCAAACAATGATTCTGGAGAAGAGAAATGATACTGATAGAATGCTTAATTATAAAAGTAAAGCATATCAACTCCAACTAAAGGCCAGTTTTAGAAAGCCTGCCTTCTACTTGATTTCGAAAACCACAATTAGAAACAAGTCAGGAAGAATGAAAAGTAAAGGCAGAGAAAAAGTTATGACTTGGGTTATATTAACCTTTTTTTTTTTAATTTTGGCATTTGTATGGCTAAACTTACATAGAAAATATTGGAATAAACATTCATTCTAAAAAAATATTATTCTTAGAAACACTTATTCATTTACTAAAAAGGATAATTGGGGAGAAAACAGAGCAGATGGTCACATGGGAATTTTCTATGAATAGATCTACTGATTCTAATAATATCCCAGCCTTAACTTTTCACTTGAAAAGCTTTGCAAGTGCTGAAGCTGAAAAAAACGACCATTATGTATACCAAGAGAACATTCTAAACAATACTGAAATGATTAAAGTAATTAATTATTCATTACTTACAAAAGTTGTGTTTTCCAATAATAATGTGGTAGTATTTGTTTCTATATTCAGTTTAATGACATGTCCATTCTCGCTTTTATACACCACATCTGTATCTGCAACAAAAAGATATTAACAATTGACAAACACATTGACTAGGTTAATATGAGTGTAGAAGAGATAATGTGCATAATAAACAGACACATTAGAACAATCACTGTTAGCCTTTAATAACCTGAGCAGATTTCTGTACTTAGCTCTCATTAATCCTCTTCAGGAAGCCCACCCAGCACATGGTCTACTGTGCAATGAAAACAGTGTTAGTGACAGGGTCACTCAGATTCTTGGTTGAACAAATGAAAAGTAATTAAAACATGGGCAACTGATGCCCATTCTAAGATGAGAAAGAAGGGACAGAGAAATGCCTCCCATTTCCGAAGCTGTTACTGATTAGTGATCTAGGTAAACTTTCAACGAGACTGCCAGTTAAACATAACTGGACACAATTCTGAGACTATCATATGAAGCACGTTCATGCAGACTTTTTCACAAACCCAGTCCTACCACCGCTCAATTGCCACTCAACCTCTTTCTCCCTTGGGTTTGGAACTGTGCCTCTGGTATTTTGTCTGGATTGTGTGACCACTGGTCAAAATCTCTGAGACTGTATGTGTCCATTGTATCCACTTTTTCAACTTTAAAGAGAATGATGTTTTCAGTGTAAATAATTGCATTTCGTCTGGACAGCTGTTGATTTTAAATATGTTTGAGTTAAATTCAGCCACATTTACCAGGAAATTAACTCATATTAAGAATACCATAGACTGCAAATACCAACCTGAGACAAGCTGCCAGAAAGGATATTCAGGAGTTAAGAAAAGAAAGATATCTGTATCTACATAAAAGCTATATAAATAATAGATATATTATACATACATTTATGTGATTAGATAAAAGGGAAGATACCCAAATAAAAGCAGTCTTGAGTGTTCTTTCTTTCTTTTTTTTTTTTTTTTTTTTATAATGTCCTTTTCAGTTTTACCCAATTCTAAACTTCTCCATGGTATTGCACCCCCCTACCCGCCTGCCCATTCTTGGAAGAAATATTGAGAGGGGTTGGACCTACTATTCACAGTAAATGAAGTTATATAATTTACAATTCTCAGAACCTGGCTTCATCTGCATAATGGTGGTAAACAAATACTGCATGGTGGGCTGTGAAAACTATGTGGAAATGTCTGACAGTTTTGGCAGAGCAAGGTTTTCTGACTCGTTCTCTAGTTATTTCAATATTATAAATAGTGACACCCAGAAGTTATGATGAGAAGCAATCAATACTAGCAAAAATGAAGTTTGTCTTTCTTCTGTGTTCCATTCAGAAGACTGAGAGTCCAATATGACTCTCCTACTAGAGTCAGGGATGGCACAGAAGGCCAATGGCTCTTCTTGACCTTAGTCACATGGGGAGAGTGACATGTTGGAAAGACATGGGCCACAAGGAAAGACAAATAGTGTTTTAAGAAAGGAGAAAAAGAGACAAAGATTTCAAGTTACTATCTGAGTTGTATTTAAGTGTACTGAAAGATGGTCCTATGTGAACTTAAAAATAAGGCCTTGGGGGCTTCCCTGGTGGCACAATGGTTGAGAGTCCGCCTGCCGATGCAGGGGACGCGGGTTCGTGCCCCGGTCTGGGAAAATCCCACATGCCGCGGAGCGGCTGGGCCCGTGAGCCATGGCCGCTGAGCCTGCGCGTCCGGAGCCTGTGCTCCGCAACGGGAGAGGCCACAACAGTGAGAGGCCCGCGTACCGCAAAAAAAAAAAAAAAAAAAAAAAAATAAGGCCTTGTATCACCTACTGAATTTCTTTCATCACCTATAGATAAATTGGGTTCTTTTTATCATTAACTTTACCTGCTGACCTTTCTAGTGATGTAAGACAAGTAACAGGGTTACACACATAATAAATATTTATTTTGCTTTCTATTCTTTACCTCTCTTCCCTTTCCTTTCTATCCCAAATATATGATCACAGGCTCAAGAGCAATACTGGTCACCTGTGTTACTCAATTAAGCCTTGCCAGCTGACTCTGGTCTCCTGTCTTCCCGCTCAAAATCAACGCTTGCTTTAATCTATAGTCCAACCTCAACTGACGCCTCTGTTATGTTCCATCATTTTCTCAGTTCTGGACCACCTCTTGGTATGGATAGACACTGCCATCACAGATTAGCATAAATAACGTGTCTTAACAAACATCCTTAAAATATTTTTACAATAAATTAAGAGAAAGAGGGTTTTTCCCCTTCTACTGTACCATGGTAATAAATAGAGCAAAAAGCCAATCAGTGACTGGTTCTTTTCCCAGGGGACCAGCACACTGCAGAATTCTAAATAGGGATGAGAATCTAAGGGCTTAGGGAGAAACAGGAGCCCAGAGAGCATGAATAGTGATTCTTCTTCAACAGAAGAGATAAAGTAACATATGGCCTTACTGTCTCTCATAGTAAGGAAACCCGCAGCTGATGATGGATTATATTGGGATAGATGAAGGAAAATTAATTTTTATTTCCCTTAGAATCAAAATAGAAGGAAGTGGAGTTTGTTTGAGAAGATAAAGACTACATTTAATTTTTTTAACATCTTTATTGGAGTATAATTGCTTTACAATTGTGTTAGTTTCTGCTTTATAGCAACGTGAATCAGTTATACATATGTCCCCATATCTCCTCCCTCTTGCGTCTCCTTCCCCCCCTCCCTATCCCACCCCTCTAGGTGGTCACAAAAAATCAAACTGATCTCCCTGTGTTATGCAGCTGCTTCCCACTAGCTATCTATTTTACATTTGGTAGTGTATATATGTCCATGCCACTCTCTCACTTCATCCCAGCTTACCCTTCCCCCTCCCTGTGTCCTCGTCTGGACCTTTATTCCTGTCCTGCCCCTAGGTTCTTCAGAATCTTTTTTCTTTTTTTTAGATTCCATATATATGTGTTAGCATACAGTATTTGTTTTTCTCTTTCTGACTTACTTCACTCTGTATGACAGACTCTAGGTCCATCTATCTCAATACAAAAAATGCAATTTCACTGCTTTTTATGGCTGAGTACTATTCCATTGTATATGTGTGCCACATCATTTTTTTTTATGATGCACTTTTTTAATGTTTTTTTAAAATTGAGGTATAGATAGTTTACAATATTATATAAGCTTCAGGTATACAACATAGTGATCACAATTTTAAAGGTTATATTCCCTTCATAATTACTATAAAATATTGGCTATATTCCCTGTACTGTACAATATATTCTTGTAGCTTATTTTATAGATAGTAGTTTGCACCTCTTAATCCCCTACCCTTATCTTGCCCCTCCTTCCTTCCTTCTCCTCACTGGTAACCCCTGGTTTGTACTCTATATTTGTGAGTCTGTTTCTTTTTTGTTGTATTCACCAGTTTGTTGTATTTTTTAGATTCCACATATAAGTGGTATCATACAGTATTTTTCTTTCTCTGTCTGACTTATTTCACTTAGCATAATGCTCTCCATGTCCATCCACGTTGCTGCAAATGGCAAAATTTCATTCTTTTTTCATGGCTAAGTAGTATTCCTTTGTATATCCACATACTGTATATCCATGTATATACCACATCTTCTTTATTGCTTCATCTGTTGATGGACACTTAGGTTGCTTCCATATCTTGACAATTGTAAATAATGTTCCTATGAACATTGGGGTACATGTATCTTTTCAAATTGTTTTTGGTTTATTCAGGTATATACTGAGGAGTGGAATTGCTGAATCATATGGCAACTTTATTTTCAGTTTTTTTGAGAAACTTCCATACTGTTTTCCACAGTGGCTGCACCAATTTACATTCCCACTAAGAGTGGACAAGTGTTCCCTTTTCTCCACATCCTCTCCAGCATTTGTTATTTGTTGACTTTTTGATGATAGCCATTCTCACAGGTGTGAGGTGATATATCACTTTGGTTTTAATTTGCATTTCTCTGATGATTAATGATGTTGAGCATCTTTTCATGTGCCCGTTGGCCATCTGTATGTCTTCTTTGGAAAAATGTCTATTCAGGTCTTCTGCCTATTTTTTAATTGGGTTGATTGCTTTTTTAATATTGAGTTGTATGAGTTCTTTAACCCCTTATCAGTCATATCATTCACAAAAGTTTTCTCCCATTCAGTAGGTTCGCATTTTGTTTTGTCGATGATTTCCTATGCTGTGCTAAAGCTTCTAGGTTTAATTAGCTCCCATTTGTTTATTTTTGCTTTTGTTTTCTTTGCTTTAGGAGACAGATCCAAAAAATATTGCTGTGATTTATGTCAAAGAGTGTTCTGCCTATGTACTTTCCTAGGAGTTTTGTGGTGTCATGTTTTATGTTTAGGTCTTTAATCCACTTTGAGTTTATATTTGTATATAATTTTGTATATAGTGTGGGAAAATGTTCTAAATTCACTATTTTACATATAGCTGGCCGGTTTTCCCAGCACCACTTACTGAAGACATTGTCTTTTCTCCATTGTATATTCTTGCCTCCTTTGTCATAGATTAATTGACCATAAATATGTGGATTTATTTCTGGGCTCTCTATTCTGTTCCACTGATGTCTGCTTTTTGATGATGCACTTCTTTTTAAATTTAATAATCTTAAATAATGTTTCATGTCAGTACACATGTGTCTACCTCATTCTTTTAACAGTTGCACAGTGTTCTATTCATGAATATGACATCATTCCTTTATCACTCACCTGTTGTTGAATATTTTTCAACATAGAAAATAGTTCCAGTAAAATACTTCTTTTTTTTTTAACATCTTTACTGGAGTATAATTGCTTTACAATGGTGTGTTAGTTTCTACTTTATAACAAAGTGAATCAGCAATACATATACATATATCCCCATATCTCTTCCTCTTGTGTCTCCCTCCCTCCCACCCTCCCTATCCCACCTCTCTAGGCGGTCACAAAGCACCAAGCTGATCTCCCTGTGCTATGCAGCTGCTTCCCACTAGCTACCGGTTTTACATTTGATAGTGTATATATGTACATGTCACTGTCTCACTTTGTCCCAACTTACCCATCCCCCTCCCCGTGTCCTCAAGTTCATTCTCTAGTAGGTCAGCATCTTTATTCCCGTCCTGGCCCTAGGTTCTTCATGAACATTTTTTTTTATTCCATATATATGTGTTAGCATATGGTATTTGTTTTTCTCTTTCTGACTTACTTCACTCTGTATGACAGACTCTAGGTCCATCCACCTCACTGCAAATAACTCAGTTTCGTTTCTTTTTATGGCTGAGCAATATTCCATTGTATATATGTACCACATCTTCTTTATCCATTCATCTGTCGATGGACACTTAGGTTGCTTCCACGGCCTGGCTATTGTAAATAGAGCTGCAATGAACATTGTGGTACATGACTCTTTTTGAATTATGGTTTTCTCAGGGTATATGCCCAGTAGTGGGATTGCTGGGTCATATGGTAGTTCTATTTTTAGTTTTTTAAGGAATCTCCATATTGTTCTCCATAGTGGCTGTATCAGTTTACATTCCCACCAACAGTGCAAGAGGGTTCCCTTTTCTCCACACCCTCTCCAGCATTTATTGTTTGTAGATTTTTTTTGATGATGGCCATTCTGACTGGTGTGAGGGGATACCTCATTGCAGCTTTAAGTTGCATTTCTCTAACGATTAGTGATGTTGAGCATCCTACCATGGGTTTGTTGGCAATCTGTATATCTTCTTTGGAGAAATGTCTATTTAGGCCTCCTGTCCATTTTTGGATGGGGTTGTTTGTTTTTTTTTATATTGAGCTGCATGGGCTGCTTGTAAATTTTGGAGATTAATCCATTGTCAGTTGCTTCATTTGCAAATATTTTTTCCCATGTTGAGGGTTGTCTTTTGCTCTTGTTTATGGTTTCCTTTGCTGTGCAAAAGGTTTTCTATTTCATTAGGTCCCATTTATTTATTTTTGTTTTTATTTCCATTTCTCTAGGATCTCGGACAAAAAGGATCTTGCTGTGATATTTGTTACAGAGTGTTCTGCCTATGTTTTCCTCTAAGAGTTTGACAGTGTCTGGACTTACATTTAGGTCTTTAATCCATTTTGAGTTTATTTTTGTGTATGGTTTTAGGGAGTGTTCTAATTTCATTCTTTTATAGGTAGCTGTCCAGTTTTCCCAGCACTACTTATTGAAGAGGTTGTCCTTTCTCCATTGTATATTCTTGCCTCCTTTATCAAAAATAAGGTGACCATATGTGTGTGGGTTTATCTCTGGGCTTTCTATCCTGTTCCATTGAGCTATGTTTCTGTTTTTGTGCCAGTACCATACTCTCTTGATTACTGTTGCCTTGTAGTATAGTCTGAAGTCTGGGAGCCTGGTACCTCCAGCTCCATTTTTCTTTCCCAAGATTGCTTTGGTGCTTCAGGGTCTTTTGTGTTTCCATACAATTGTGAATTTTTTTGTTCTAGTTCTGTGAAAAATGCCAGTTGTATTTTGATAGGGATTGTACTGAATCTGTAGATTGCTTTGGGTAGTATAGTCATTTTCACAATGTTGATTCTTCCAATCCAAGAACATGGTATATCTCTCCATCTCTTTGTATCATCTTTAATTTCTTTCATCAGTGTCTTATAATTTTCTGTATACAGGTCTTTTGTCTCCTTAGGTAGGTTTATTCCTAGGTATTTTATTCTTTTTGTTGCAATGGTAAATGGGAGTGTTTCCTTAATTTCTCTTTCAGTTTTCATCATTAGTGTACAGGAATGCAAGAGATTTCTGTGCATTAATTTTGTATTGTTACTTTCCCAAATTCATTCATTAGCTCTAGCAGTATTCTGGTAGCATCTTTAGGATTCTCTATGTATGGTATCATGTCATCTGCAAATAATGCCAGTTTTATTTCTTCTTCTCCAATTTGGATTCCTTTTATTTCTTTTTCTTCTGTGATTGCTGTAGCTAAAACTTCCAAAACTATGTTGAATAATAGTGGTGAGAGTGGACAACCTTGTCTTTTTCCTGATCTTAAAGGAAATGGTTTCAGTTTTTCACCATTGAGAACAATGTTGGCTGTGGGTTTGTCATATATGGCCTTTATCATGTTAAGTTCCCTCTGTGCCTACTTTCTGGAGGGTTTTTATTATAAATGGATGTTGAATTTTGTCAAAAGCTTTTTCTGCATCTATTGAGATGATCATATGATTTTTCTCCTTCAGTTTGTTAATATGGTGTATCACATTGATTTATTTGCGTATATTGAAGAATCCTTGCATTCCTGGGATAAACCCCACTTGATCGTGGTGCATGATACTATTAATGAGCTGCTGGATTCTGTTTGCATATATTTTGTTGAGTTTTTTTGCATCTATGTTCATCAGTGATATTGGTCTGTAGTTTTCTTTCTTTGTGACATCTTTGTCTGTTTTGGTATCAGGGTGATGGTGGCCTCGTAGAATGAGTTTGGGAGTGTTCCTCCCTTGCTATATTTTGGAAGAGTTTGAGAAGGACAGGTGTTAGCTCTTCTCTAAATGTTTGACAGAATTCGCCTGTGAAGCCATCTGGTCCTGGGCTTTTGTTTGTTGGAAGAGTTTTAATCACAGTTGCAATTTCAGTGCTTGTGATTGGTTGGTTCATATTTTCTATTTCTTCCTGGTTCAGTGTTGGTAGGTTGTGCTCTTCTAAGAAGTTGTCCATGTCTTCCAGGTTGTCCATTTGATTGGCACAGAGTTGTTTGTAGTAATCTCTCATAATCCCTTGTAGTTGTTACTTCTCCTTTTTCATTTCTAAATCTGTTGATTTGAGTCTTCTCACTGTTTTTCTTGATGAGTCTGTCTAATGGTTCATCAATTTTGTTTACCTTCTCAAAGAACCAGCTTTTCATTTTATTGATCTTTGCTATTGTTTCCTTCATTTCTTTTTCATTTATTTCTCATCTGATCTTTATGATTTGTTTCCTTCTGCTAACTTTGGGGTTCTTTTGTTCTTCTTTCTTTAATTGCTTTAGGTGTAAGGTTAGGTTGTTTGAGATTTTTTTTTCTTGAGGAAGGATTGTATTGCTATAAACTGCCCTCTTAGAACTGCTTTTGCTGCATCCCATAGGTTTTGGGTCATCATGTTTTCATTGTCATTTCTTTCTAGGTATTTTTTGATTTCCTCTTTGATTTCTTCAGTGATCTCTTGGTTATTTAGTAGCGTATTGTTTACCCTTCATGTGTTTGTAATTTTTACAAATTTTTGCTGTAATTGATATCTAGTCTCATAGTGTTGTAGTTTGAAAAGATACTTGAAACAATTTCAATTTTCTTAAATTTACCAAGTCTTGATTTGTGACCCAAGATATGATCTATCCTGGAGAATGTTCCATGAGCACTTGAGAAGAAAGTGTAATCTGTTGTTTTTGGATGGGATGTCCTATAAATATCAATTCAGTCCACCTTGTTTAATGTATCATTTAAAGCTTGTGTTTCCTTATTTATTTTCATGTTGGATGATCTGTCCATTGGTGAAAGTGGGGTCTTAAAGTCCTCTACAATGATTGTGCTACTGTCAATTTCTCCTTTTATGGCTGTTAGCATTTGTCTTATGTATTGATGTGCTCCTATTTTGGGTACATAAATATATACAATTGTTATATCTTCTTTTTGGATTGATTCCTTGATCATTTTGTAGTGTCCTTCTTTGTCTCTTATAATAGTCTTTATTTTAGAGTCTATTTTGTCTGATATGAGAATTGCTCCTCCAGTTTTCTTTTGATTTCCATTTGCATGGAATATCCTTTTCCACCCCTTCACTTTGAGTCTGTATGTGTTCCTAGGTCTGAAGTGGGTCTGTTGTCCACAGCATATATATGGGTCTTGTTTTTGTGTCCATTCAGCCAGTCTATGTCCTTTGGTTGGAGCATTTAATCCATTTACATTTAAGGTAATTATCGATATGTATGTTCCTATTACCATTTTCTTAATTGTTTTGGGTTTGTTATTGTAGGTCTTTTCCTTCTCTTGTGTTTCCTGCCTAGAGAATTTCTTTTAGCATTTGTTGTAAATCTGGTTTGCTGGTGCTGAATTCTCTTAGCTTTTGGTTGTCTGTAAAGGTTTTAATTTTTCTGTCAAATCTGAATAAGATCCTTGCTCAGTAGAGTAATCTTGGTTGTAGGTTTTTCCCCTTCATCTCTTTACATTTAATTGTCTTAAAGTAAATTTCATTGGATAATTACTTAGACTTGAAAAACATCTATAGAGAGTTGAGATTTATAAATCCCTTTGGATCTGTACTCCTGCAAATTTTACTATTAGACTTTCAATGTTGCATTAGTGGGAGAAAACTTTTTTTGTTTTAATTCAGCTGTAACTCTCCAGGTTAATATTTAATACAGATTTCTGCATGAATTATTTTAAAAGCATCTAATATCTGCCTTTATTAATTCTCTTTAATTTTTTCTGGTCTTTAAAATCTGGTCTTCTGTGTGTCATATTTATCCTACTTTACTGTTTGATTTATAATCGCTAGTGGAATCTCCCAGTTTTGAAACTCCTAATATTGTATTAATAAATTACTTTCTGGAAATATATTTCAAAACTGTCACCTCATATTTTGTTTAATATTAGGTATTGAAATATGAGTGAATAAGATCAATGAGTAAAGTGCATTAACACGAGAAGATTAAGGTAGGTGTACTTGAAACATTCTTAAAACACTGTATTATGCATGTCTATACAGTACTTTGATTAAATAATCTTTCTTCCTTTTCAGCTCATTGAACATTAAGAGTCAATTATCCTAAACACATATTCAGTAAGGTTTTTTTTTTTAAAAAAAATGAAAAGATGTGACAAGATAGAATCACCCTCATGCCCCTCCATCCTGAGCTATAAGAATGTAATGATACTTTTAGTGTCTACCGCCCACCATCCAAACTCCTGACATTTCTTTCTAATTCCTTTTTCCCTAATTTGTCTAGCAAAAGGAAAACCGGTACCATATCCTAGTTTAAGTTCTTTCCAGTAAAGGCAACGTTTTATTTTATACCTAGTCCACTCAAAGCAGGTAGTAATGGACTTCACATTCCAGTTTGCTGTTGAAATTGAGAACTGAAGCCTCTGCATCCACCCCAACTGTCAGGACCTATATCCTTAAGATTTTACTTTTACTTCTTGCCCATGAAGACAAGACTGTAAATCAGTACAAAACTTAATTTTTTTTTCATAAACTTGCTGAAAAGTAATTTATCTGAACCATAAGCTCCTAAAACTGAGCAGATTTCTAAATTATCAAACAACTGTTAACTTAAGGGTCACCTCAAGTTGCTTGCCTCTCTGTGTGCACCCCTCCTAGTCCATTACATCATGAAATGCACCCATCTTCGATCATACCCTCACACTGAAATACCTGTCTTAACAATTCACATCTAGATTTCCAGTCCTATACACAACCCCCAACCCACCCCACCAATCTCTCCTTCTGGACCTACAAAGAGTATCAAAATGTTGTTCTCCCTGACTGCAATAGGTAATAAACTCAGCTTTGCATAACAGGTTATTCTGGGTGTTGACAGCTGACAAAATTCACCTCCCATGAATATCAATATAAAGTCACCTTATTTTTTAATGTTATTATTGGTAATGTAATGATGCATTAATTTAGACATTTGCTTTTAATGTTTCAAAATTAAATCTATCCCTCTATCATCTATCTGTGGAGAGAATTTTCAAAAAGTGGAAAAAATCTTGGCAAATTGGTTGTTTGAAACATTTTAATACAAATATGATTTTTGTCTGAAAAACTTATTTTTAACATATCTAAAATAAAAATTCTATAGCATCCATTTTTTTAAATTCACACTCAAACTGAAAATATTAGAAAAAACAGTAAAACGAAATAATGAAATGATAATCACTGAAAATGTTCAAATAAATTTAGGAAGAATTTGTTAAATATCAAGTTAAGATTTAATCATTATTTAAAGATAACAGTGGTAAATCTAGACTATGAGCTAATCATAGTTGAAACACAGCAGGCCTTTACCCATCTCTCCTAAAACACTGCTCACAACTATATAGAAATTTTTCTCACTTTTTAAGGAACCCCAGGCTCCATATATTTACCTGAGAAAATTGAGGCCATCTGAAATGGCTTAGTTGTCCTTTTTGTCTACCTCAAAATCTCATTCCATGTACACTCTTCCATTCCCCCAGACTTCTGGAAAGAGGTGATCTTTTTCTTTTGAAAGCCAAAAAAGCTGTTTTGTAGCCAAATCAGTATGCTCCGTGCTTTTAAATATCTTTGATTTCTGATATTTCTTAAATATCTACCTCTTGCCATTTACTTGTACTTTTCATGTTGTATATTTCTTCTCTATATTAAAAAATAATAATAATAATCACCCTCATTCAGTTCTTTTGCTCTCTCCCAGGCTTTTGTCCATTCACAATAAGCCTCAGTAAACCTTTTGTACAAGGGGTTTCAGCCTTATGCTGTGTGTCCACCATACATGCAATTCTCCATATCTCCCTGAAGTACAGATGCAGTCTTCACTCTCCTGAAATAGCAAACTGCCAACATCAACACTGACCTGTGATAACCAAATCTAATGTGCTCTTTCTGCACGCTTAGTCCCCACCGCACTCAACTTTGCAGTCTGTGACAATTACAATGAACAGAGGATTTTGAAATCTTTTCTTGCCTTTGAAGCATTACCTTGTCCTGGAATCCTTTCTTCAAAAATTTCTATACATTCTACTCATCCAATTGCTATCTAAACAAAGACATACTCCAAAGCTCAATTCTGAGCTTTTTTTTTCCAGCTGCTATTCTCTAACTGGTCATTTCTACTCAGACCTACCTATATTGATTCTTTTTTTTCTCTTTACTTTTTAAAAATTTATTTATTTTTACAGTAGGTCATTGTTGGTTATCTATTTTAAATATAGCAGTGTGTACATGTCAATCCTAAACTCCCTATCTTTCCCTCCCCTACCCTCCCCCTGCCCTGGTAACCAGGTTCATTCTCTAAATGTCCACGGACAGATGAATGGATAAAGAAGATGTGGTACATATATACAATGGAATATTACTCAGCCATTAAACAGAATGAAATAATGCCATTTGCAGCTATATGGATGGACCCGGAGATGATCATACCAAGTGAAGTAAGTCAGACAAAGACAAATATCCTGTGATAATCACTTATATGCAGAATCTTAAAAAAAATGATACAAATGAACTTATTTGCAAAACAGAACAAACTCACAGCCTTAGAGAATGAACCTATATTGATTCTTAAATTTTTGAACCCTGACCTCTCCTGTATGCTGGTTTCATATTTCCAGTTCTATACTAGATGACATAAATGACTTGCAGATACATAAAACTCAGTAGACTAAAATTAAACTCATCATATTTTTGGCTACACCCTCCCTCAAAGTTCTCTATATATATGCTTAAGTTCATTACATCTTCCTATCTCATTTCCTATATAGATGGAAATATATACATATATATATATACACACATATATATAGATCTCCTATGTAGAGGCTATAAAGCCTCTCACTTGGAAGATTGTTTTAGTTTTTTCAGTGTTCTCTATGCCTCTAGTTTATTCCCATCACATAGTCTAACACATCCTAAACAACACTTTGAATGCTCTCATTTGCTCTGAAAACAATCATAACACTCAGGTTACTCACTCCATGACTTCAACATGTATTTCCCTACTTATTATCTCCTGACACCCTATAAGAAGTTCTGATCATCTGTTGTTTACAGTTGTCCACACAACTCATACTTCACTCCCACTCTATTTTCCTTATGATGCCCAGTAACCAATGGCCAGGTCCTGTCCAGAATTTCCACATTTCCCAAAGCATGGTTAGATTCCCGACACTTCGAAAGTCCTCACTCAGTATCTCTCTTTTCTGAGCTCTTAAACCAGTCATTTAATATTTAATCATATAATTTCTTCAAATAATTTTACTGTCTATTTTTATTTAGTTTTCATGTGTTTGTTTTGGGTTTTCAATTACTTTAGAAATTCTAGAAGGCCCTATTTCTTGTTTCTTTCAGAACTGAAACAATCCACACCCACACATCCCACAATCTACATTAACATGAATTTACTATTCAAGTGTCTGTATTAATACGGCTTTAATATTTCAGAAAATTCTTGCTGGTAAGATGAGGTTGCAAATAACTTCATCCCTTTTTTTTTTTTCAGTAACTTTCTGAAAACCCATTTATTTGAAAAATAGACTACTCAACTAATGCTCACTGAAGTAAACATCTCTTTCTCAGAACAATACATAACTCAACCAAATGACTGTTTAATATTCAAGAGTCTCTCCCAAACCCTCCCCTCCCTAAATTCACCAATCCTCAACTTTTACAACTCAAATTTCAACCAATCCTAATCAATACTACTTCTTGAAAGACCTGTCAAACCAGATCCCCCCAAACCTCATAAACATCTTTCTTTCACCATTCCCTTTGGGTAATATGCTGCTTACTCTTGGTGAAGAAACTGATCTTCTTTATGAAGGTAAGCAACAAATTCAGCTGTGCTTCATCATGTTTAACAGGTTATCTTGGTGATAATTTGGGGGAACTAGTATTCAGTTTATAACTTCTATAGTACACAATATGGCACCTATCCCATTGAAAGACCTCAACAAATATTTTTCTCTGGTACAAGATTAAGTCTTTTCACTACATTTATCAATTATATTTTATTTTTCCACGTATAACTTTATTTAGAAATGCATTTAGCACTATTGACAAAGACTCCCTTCTTGACCAAAATTTAGGTGGGCACCTCTGACCCCTCTTCTTCACTAGACCTTGACTGTTCATTGCTAGCAAGAATCCTGCTAAGTCAGCTTAGTGACTACCCTTGATATGTCCTCTTAGAAATTTTCCATGTACTCTGCCTCACACTTTGCTTCTTGGCTATAAATCCCTAGGTATCTTTGCTGTATTTAGAGTTCAGTTTAGTTGTCTTCCCTCTATTGCAATAGTCTACCCTCTATTGTAATAGTCTTGAATGAGGTCTTCCTTACTATTTTAACATGTGGCAAAATAATTTTTCTTTAACCCAACCTTACAAACCTAAGTTTAGGTGCACCAAATTTGGCCCACAGTCATGTTTATTCATTTATTCATTTACATATTGTAGCTGCTTTTGCACTACAATGGCAGATTTTAGTAGCTGCAGCACAGAGTATATAGCTCATAAAACGTAAAACGTTTACTCTCTGATCCTTTAAAGAAAAATCTGCTGACTTCTGTGTTGGTTGTTTGCTTCATTCAAAGATCATATTTTTTACTTACCATATTTAGAAATGTTAGTTTAGTCACCAATCACTGCAATGTCACCAGAAGAATTACTTTTGGATCCCCAAAATATCTATTTACTTGAAAGAATTTTTGCTTTCCAATCTGGCATGAGAGATATATTTACCTTAAAATGATTTTCATTCCTGGTAAATATTTAGGATAAAGATAAATGTACAAAATAAATGCATTTTTCTAAAAAATAACCAGAATAAAGGCCATCTTCATTTAAAAGTTGTCATAATTCTAAGTAATGATCATTAATTCATATGGAAATGTCAATCCTATGAATGGAACTTCCAGTGGTAAACAGCCCTTTCCACTTGATGGTCACTCAACTAAATGATGTTTTTTTGATCTGTAGCTAAAATGTGAATAGAAGCAGTTTTCATAGGATCATTTCATTCTTTAGATTATTTGCAAAAAATCACATAAGAGAAAAATTAAACACCACTCTCTAGAATTTCAAATACCTCTACCACCAGAAGATTTGTTTGCACAGCAATAAGATAAATACCACTTGTAACTGGTTCTTAACTTTCTTCAGTTAAAACCATCAGAAATCACTAGGGCTTTACCAAAGCTTTCTTAACTCCAGACTCATATACTCAACTATCTCTGCTTGAGTGGTCCAGTCTACTGTAGTCAGCAGGCAAAAAGAAGACAAACAGATTCATGCCTTCTCTTCACTGAGCAGCTCATGTGAAATGAACATAAATGTTGGTTGTGTTTCTATGATCTTAAAAGTCTAGAAGTCTACACGGCAGTGACACATACAAAGAACAGATCTTATTTTAAGGTAACATGTAAACTGCAAAATATAAGGAAAAAATAAGAGTCTAGGAAAATATCTAAATCACTCCTCTCTTGTCTAATTTTGTTTTTGTTTTAGCCACTAACTTGTCTCCATGTTTCCTTATTCTGGAAAGATTAATCTGGGCTGATCTCAGCTTCCAAATGAAGATTTGGAGGATGGGCAGGTCACCAGCAATCCTATGCAAGGTAAGTGTTTTCTTATTATGCAGTTCCATTCCTGTAAGGCACCTCACTATATGAGAAGGTACCATCTGGCCCTCACCACAAACTCTCCTTGCCTCTGATCCAAAGGCTTCATGTTTATATATATATACACAAGGAGAGTAAAATCCTAGATCATTCACAGTTACTCATTTACAAGTTATCCTTCCTCAATTCTAAACACCTCCCCTTTTTCTCTCAAGGTTTTAATTTCAGAATTAATTTCTATATCATTAATAACACGGTCTCAAATTGCATAGTGACATTTCATTAACTTAATCATAAATCAAATAATCTTGCACCAAACTTGTAAATTAGAGACTCAAAATTAACATTAACTCTACACATCCAATTTGTGCTTTAATCTTGCAACACTGACTGCCATTTAAAGTTCTGAAATCCACTATTTAGCTATCTATCTGTTATCTATCTATAATATATAAATAGTATTTTATATATATATATATATATATATATATATAATATAATTAACTATCTATAATACTTATATCTGTGCAGATTTAGCTACTTGGATCCTTTCTGGCCAGTCCATACACTTTAGTCAATTTCCATTAACAATTGACATTGTTCCACTGACAAACATGTTTACTCTCCAATATATTTGATAAGGCTATTCCTTCTTATCAAGACGCAATGTCTTGAAATTGGTCTTCCAGTTGAATGGAGAGATGAATCTGTTACCTTTCCCTATCTAGTGCCAGTTTATCTTAGGCAGATTCTCATCCTATGAAAATGTTTTTCTCGTCATGTTTAATATTAGAACATTCAAAATAACAAAAGAAAAAGACGTATATTATCAAAGGCAGTAACTTTTGTTTCTTTTCTGATTTTAAAGTAATATATGTGCAACACAGAAAATTTGTATAATGCCAACATACCAAGGAAAAATAACTATGAAAATTTTAATGTGTTTCCTTACAAACATGCAGTTGAGATCTCAAAGTACATCATGTTTTGTATCCCTTTTGCTTCTCTTAAAATTATAAATTAGTGGGCTTCCCTGGTGGCGCAGCAGTTGAGAGTCCGTCTGCCGATGCAGGGGACACGGGTTCGTGCCCCAGTCCAGGAGGATCCCATGTGCCGCAGAGCGGCTGGGCCCATGAGCCATGGCCGCTGAGCCTGCACGTCCGGAACCTGTGCTCCGCAACGGGAGAGGCCACAGCAGTGAGAGGCCCGTGTACCGCAAAAAAAAAAATAGAATAAAGTAAATGTAGATATTTTAGTCCTGAACATAGTTTTACAAAGTAGCACTGAAGAATTTTTTTGTTGTACAACTAATTCATACATCTAAACAACAGATGCTGTGACTTTTCAAGTGCATAATGGCATACCTTTATCAATTTCTTCATTTTCAATTAAATCTCTAGAGATTAAAATTGATCACTGCACTCTAAGTAGTATATAACTGAACCATAAGGTAAGACTTAATTGAATAGGAAATTGACTTAGTTGAATGAAACGGAAGTATTGCACTGATTTAAACAGAAAAAATATTGATATAAGTGACAAAAGTACGCTTAAAAATTCACATACTGAAAGACAATCAGACTCTGGGGATTATAACAGAAATATAAAATATATTAAAACACTTATAGGATATTTACCAATATAAGAAAACTCTAGTTAGTTCTATGGCTAAGTTTAGTGGACAGAGGCAATAACTTTGGGCAATAATTTTGGGTTTTGAGTTTGGATTAAATCACTTCTCAAGCATATTTAGTTTTGTTTGTTTTTTTCTTTTTTAAACACTGTTAAAGTTCATTAGAAAAACTCAGTTGATTAAAGAAAAATGCTGATGAGTCCAAGTTGTATAATGAACTTAATCATATTCTGTCATATGCTTAAGATGAAATTTATCTAACTGTAAACAGGTATTATACTAATTCATGCTCGTAGGAGAAGATTGATCAAATAAGAACACATGGATAAGTTGTTACTATTTTATATATAAGGGTAGGAATTGGGAGAAAAGTAAAGGATTATTTCTGTTTCAAGTATTGGAAGACCTGACCCAAACGGATTTAAGTCTAAAATGTATTTTATTGTATGTCTGGCTTCAAGGTACCAGTTGATGCCAGGGCTCAAATGTCATCAGGCCAAGTGTACTATCTTATAGTTTTCTTTCAGATGGCTCTATTCAGACAGGCTTTCCCTTCATGATCCAAATATCACGAAAACCTCATGGCCTCTCACTTTCAAGCCCAACAGGAAAAATTAAGATTCTTTTTCTAGGATACTCAATCAGAGTTTCGCTGCTGTCTCTGGTCCTGATTGGGCCAGGTAAACATTCTTGCCCTGCATGTTAGGGGTATGTGATGTACTAACAGGCACAGGACTAAATCTCATGTCCACTCCTGCTGAGTGTTGGGTATGCGTTGATTTTAAAAAAAGAAATCATTCTGTGGATGCCAGAAAAAGGTCAAGTTTGGATAAGTGAAATAGGTAACAGATCTATTATACAGTGTATGTGCATTAATGAAGACTGATTTTATTTATGAAGGGTGTTATTTACAACAAAAACAATGCCTCTCCAAACTTACCATAAACTGGCATTTTATCATGCAGGAAAGTGCAGCACAATTGATTATGTGTGTGTGTGTGTGTGTAATGGGTACTTTGTAGCAGAAGAATGGGTCCATAAAAGGAAATCTATTTCAGTAATTGTTAAAATTCTGAGGAAACTTTCCAGGTTATTTGGGGCCTTGCCATATTCCCAAGTCACACTTCCCTTAGAGAAAAATGATTTTGCCTGAAAGCATAAGACTTTCTGTGGCCCACTGGGGAAGCTTGCCAGGAGGAATGTGTGGGTTTGCCAGGATGTGTAGTCAGAGATTCATTCTCCTGAGAGGGGAGAAAACATGTGGGCAACAGATCAATCTGATACTGCTGAGGAGATGCACATGTATGTCCTGGAAGAATCACAAATCTCCATCAAAGTTTCAACTCTCCTGTCGAGTTGTTAAGAGAGACCAGATGTGCCAAGGAATGGACTGAAATTACAAATGAGTCTTGCCAATAAGGATAAACTCTAAACATACGATTTAAAATCAGTTAGTGGTACCACAGCGTTGCAGTGGAAAGGATGCTTTTTATTACTGTGATTCTTTTCCTCAAACCACTGATCTCAACCCCAACTCTGATCAACCAAATCTTGAAAATAAACATCATGGATAAGTTCAAAGTCTGTCCCTCCACCATGATTCCTTTTCAAGTATATAATTTATATAAATATATAAAATACACATATATATTGTATATTTATAGTACATGTATGTATATAAGTATACATAGTGTAATATATATTATATAGTACAATATATAAATATATATAGTGTAATATATATTACACAGTATAATACTATGTTATATATATATACACACACTGACACACATATATATGGAGTATGTTTTAGAGATTTAGGATAAAACCTGACTCTTCTTATTCCTAAGCATTTAATTTTGGGTCTGGTTACATTAGCTATCTGTAATTTACTCTTCTAATTTGAAATAAGAAAAAACCATGTCCCAATTAAGTTGTTTGAATATAAAACACTCCAATGTATGCCAACAAATGCAATATCTTATACAGCGTATGTGCCCAATGAGTGATCCTGGCTTTGTTGATGATGGAGGTAGCAAAGCTGATTATGATGATTTTTTTTTTTTTTTGCGGTACGCGGGCCTCTCATTGTTGTGGCCTCTCCCGTTGCGGAGCACAAGCTTCGGACGCGCAGGCTCAGTGGCCATGCATGGCTCACGGGCCCAGCCGCTCCACGGCATGTGGGATCTTCCCGGACCGGGGCATGAACCCGTGTACCCTGCATCGGCAGGCGGACTCTCAACCACTGCGCCACCAGGGAAGCCCTGATTATGATGATTTAACTAGCATTTTAAAAAATAATTCTCCACTCAACCTATATTCCATCCTTATCAGATATCGTCATTAATCATTAAAAAGTGCACATACTCTTTCTAAAAGGAAATATTCAAATTTCCTTATTTACCACATTACTTAGAATAGAACCGAGTATATAGTTGGTGTTTATGTGTCTCATTGAATTAATTTCTAAATCTTTCCATTTTGTGCATTGTAAAATCACCATATACATTTGATGATAACTAGGCAAGAAGAATAGAAGGAAGTTCCAAGGGTTAATTATTCACTCAATAATATAAGAAATAAAATAATATTAAGATCTAAAGCCAATGATAAAGGAAAGCAACTCAATATCATAAACTAATAAATAGATTTAAAAATGTGATATACTTATACAGCAGAACATTATTTGTCAATAAAGGAGCTGATGATACATGCTACAAGAGGGATGAAGCTTGGAAACAATCGAACTGAAAAAAGCAAATCTAAAAGAGCCACATGTTATATAATTCAATGTATAGGAAATGTCCAAGTAGGAAAATGCATAGAAATAGAAAGTAGATTAGTGGTTGTCAGGGGAGAAGGGGAAAGGGAAAGGGGAAATCACTGCTTATGAGTATGGGGGTCAGTGAAAATATTTTGGAAATAGATAGGGGCAATGGTTGGACAATTCTATGAATATATTAAAAAACAATGAATTGTATACTTTAAAGGGGTGCATTTTATGGTACATGAATTTTATCTCAATAAAGTTCTTATTAAAAGATAAATAAATCAAAAAATGTAAAGACCAAAGAAGAGATGGCTAAGATGCCAAAAGTTTAAAATATACATTTTTAGATTTATTTTGGCTTTAAAAACAAAACTGTTGGTAGAATAGAAAAAATATATATACGTGATATTTACCTGGTATTTGTTCCCACTATTTGAAATAATGCTAAATTCTTCAACGTCTTTGAAACAAAAATGGTTTGTTTCCGCATTATGGTTGCTACCTATAATTCATCTTCTCCTTTACTTTGAACCTTCTCATCCTCACTTCTGTTAATGCAGGGATCTACACACAGTAGATCGTGAGTAAACTATGAATATTTAACATTAGTCATACAGATATATGAGTACCTAACTGCTTTATCAGTAATTTTCACAGATTGTTTCTATAAAAGGAGTCCTAAAAATAATGTTGACAATCTAATTGGCTCTAAAATATTTTGAAGAGCTGGAAGGAACCAAGGAGGTCACCTTGTCTAATCCCTTCATTTTCTCAAAAATAAAGCCACAGGAAGTTAGGTGAAAACACTGAGAAATCAGCAATTAAATTCCTGGATGAGGATTCCAAATCCAGTCCAATTTCTGCAACATTGGCTGTCTGTCAACTAATAACTGATGTTTATACTGGTTCCTTAAGCTGACCCTCCAGTCTGTGTATTCTTTTCTTTCCACTCAGCCTCAAGGCTTCAAGAACCTCCTTTATGAAGCTAGGAGAGTGACTACTAAGTCATAAATAGTCAAGGGTGAGCAATACCTTAGTTATGCTGTGGCATAAGGCATCTTCCCTACTACTGTTTCCAAGATGGCCTCAGTTACTCTGTTGAGGGAGCCACAAGTGTAATAGTGCGCCATCTGCTGCTTGGGGTAAGCGCACTGATGATAGAATTACTATGGGAATATGTGTATCATGAAGAGCCTTTTGGACAAATATTTCCACATTTTAATTTCCACATTTTATCTTCTAACACTCACACAATCAATAGTTCACATTTCTCATCTTACTAAAGAAACTCTTTTGAGTTTTCTTAAATTCTCTATTCCTTGCCATTGCTCCAAAGATGATTTTTATAATACTCCACATCATTCAAACCACCTGTTTGCACAGATGGTAGCTTGCTTGCTTACTTTTATACAAGAGCTAAAGATCTAGGTCTGACAAAACACAAGAGTTAACTGTCACTTTGCTTTGTTTCTCCAAGTTTAAAGTGACTTAAAGAATCAGCGAGAACAGATGTCTCTCCTTAAGCATTTTATTTCACCTTTTTTGTCTCCCATGATCTTTTAGAAAACATAATATACCTTGCATGTTTCTGCTTCAAAATGATGAACCTTCCTGTCCCTCTTTCTAATATGACACTATAGACATCACTAAGCAGATAAGAGCCACATCTGTAAATCCTACCCCATTTCACCCTCATAACATTTGCTCTAGGGCACAGCTGGAAGCAAAAATACGACAAACTAGTATGCAATTTGTTTACAGATGAGATATAATATAGAAAACACGCACTATTTTTTGTCCTTATCAAGTATTCTGATAAACAATTAACAAAATAATAAACACAATTTTTCAATATATTGTTAGAATAATCAAACAACTACTTAAGTGTTTACCATGTTCCTTGGAAATATAAAGGGGAGAAAATGGCAACTAAAATTTAGTCAGTAAAATAAAATAAAGTTATGTGGCATATTAAAAAACGATATTTATTAACTTTCATAATAAGAAAGGAGTTTTATTAGGCATTTATACTTATTTAATTCTCACAGTAATGGCTCTTGTTACATTAGAGAAAATTGAGCCTCAGGGAACTTAGTTAACGGGACTAACATTAGACGATTAAGAGAATGGTGGGGTCAGAATTCTGATGGGGGACAGATTTTAAGTACAATTTGTCAATGAGTGTTGAAACAGCTGCTCCAGAAGATGCTACTACCTGATCTCTAACCCCTTCCGCACACAACCCGCCCAGTGCTGGCTGGTGTCCTGAACACAGACGCAGGAGTTGAAGGGGTAACTCCTGAAAGCCCTTGCAATGTCTCATTATGGGAAGTAACTGAGACCTGAACATGGCAAAATCAGGAGCAGATACCTCCATATCTGTTCTGTAGGGTGCTTCTCTCAGCTTTATCAGTGTCAGCTATCAGAATCTGGTCAGAAACCAAGGGAGCGTCTGGCTAACAGTGGAGCTAGTCCCAGCTTGACTGGTGCAGGCAGACCCACCTCTGAAGCTCAGCAAGGATGGAGTGGTAACCTCTAAAGGGTCGAAAGGACCATGATAATGGAGGAAGCTTAACCGAGCCCTCCTACTATTACACGAGACCCCATGTCATCATATCAAAGATTAATACATGTGTCTTTACTTAAAAAGTAATTATGTTCTTTTTTCAATTTTTTATTATGTTAAAATACTCATAAAATTTACCATCTTATAAGTGTACAGTCAGAAGTATTAAGTACCTTTATATCAGTATGCAATCATTACCATTATCCATCTCCAGAACCCTTTTTTCATCTTGCAAAACTGAAATTCTATATCCATTAAGCAGTAACTCACTAATCCCTCTTCCTTCAGTCCCTGGAAATCACCATTCTACTTTCTGTCTCTATGATTTCTGCTACTCATATAAGGGGGATCGTACAGTATTGGTCTTTTTGTGACTGGTTTATTTTACTTAGCATAATGACTTCAAGATTCATTCAAGTTCTAGCTAATGCCAGAGTCTCCTTCCTTTTTAGATAAATAGTACTTCATTGCATGTACATAGCATTCATCGGTGGGAACTTGAAATGTTTCCATGTTTTAGCAATTGTGAATAATACTGCTATGAACACAGATGCACAAATATCTTTTAAAGACTCTGCTTGCAATTTTTTTGGTGATATACCCAGAAGCGGAATTTCTGGATCATATGGTAATTCTATGTTTAATTTTTTTTTTTTTTTTTTTTTTTTTTTTTTGCGGTACGCGGGCCTCTCACTGTTGTGGCCTCTCCCGTTGCAGAGCACAGGCTCCGGACGCGCCGGCTCAGCGGCCATGGCTCACGGGCCCAGCCGCTCCGCGGCATGTGGGATCCTCCCGGATCGGGGCACGAACCCGTGTCCCCTGCATCGGCAGGCGGACTCTCAACCACTAAGCCACCAGGGAAGCCCCCTATGTTTAATTTTTAAAGGAACCCCCATATTGTTTTCCACAGTGACTGTACAATTTCACATTCCCACCAGTAGTGCACAAGGATTCCAATTTCTACACATCTTTGCCAACTCTCATTATTTTCTGAGTTTGTTCGCTTGCTTGTTTTGCTTTGTACAGAAACCACACTAATGCATATGAGATGATATCGCATCGTGGTTTTGACTTGCATGTCCACGTCCTTAGTGTTTAGTGGTTTTGTGCATCTTTTCATATGCTTATTGACAATTAGTATACCTTAGAAAAGTGTCTACTCAAGTTCTTTGCCCATTTTTGAATCCGGTTGTTTGGTGTTTTTGTGCTTGAGTCTTAGGAGTTCTTTAAATATTCTGGATATCCCTTATCAGATACATGATTTTCAAATATTTTCTCCAATTCTGTGGGCTACCTTTTACTCGGTTGATAGTGTCTTTTGGTGTACATTTAAAAAAATTTTTCATGAAGCCCAATTTGTCTATTTTTCCTTTTGTTCATCTGTGATTTTGGTGTCATACACAAAAAATCATTGTCAAATCCAATGTTGTGAAGATTTTGTACTATGTTTTCTTCTAAGATTTTTATAGCGTTAAGTTTTCAATTTAGGTCATGGTTCCATTCTGAGTTATGAACTAGGTAAACATATACATTTACCTAACACCATATACAATTTTTGTATATGGTGTTAAGTAAATGTCTGATTTCGATATTTTGCATGTTGATATCCAGTTTTACCAGCATCATTTGTCAAAAACATTGTCCTTTCTCCAATGAATATTTCCGCACTCTTGCCAAAAATCATTTGATCGTACATGTTAAGGTTTATTTATGGATTCTCTATTCTATTCCATTGTTATATATGTCTTTCTTTATGCCAGTACTACACTGTTTTGATTACTGTAGCTTTGTAGTTAAGTTTTGAAATCAGGAAATTTGAGTCCTCCAAATTTGTTCCCTTGTCCTGGACTCTTTTGGCTATTCATGGTCCCTTTTGATTCCGTATGAAATTTAGAATGTTTTTTTCTCTTCTGCAAAAAACATTGCTGGGATTTTAGTAAGGATTTCATTGACTCTGTAGATCACTTTGAATAGTACTTACATCTTAATAAGTCTTCCAATCCATAAATATGGTATATCTTTCCATTTATTCATATTTTCTTTAAGGATACATGCTATTTCTTCTTTATTAAAGTTTGGTAGAATTGACCATTGAAGCATTTAGATCCAGGGCTTTTCTTTGTTAGGAGATTTTTGATTACTGGTTCAATCTTCTTACTAGTTATAGCTCTATTCATATTTTTAATTTCTTCATCATTTATTAATGGTAGGCTTTATGTTTCTAGGAATTTGTACATTTCATCTAGGTTATCCAATTTGTTGATGTACACTAGTTCATAGTACTCTCTTAAATCCTTTTTTATTTCTGTAGAACCACTAGTAATGTCCCCACTTTCATTTTGATTTTAGTGATTTGAATATTTTCTCTATCTTTCTATTTCTTTCTAAATAGTCCATCTATTTAAAGGTTGGCATGGCATGAGGGATCTTGTTTCCCCAACCAGGGATCGAACCCGTGCCCCCTGCAATGGAAGCACAAAGTCTTAACTGCTGGACCTCCAGGGAAATCCCTAAAACTTTGTCCATTTTGTTGATCTTTTTGAAGAATAAACTTTTGGTTTCACTGGGGTTTTTTCTATTATTTATTTTGTTTTTCTCTGCTCTTTTATGATTTCCTTCCTTCTTCTAGCTTTGGGTTTAGTTTTTTCTTCTTTATCTAGTTCATTAAGTTATAAAATTAGGTTGTTGATCTGAAAGCTTTCTTTTTTTCTTAATGTAACTGCTGATATTTATAAACTTCTCCCCTAGCACTGCTTTCACTGCATCCAATATATTTAGAGGCATGCTGTGTTCTCATTTTCATTTATATCTAAGTATATTTCACTTTCCCTTGTGATTTCTGCCTTGATCCATTAATTTTTAAACAGTGTGTTGTCTCATTTCCACAAATTTGTGAATTTTCCAGTGTTTCTTCTGTTATTGATTTTTAACTTTATCCCATTGTGATCAGAGAAGATATTTTGTATGATATCTACATTTTAAAATCCACTGAAACTTAATTTGTGACCTAACAAATTTACTTTTTTTCTCTTTGAATAGACTACACTTTTTAAGCCTTTTTAGTTTTTGTTGAAAATTGTTCATTTAAATGTAGTAGTGTGGTAACTCTGGAAACCAGATTCTCCTCCTTCCTCAGGGTTTTCTGTTTTTTTATTTTTTATTTTTTGTTTTTGATTGCTATATGTTGTTTCTGTGCTGAAGATCACTGAGGTGTAAGCTTAGGGTTTTTTCAGGTCTTTTTTGATCCTGTGCTTTTCCCTAGGCATTTCTAATTGCCCTATATATATGCAGTTGATTTTAAATATATCAGTCTTCAATGTTTGGCTCCCGAAAGGAGAAAAAGAATAAAAAGAGGGAGGGGGCAGGGGTGGAAGGTGCTGGCCCTTTAAATATCACTAGAAGTCACTTCGGCCAAAAGGAGAGGACCTTACAACAGTGGGGTAGGTATAACAACAATGACCACCACCTCTTTCTCTGAACCTCTGTGATCAGAAGCAACAATCAGCAAATAGAACAATGATCTCCAAAGGAAGACAGGGTGCCTTTTGTCCACTCTAGCTCCTGCAAGGTTCTCCTGTAACATGTGCACTGCCTCCTTTCCCAGGTTGAGGTGTGAAGGAAGGGTAACTGGTACTGTACTAAGAGTTGAAATTGACTGTTATCTGCAATTTGCTATCCAAACCCTCCCCGTGGAAGTTACAAACCTTCAACAGACTCCAGAGTTTCAAAAGAGTTATATCAGACAGATTCTGCCAGTACAACTGTTGTCTAGTTAGGGAGATAAATTCCTACCTAGACCCATCTTTGAAGAATCCTTCCCCTGTATTTATGACTTAAATGGTAACACAACTTACTTTAGAAATTAATGAAAATATTAAAAAAGAAATTAAAATTCTATGAGTTCTTGTGATAGTTCACTTTATGTGTCACCTTGACTGGGCAAAGGGATTCCCAAATAGGGGGTAGAACATTTTTTCTTGGTGTGTCTGTGAGGATGTTTCTGGAAGAGATTAGCATTTGAGAAAGACTGAGTAAAGAAGCTCACCAATGTAGGTGGGTAGTATCCATTCAAATGAGGGTCTGAATATAACAAAAAGGCAAGAGAAGAGTGAATTTGCTCTTTTTGCTTGAGTTGGGGCAACTCTTTTCCTACCCTCAGACATCAGTGGTCCTGTGGCACTTTGGACTCAGACTGAATGAAACCCATTAGTTTTCCTGGTTCTCCAGCTTGCAGATGAAAGACTGTGGGCCTTCTTGACTTCCATCACTGTATGAGCCAATTTCTATAATAAACTAACCTCCCTCTCTCTCTTTCTCTCTCCCTCCCCCTCCTTCCCTCCCTCCCTCTCTCTCCTTCTCCCTCTAGATAGCTACATAGATAGATAGACAGATAATAGATAGATAGATAGATAGATAGATAGGAAGAAAATTGGTCTTGTATCTCTAGAAAACCCTGACAAAGATAATACAATTAGCTTTATCTTTTTATATTAAGCATTTTAAATCAGACTGGATGAACTTTTGTACACCAATTTTAACCCTAATGATAGAAAAGGTTACGCTAGATTCTTTCATATTATTTTACATTTTTTAATGGCTGCAAAATATTTCTTTATGCAACACGCATTGAATTATTAAATTTTTATTTCTGTACTGTTGATGATGACATTTCTTTGCAGTAGCAGAAATAGATTCTGAAACTTCATTAAATGTTGTATATCATCAAGATTTCCACCTTCAGATTGTTACCCAAGATTTTGCAGAAGTAGAATTTCATAGTATTTGTATTTCTTTTGCATAATTTTTGATTGTTTATAAGTTTAATGTTTGTATTTTAACTGTCATGTTTAAATTTCTTAAAAGTAATACACATTTTTAATGTAGTATTAATAAACTGGAGGTGGAAGGAGTTCCCTGGACCCCTTTCTCTGTAGGACAGATAGAGTTTTTTTAGAGGTATATATCACAACGTGTATAACTTTTGAATAGAAAAGGACAAAGAAATGTTATATTTATCTACAGATAAATCCAATTCCCTTTTATTGAGGGCCCTAGCTCAACTCCTGGCACAGTGCTAGAAAGCTTTCTTGCTTTTAAGCCTCCTTGCTGGCTGGGAAAAGCACCTGTGGCCCTCAGGTTGGCCCTCTCCCAGCATTTCCCAAAGTGCCACAATTACCACTTTTCAAACACTCATCAGAATTCCCATCAGATTCCCTCAGAATAAGAGATCTCCTCCAAATGTTACTAAATGAAACCAATTCACATAAAGATTAAAAGATATGCTGTATTTCAAAATATGCTTCAAAGACTCTAACACAAATTTCACTAAAACTGATCCATCAGCAAAAAGTTATGATTGTTAAACAAAGCTAAACATATTTGACTGTTTACATTTACTGTAGCGATATTCAGATATTTTACTATGATGAAATATTTCACAAAACCTCAATTGTGATTATTTACACCATATTTTTTCTTTTTTTCTAGTAATAGTGGGATATATTAACATTTTATAAAAATGATGGTGCACTACTCTTGGGGCATATTGTAAACTATAATTTGTATTTATTGAAAGAGGTGTGGTATCTCCTTGAAGACACTCCATATTTAATAACTATACTTGTATAAACCAAATTAAACAATTACTAATGTGAGGGGTCACTATGTTCAAAGGTCATGGTTGAGATATTGCTGTTTCTTATGCTTCCAGAATCTCTGTGGTTGAATTCCTAAGAAGAAATTCCATGGAATTCCATGTGGTCTCTGGTGCCTTATTTTTATTTATTTATTTTTTTTTTGCGGTACGCGGGCCTCTCACTGTTGTGGCCTCTCCCGTTGTGGAGCACAGGCTCCGGACGCGCAGGCTCAGCGGCCATGGCTCACGGGCCTAGCCGCTCCGCGGCATGTGGGATCTTCCCAGACCGGGGCACGAACCCGTGTCCCCTGCATCGGCAGGTGGACTCTCAACCACTGCGCCACCAGGGAAGCCCTCTGGTGCCTTTTTTTAATTCCTGCCTCCGTGGCTTGAACACATTAAAGTCTGGCTGAGAGGCAAGAGGATACATATGGCTTCTCACCCTCTTCTCTTTTATATAAAATATTTGCTTTAGTTTTTAGAGCAGCATGGTGTTAAAATTTAGATTTTTAAGGAAAGGAAAGTTTTCACTTAAACTTTGAAAGAAATCTAAATGCCCTATTACAATTGAAGAAAGAATTTCACTTTTGTGGTTATGGACATTCAGTGAATAACAGAGTAGTGTGTGTTTATAATTAATAGTTCCTTGTATAATGATGTACCTGATGTTACAAAATATAAAGAATGCTGGATAATGACGGGATTTAGCCATTCCTGGGTTTAAGAACGTAGTATCATTTCAAATCACCCTGAATATCAATTCTACTCCTAACAAAAATTTCTACCCCAATAAACACATCCAAAAGTTCCGGGTTCTTACTGAGCCTGTAGCCCATCAGTAGGATGCTCTCTCTCTTTCATCCATGATAGTTTTATGACACAGTCAGTGATAGGCCAACCTCTAAACATTGCTAGTTAATACTCATACACACACACACACACACACACACACACACACACACACACAGCTGCAGTCCTGTATATAAAATATCACAAGAAAATGACCATTTTCCTATCTCACAAAAAGAAACGGTACCCTAAAACAGCATTAAATAGTTAATTCAGCTTGATAAAATCTTCACAATCTAACTAAACATAAAGTTAACTGATTTCTAGAGTGTTGCATAAAACTGCACTCTTTATGCTCCTACAATATTCTCCATGGCAGTTAGCCAGAGAGAACCTTTGGAAGACTGCAAACTCATCCTGGAGCTATTGAAGTTTATTCTTGCCCATTCTGAAAAATAGGCTGATATTGATAATTGTTATAAAAAGTTTACCCCATGAGCCTCATAGGCTGCCAAGAATGTAATTGAGCTGAAATGGAAGGCTGGTATTAAGCTTGCATCTGGTTCTGAGTCAAGGAGCCCTCACTCTTTGACTAGCATCAAGGGAAGCTTCTTTCATTTGGGGAGAACAATTTGACTATAGTGGAGTTCATTTTGAGAAATTGTCCCAGCTTGTCCAAACTGATGGCAAGTTGGATTGGATTTCAAATAAATAAATAAATACCTGTAGGAGTTGAGGTTACTATCCCTGGCTCAAAAAAATCAGATTAGAAAGTATTTGTTAGGTATCTACAATGCATGAGGCATGATTCCACTCATGATTTTACCAAACATGATGATACAATGTTAATTCTGACCCCCTTTTTCACTAAAAAAATGTAACAAAACACAGTATTCTATAATAATAAAAAAAATTGTGACACTTTTAGACCATGTTTTCATTTATTATTTTATAATATGATTTTAGTGAAATTCAGCATTTACATACATTCTTAAAATGGAACCTGACATATATCCTGTTGTCCTGAAAGATACAACTGTCTTCCTGGATGTCGTCTCAATTTTCTCTCATGATCTGCTCAAGAGTGGCAAATGTATGCATTTGGTCATTTATTTTCAATCTCTTGAAATTTCAACTTAACAATGTACTTCAGCAACAAAATTCAATAAATATTCATTAAGTTTGTACTACGTATCAGGAAATACCTATTCTATGTGCTAGAGATACAAAACATCCTCACTCATTAAGGAGTTCAGAGTTCAATGGGGGATACAGGCAAATAAAACTATTTCCATACAAAGAGAAGTACAGTACTGTGATTAAGAGTAAAGACTTGTGTTATCAACTGAGGGTAGAAATTAACCACATGTACTTTAAAACACTAGCCCAAATTGAGATATCCTGTAAGTATAAAATACACACTGCATTTTGAAGACCTCGTATAAAAAGTATAAAATACCTCATTTTTAATACTAATTTTTAATACTGTACTGATTATGCTTGAAATGTTATTTGGGATATATTGTATTAAACAAAATGTATTAACACAATTAATTTCACCAGTTACTTTTTCAATGTATTCTTTAGAAAATTTATGAATTACGTCACATTTGTAACTCAGATTTCTATTGGACAGCGCTGGTTTGTATAGTGATGCTACTAGACCTTTGTCTTCAAAACTCATTCTGTCACTTACTAGCTGTAAGACCTTAGGCAAGTACTAGTTTGTTTGTTTTTTGCTTCAGTTTCCTCATGTATAAGAAGCGGCTGATAACAATTATAGTTGTTTACTCAATAGAGCTGTTGGAATAGTAAGTGAATCAAAACATCTAAAAGGTGACTATTATTAAATATGTAAGCATTAAGTAGGCACATAGAAAGAGTACCTATCTCAGGCCAGAAGAAGTAAACTCAGAGAACTCCAAAAAAAAAAAAATAATAATAATGATTTCACTAAACCTTCAAAGAATGTCAGAAAGCTACCCCATTGTAATAGGAGGATAAGAATATTTCCAAGAATAGGGACAATATAAATAAAGTCATAAAACTTGAAAGAACCAAGGTCCATTCCAGGAACTGAAAGTGGCTTTCAATGTGTAGGACTGCAAACCTCTTCGAAGCAATGGTGGGAAGAGAGACTGAAGAGGTGAGAAAAGCCAGGTCACTACACTGCCCAATACTATTTTAAAGAATTTATGAAATTAGGAATCCCCTCTATAAAATTAACCATATTGTTTTAGGAGAGTCAAAGGAGATACACAAAGAGAAGAAATGAAATGGGAATAAGTGATGTCATGAAGGAGATTACTAAGATATTAATAAAAGAATTTCTGAGTAGTAAGGCATATTACTTCCCCATTCTAACCCTTAAGGCAGGATGCTTTTGATAGCTATCCAGTTATCCTTTTCTACTAATTGAGCCTATTAAACCAACAAGCCACTAAAACTTGTACTCATTTAATACACTCACTGTAAGCTAGGTTATGAAAATAAGTTTTGGATTTTGTAAATTGGGAATGCCCACCAATAAATATTAATGCTCAGATTCTATTATGGTAATGGATAGACACCAACACTCATAGGTTCTTTATAACTTATAAGGACAAAACAGAGTCGAGATCTACCTCCCAGGTGAAAGAGAAAAAGTTGAAAGCTCTCAGGAAAAGGTTCCTTTTGTATTAGAGGTATAGGTAGTGTTAAAAGATAAACTGAGGCACATAAAATTTTTTCAAAGGTTTATTTATACAAGCCGATTCAAACTGGACAGCACCAAACCAAAAATGGTTAGGAGCTCCCTGATGACAGAAGCTAGGGAAAAGGTTTTCATAGAGAAGATGCAGAAGAAAAACAAATACGTTATTCGATTGGCTATACTTAAGCAGTTGCCCTATTTGGAAAAGCGGGCTACTTGTGATCGGTTGTTCTCTTGGGTTTTTTTTTTTGGATTCTGGTGCATTGATTCTGGCTTAGGTTTTGGCTTGCTTAGTAGGCTGCCGAGGCATCAGAGCCACCTCAGTCTAATAGACTCCTTGTTTAATTAATTTTATTGTAGTTACAATGATATATCATAAGGGCATTAAAATAATAAGAAAGGAGACTCTTCTGGAAGGAATTTTGGTGGATTAAATTTTAAATATGTTGAATAAGGTAACATTATCAAAAGTGAAATGAACAAATATATGTATATATACTATATACTAAATTTGTGATAGGATAACCTATAACAATTAGCAACCAGCAATAGTATCTGAAATAACTTTTCATTTTGATTGCATCACTTTGTTTTCTCCCTTAGTAAGATTCACTGCTTCGTCATCAATGTCTTAAACAGCTAGATACAAACAGCAGGGTTATGCCAACATTCTATGACAGTACCAAAGTGCACATTTCCAGTTGATGATATCACAGTAGGTACCCACCCTAGATATCTCTGGGTAGTGTGTTATTAGCATATGTCTCAAAGTTTGCCATGTCCACCTCTTTGTCACACCCGATCACAGTGGTGAATGTGTCACTGGAAGACCAGCAGTTTTGCCCTTATGTAAGGCACACTCTCTGTCTCATGACAGTAGTGTCGTCCTGTACAGTCTCATTAACAGACTATATTTATCACTCGTTCATGGCTCAACATTACAAACTCCTTCCGTGTATGTCTTTTCTTTATGTAAAAAAATGGTACTTAGTGTCCTTCAGGTTTAGAAATTAATGACACTATCAATATTAATTTTGAAAAGAATAAAATTTTAGCGAAGACTGAGATGCATCTTCAGATGAGTGAGAACTAAAAAGGACAGAAAAATGTTACAGTAAGTAAATATTACACTAAATCATCTCAAATATTATTTCAGGACTTAAGCTCCTAGGGGGCTATATTTTTACTGACCATTTATTAAATTTCAAACCTAACTGAGACTGTTTGGAGAAGAGAGCATGGAAAACCACATTTTGAAAACAACGAGTGATATCAAGAAAGAAGCAGAAATGGCCTCAGTGTTGGGAGAACATATCAGGGAAATGCTCAAGCAAACAGTGATGGAACGTGACAGAGCTATTAAAATCCAAATCCACACAAACATTCAAATTGTTTCTCATCTGGGCACAGTTTCTTCTTCTACTCTGAACTGCAATTACAATGAATGGGCTTCAACCCTCTCAACTGGTGCCCAGTGAGAGAGGCATGTTTATGCTCTCAAACATTTGGGCCATCCACTTGCTCATATGCTATGGTTTGATGCCCAGGTTTCTTTCTGTGCCATGAAATCCTGGTCCAGGATGAAACTGGAAAAAGATGGTGCAGTGACAGGATGATAAATGAGGTTCACCACGATGTAAATTTGGGTTGTCCTCTTGTATTCTTGGCAAAAGAAACAGATTTACCAACATGTCTGCACCAAAACACATTCTTCTATAAAGTTTTAAAATGAAGCAGCTAAGGGAATTGTCCGGCAGTCCAGTGGTTAAGACTCTGGGCTTTCACTGCTGAGGGCACAGGTTCAATCCCTGGTTGGGGAACTAAGATCCTGATAACTGCACAGTGTGGCCGAAAATTTTTTAAATTTAATAAAATAAAATCAAGCAGCTAATAACCACATTATATCAAAGGACTAACAGGAAAATCCTCTCTTTCTGTTTGTGCATAGATACCCAAATTCAAAGTTCTTCTTTAGGATGGGGGACTTGTATAGATAAGCATTCTGTTTGTTTGTGGCAATGCTAAACAAATTCATATTCTGAAAATTCCAAATTAAAGTACACACTAGGGTGCAACAATTCTGCTCAGTGAGGGTTCTTTCCCTTCAAACAAGATTTGTCACATTTTAAAACTGAATTTATCCAATGCATATAAAATGCAATAAAATGTACAGACCTTAACTGATATCTAAAGGTTTAAGAATCTATCTTTTAAGTAAAACCTAGAGCTAACTTCTCTTTAAAAGTAATTTCAATGTGATTGTAGAACTTTTGGAAGGGTGTTAATTCTTTGAACAGAGATAAAATTAAAGTCAAAAAGGTTTTAGTCACAGTAGTAGAGAGGCAGCACCTTCTAACTAGCAGATCTTTAAAATTGACTATGGGCTAAAATCACAAAGTACAAAACAGCAACCAGTAAATCCGTCATGTGGTTTCTTCATCTCAGTCAGATACCAAACTGTCATCTAAAATTTAATCAACAATGTCTCTAGATTAAACTGAATTTTAAAATTTACTTTGACCATGGAGTCAAGGTACAAGAGTATGCGTGCAAATTGTGGATGACTGTGGTGGGGCCTTTAAGATGAGAACCATAGGTGATGGCAATCAAAGGTTTTCGCAGTTCTCCAGTGGGAGTAAACCACAGACTAGGAAGGAGTTTGACAGCTATTAAAACCAGGGCTCTGCAGTTGAGAGGTAGCTTTGCTGTTTGGGGAAGGTCTGTTTTCCATGACTGACTGCAGTATGGTTCAAGTCAGAGGGAAAGAAGATCCCTGGAACTCGACCATGAGCGGTGCCTTAACAGGAGCCATACTGACAGCAAGAAACAGACCAGTGGCCATGGTTGGGTCAGCTGCGATGGGTGGCATTCTCTGGGCTTTAATTGAAGGAGCTGGTGTCTCCTTGACAAGATTTGCCTCTGCCCAATTTCCCAATTATCCTCCATTTCCTGAAGACCCCTTGCAGTAGCCTTCAGCCCAGTTACCATCCTCACCTTTTGAAGACTATGGACAATATCAATAGAACTTCTTTCCCAGGATTTCTTTAATAGAATCAGGAAAGGATTTCAGACTGTTTTTCAAACTATAGGTGGGACAACTATGGCCAAACAAACTATGAAGAGACATTTAGCATCTTCTTCTATTTAAAGGAACATGGGGGTGGGGGTTCCTAAAAGATAATACATTTATTTATTCATACTTGGATTGCATTTGTGATTAAATAAATGTCTAAAATCTTTCAAAGAAAATACAGTAAGTGCTAGGAAGATGAAGGACCAAATGGCAAGCAGCAATGAAGTATGACCATCATTTCCTTGTGGACTTCTCTGCCTGGTTTCGTTCTGTTAGTCAAACAATAAAAAAAACTCCTGGACATTGCTCTTAAAAAAACAAAACAAAACAAAACTTACTTTAGAATAATTTTAATTTGAAAATAGATTTAGTCTTTCTTTACACCCTTCTAATTTAAAACAAAATAAATTTATATTTCTTTTTTCTTTACATAATTTTCTTGATTCTCCTCCTCATTTAAATTCTTCCAACATCCACTGAGCAGAACTGGAACACAGCATTCAGATAAGGCCATGATTCTGCTGTCTCAGTTTATGTTTATAATCTATCCTGATTGCTAAGGGTTACAATCTTTGTTTCACAAGGCTCTGCCTGGGTACAAACTGTTCTACATAATGACACTTACTACAGAAGTCAAAAATAAACACTTAAGTATCATTATTCAATAATCATTTTTAAAATTGCATTAAAAATGTCTTGTGTTCTTCAGTTGGCCACATTAAAATGCAGGCAGTCCAGTTCAATAAATCCCAGAAGAGTAGTGAGTATCAGAATCTAGTCTCGGTAGAGGGACATGCACTTACTCCCTCTTGCGAGAGCAGCAGAATCACAGCTAACTGCTGAGCAATCACTGACAGGAAGACACTGGAACTCACCAAAAAAGATACCCCACATCCAAAGACAAAGGAGAAGCCACAATGAGATGGTAGGAGGGGTGCAATCACAATAAAATCAAATCCCATAACCGCTGGGTGGGTGACTCACAAATTGAAGAACAAGTATACCACAGAAGTTCACCCACTGGAGTGAAGGTTCTGAGCCCTATGTCAGGCTTCCCAACATGGGGGTCCAGCAACGGGAGAAGGAGTTACCAGAGAATCAGACTTTGAAGGCTAGTGGGATTTGACTGCAGGACTTTGACAGGACAGGAGGAAACAGAGACTCCATGCTTGGAGGGCACACACAAAGTAATGTGCACATCAGGACCCAGGGGAAGGAGCAGTGACCCCATAGAAGACTGAACCAGACGTACCTGCTGGTGTTGAAGGGTCTCCTGCAGAGGTGGGGGGCAGCTGTGGCTCACTGTGGGGACAAGGACACTGGCAGCAGAAGTTCTGGGAAGTACTCCTTGGCATGAGCCATCCTGAGTCCACCATTAGCCCCAGCAAAGAGCCTGTAGGCTCCAGTGCTGGGTAGCCTCATGCCAAACAACCAGTAGGGAGGGAACTCAGCCTCACCCAGGAGACAAACACATTAAAGTTTTACTGAGCTCTGCCCACTAGAGCAACACCCAGCTCTACCCACCACCAGTCCCTCACATCAGGAAACTTGCACAAGCCTCTTAACATAGCCCCATCCACCAGAGAGCAGGCAGCAGAAGAAAGAAGAACTACAATTCTGCAGCCTGTGGAATGAAAACCACATTCACAGAAAGATAGACAAAATGAAAAGTCAGAGGAATATGTACCAGGTGAAAGAGCAAGATAAAACCCCAGAAAAACAACTAAAAGAAGTGGAGATCGGCAACATTCCAGAAAAAGAATTCAGAATAATGATAGTGAAGATAGACCAAATAGATTTAATTGATATTTATAGGACATTCCATCCAAAAACAGCAGATTACACTTTCTTCTCAAGTGCACATGAAACATTCTCCAGGACAGATCACACCTTGGGTCACAAATCAAGCCTCGGTAAATTTAAGAAAATTGAAATCATATCAAGCATCTTTTCTGACCACAACACTATGAGATTAGAAATAAATTACAGGGAAAAAACCGTAAAAAACACAAACACATGGTGGATAAACAATGTGCTGCAATATAACCAAGAGATCACTGAAGAAATCAAAGAGGAAATCAAAAAATACCTAGAGACAGATGACAACGAAAACACGGCGATCCAAAACTTATGGGAGGCAGCAAAAGCAGTTCTAAGAGGGCAGTTTATAGCAATACCATCCTACCTCAAGAAACAAGAAAAATCTCAAATAAGCAATCTAACCTTACACTTAAAGGAACTAGAGGAAGAAGAACAAACAAAACCCAAAGTTAGTAGAAGGAAAGAAATCATAAAGATCAGAGCAGAAATAAAAGAAACAGAAAGAAAGAACAGCCAAGATCAATAAAACTAAAAGCTGATTCTTTAATAAGATAAACAAAATTGATAAACCTTTAGCCAGACTCATCAAGGAAAAGAGGGAGAGGACTCAAATCAATAAAATTGGAAATGATAAAGGAGAAGTTACTATGGACACTGCACAAATACAAAGCATCATAAGAGAATACTACAAGCAACTCTATGTCAATAAAATGAACAACATGGAAGAAATGGAAAAATTTTTAGAGAGGTATAACCTTCCAAGACTGAACCAGGAAGAAATAGAAAATATGAATTAACCAATCACAAGTAATGAAACTGTGATTAAAAATCTTCCAACAAAAGTCCAGGACCAGATAGCTTCACGGTGAATTCTGTCAAGTGTTTAGGGAAGAGCTGACACCCATCCTTCTTCTCAAATTCTTCCAAAAAGTTGCAGAAGAAGGAACACTCCCAAACTTGTTCTATGAGGCCACCATCACCCTGATACCAAAACCAGATGAAGATACTAAAAAAGAGAAAATTACAGACCAATATCACTGATGAATATAGATACAAAAATCCTCAATAAAATACTAGCAAACAGAATCCAACAACACATTAAAAGGATCATACACCATGATCAAGTGGGATTCATCCAAGGGATGCAAGGATTCTTCAATATATGCAAATCCATCAATGCAATACACCATATTAACAAACTGAAAAATAAAAACCATATAATCATCTCAACAGATGTAGAAAAAGCTTTTGACAAAATTCAACACTGATTTATGATAAAAGCTCTCCAGAAAGTGGGCATAGAGGGAACCTACCTCAACATACTAAAGGCCATATACGACAAACCCACAGCAAAACATCATTCTCAATGGTCAAAAACTGAAAGCATTTCTTCTAATATCAGGAACAAGACAAGGATGTCCAATCTCACCACTACTATGCAACATAGTTTTGGAAGTCCTAGCCACAGCAATCAGAGAAGAAAAAGAAATAAAAGGAATACAAATTGGAAAAGAAGAATTACAACTGTCACCAAAAAAAAAAAAAAGGTTATGAAGAACCTAGGGGCAAGATGTGAATAAAGACGCAGACCTACTAGAGAATGGACTTGAGAACACGGGTATGGGGAAGGGTAAGCTGGGAGAAAGTGAGAGAGTGGTGGCGTATATATGGACATATATACACTACCAAATGTAAAATAGATAGCTAGTGGGAAGCAGTTGCATAGCACAGGGAGATCAGCTCGGTGTTTTGTGACCAGCTAGAAGGGTGGGATAGGGAGGGTGGGAGGGAGGGAGATACAAGAGGGAAGAGATATGGGGATATATGTATATGTATTACTGATCCACTTTGTTATAAAGCAGAAACTAACACACCACTATAAAGCAATTATACTCCAATAAAAACATTAAAAAAAAAAATCACTCCTACATATTTAAAGAGATGGCTGCCAACAGTTTTATGATTTTCTACCTACGTTCCTTCCATTCTAAAAAACTCAGAAACTGATTCTTCAAGTATCTCTTTTGGAGTTCACTGATCTTGAAAGCTTGGTATTGAAACACTTGAAGCATCCTAATTCTTTCAGCCTAAATGAATCACATAAAATACAAATAGTTATCAGTACCTTGCCAAGGTTTGGCATTTACCATGTGTCAGATGCAAAGCTGGGTATAAGAATCTCAAAGATGAATCAGTTACAGATGTTGTCCTCAAAGAAATTACAAGATAGATAGAAATAGGATGCTGTTGGAGGCATAAGAAAGCATTCAATTCTCTCTCAGAGGAATATGAATAATTTCCAAATGTGGTTTATAGTGGAGTTATTACACCTGTCTGGAACTAATCTACCTTGAAGGCCATTCAAGGTAGAGGAAATAGCTTGAACAACAATACAAAGGAGTTAGACAACTTATCATAGTTTAGAGATCATCTTAGTCAGTTCAAGCTGCTATAACAAATTACCATAGGCTGGGTGGCTTAAACAACAAACATTTATTTCTCACAGTTCTGGAGGTTGGAAGGTCCAAGATCAAGGTACCATCACAACTGGCATCAAGTGAGAGCCCACTTCCTGGTTTGCAGATGACTGTCTTAGTCTCTCCTTACATGGCAAAGAGCAGAGAGATAGAGAGAGCAGTTCTCTTGTCTCTTTTTATAAGGGCACTAATCCCATTCATGAGGCCCCACCCTCATGACTTAATTAACTCCCAAAGGTCCCACCTCCTAATGCCATCACATTGGAGGGTTAGGATAGGTGAATTCTGGAGGAACACCAACATTCAGTCCATATCAGGGACCAAACTATTAAATATGGTAAGGTTTTGTAATTGTTGAAGTGGTGGGCAGACTCCCTATAATGCGGGACCTTGTATGTCATACCAAGGAATTTGGATTATAATCTAGCAGGCAATGAGAAGTCAGGAAAAGAAGATTAAATCAGGAACTGATACAACTTATTTGATATGTGCATTATCAACTTACTCCTGCAAGGTATATGGGTTGAAGAGAGACAAGATTTTAATGAGAACACATAGAAGAAGAAGTAGGCTAGGCAAAAGATGAATGAAGTCTGAATTAAGGTGGAAACAAGAGGATGACTACAAGGGAACGAGATGAGGAAGTGGTAAGGAGGTAGAGCTGACTGAAATTGGATGCCATCTGGATGTAAGGGATCAGGAAAGGGAGTCATGGAGGAGTTCTACATGATTGGCAGGTGATGCTATCATTCTTATAGTTTGGAAAACAGCAGAAAGAGTTAGCGAGGAATAATAGTGAATCAACTTTGAACATGTTGAGTTTGAGGTGTCTCTGTGGATAGCTAAAATCTCAATTCTTCAGTAGAAAAGCAGTAAAGTAAAGCAAGGTGTGAAATTCTCAAAATACTATTCAATTCCTGAAAGATATAAATGAATAAAATGAAGTAACATGGGGTCTGAGAGGCCAACAGGAAAGGACATTTCTTTACCAAAGAATGCTTTTTGCTTGTGTAGTTGAAAGAAAGGAAGAGGGAGGGAGAGATAAAGGAAAGGAAGGAGTGAGACATCTCAACTACTCCAAGAAGTTCCCTTTTAGTCACTGGGTTGTAAATTTTACTGAAAAACAAAACAAACAATTACTATAATGTTTCAGGGTATTTGGGGTTTTTGAGATGACAAGACATAAGGACACATTCATTTTGTTCACCTTTTCATCCTCCTGATACAGAAGGCAGAGAGGGGCTAATCAATAAAAATTGGTTAAATAATGAAATTTGCATTCATGAGTACATCTCTATTGGATTTGATTTCATATTTCCTTTGGATCTGTAGTCAGAATGTGCTCTACAGTTAATCCCCCATAACTCTGAAATTTAATCTGAAATGGTCACTTCCCTACCTCACTATGTGAGAGGTTCCCACTCTCATGTGGGGTTAATCCCATGTATAAGCAGACTTTGGTTGGGCCAGGGAATATCTCCTGAGCAAATCCATGTGACACCACTGCAGTTGCTCACGGTACACAACTCTTTCTTCCCATTCACAAAACCTAGCAGTGGCCAAGTCAAATTTATGTTCACTGCAACCTTGCAGTGACTTTCTTTTGCCACTTCCCAGGATTCTGAGAGGGTACCATGAGAGAGACCCAGAATCGAACAGTAAGGACACAGGTAACTACCACTTTGTCACAATGATGCAAATTTCCTAGAGAAATGTACAGGCAACTGGCCAAAAACAAGAGCTCGTTAGAGAACTTCAGAAGCCTGAATATACTTGTAAAAAGAAATGATTAAATGTATGTATGTTAAGCATTTTAAAATTCCTGCCAAAAAAAGTACCATCTTAAATCTCGATCTAAATAAGTGTGTTTTCAAACACAAAACCAAGAAGACTGCCTCTTTAGCTATGGAATGTCACCTTGGGAGATATTACTTGAGCTCAAATAGATAAAACTCCTGGTATTGCATTATGTCTCTTCTACTTATGTGCCAAAAGAGAATAATTAATAGGGAGAGAAAGGCAGGTTTTATATTTTCAGGTCGTTATGAAAAATGTAATCCATTCATACAACAGAGTGTGTGATTACTTATGTGGACACCAGGTAGAGTTAATGAGCCTCTGAAACCTATTATATCAGTCACTAGAAAGTCCTTATAAGGCTAAAATTTGAAACTCTTATCACCATTGAATATTCAAATGAATACCATGATTACTAATTTTAAAAAGGGAAATTACTGCATTTATTGCTATATGCTGAGAAGAAAGAAAAAAAATTAATGTTATTTTCTATCCTTGAGGACAAATTCCATATTCTATTCTGTTTTATATCCACATCATCTAGCACAGTGATTTGAACAAAGATGTTCATATATTCAATTAAAATAGGAACACAAGTAATAGATTTGTAGACAGGCTACATATATGTAAAGTAAGCATAGTACAAATACACCTCACCTCTTTTCATTTTAGAAAGTTATTTTTCTTTTTACTAGTCCTCTATATCATAGTTTATTTCAATATGCCTGATAATTCCACAAGTCTCAACATTCTAGAAATGCCCCAAACTGGCATGTAATTAATCACTAGAGAGCTTGATTACACACACACACACACAAACACACACACACACACATTGAAGCCACGATGCTCAATCAATACACTTTGATTGTGGTTTGTCCCTCTGAGGACATCTCAGTTTCCACTCTCCAAGACAAAAGAAAACAAGCCTAAATAAATCATAATGTTGAGGTCTTAAAATTTTATTTTCCTAGGTAGTTTTAAAATTTAGATGTTGAAATTAATGAGAGAGAAGTTAAATATTTAACAACATTATCAATATAGGAATGTAGTCTTAGTGCTGGAATGAACACAACTGCCATGATGACATCCATGGCAAGGATAAAATTCAGAAAAACATGTGGACTCCTCAGTGAGTCAGTAGGTCCCCACTGGTCATTAAGTTAAAATGCACTATTTTGCCCTAGAAATCACCAAATTTATCAAATCTTCTGATTTAACTATTTAACTAGGGAGGAAAGTGGAATGACATTAGATACTGATTGAGTTTTCTGATTAACTCATAATCTATTTCAAACATATAAGGTAAGCATTTCTCTAAAATAAATATTAGACTGCAGTTTTGACTGGAGTAAAAGTAAGCATTGATATATTTCTTATGATACTTCAAAATTACCATGTTGAATATTAATTATCATTATATAGGACCATATGTCTATTGTATTATATAATATATATATGTATATACATACAAAATATTGATCAAATCTTGACTTTTACTGAATCCAAAATGTACCAGGTGAAAATAATTAGTTGAATAAAATCTCTTCTCTCATCATATTTTCCTTTTCACCTTCCTTCATTTTAAGTGTTGAGATAGGCATATAAGAAGTGGTTGAAGGTTATATTCAACTATATGAAGCTTTCCACATTTTTTTTTCAGTCCAAAAAGACAGCTGAGGACATCCCTGGTAGCGCAGTGGTTAAGAATCCACCTGCCAATGAAAGGGACACGGGTTCGATCCCTGGTCCGGGAAGATCCCACATGCCACAGAGCAACTAAGCCTGTGTGCCACAACTACTGAGCCTGCGCTCTAGAGCCCACCAGCCACAACTACTGAAGCCAGCGCGCCTAGAGCCCGTGCTCCACAATAAGAGAAGCCACCGCAGTGAAAAGCCCACGCACCGCAAGGAAGACCCAACACAGCCAAAAATAAATAAATAAATAGATAGATAAATAAATAAATAAATTTATTAAAAAAAAGAAAGACAGTTGAGATGCATTGTTTCAAGCAAAAGAGTTTCTGAACAATTATCTATGAATTTAATACATAAATGGAATCACGGGTTAAATGTTTTTACAATTCTTTAAAATTCCCTTGTTTCTGTCACCCGTAAAATAATCATGTTCCTGAAACTTTCTTCCCATGAACCAATCAACATCATCCTTAGTACGGTAAAGTTAAGAGGATTAGATTACATCTAGAAATGGCTCCCATGGCTCCTCGGGTTGGTAATACCCTCTGAGTGTCTATCTGTCTCTGTTTCTCTTTCCCTCCCTTTTTCCCTCCCTCCCTCTCTCTCTGTCCCCCTCTCATTTTGGGGGGGTATAGTATATATTCTTAAAATATACCTATTATAAGTACAAAATTCAAAGATTTGTAATGAATTTGCAGAGTTGGAGAATAATCACTATAATTCAGTTTTAGATCATTTCCATCATCCCCTAAAAATTCTCTGGAGCCCATTTGGTGTAATCTCACCCCATTCTCAGCACCACATAATCTTCAGTTTGTATCTATAAATTTGTCTGTTCTGGGCATTTCATATAAGTGCACTCATACAATAATGTTTTTGGGGTTCATTCATTTTGTAGCATACATCAGAATTTGGTTGTTTTATTGTTGATTTGTATTCTACTGCACAAATATACATATTTTGTTTATCCATTTACCAAGTTGATAAACTTTTGGGTTGGTTACAGTGTTTGCCCATACAAACAACGCTCTCATGAACATTTTCACACAGGTTTTTGTGTGAATATATGTCTCATTTTGCTTGGGCACATACTTACTATGTCATCTAATAAACACATATTTAACTTTTAAAGAAACTGTCAAATTGTGCTGCATTGTTTAATTTTCCCACCAGCAATGTATGAAGACTCCACTAGGAAAACCACTGGTTTCTGAGTCAGAAATCCCTGTTACGTGCTTTGTCATTTAGTGGGTTTGTCATTTGTGTCAAACCACAATCTATGAGCCTCAGATCCTTCATGAGTAAGACAACCATAGAACACTGGTCCCTATTGCACAGGATTTGATACTAAGTGAGAAACAACGTTTTATATACTAGAAAATTCTATATCTTTATTACCTTGCATTTTTAAAATTACAACAAATAAAATAAAAAAATGTGCACAGATATATAGTTAAGAAAGACAGACAAAGGTGGATGACTTGGGAAGGACTGTGTCATCAGAACTCAGCACAATTGTCTGAACACACAGTCAATAAATGGCTTAGCAGCCTCTCCCAGCTAAAAGACATGCATTAAACAAAAAGCAGATATTCTGAGCTATGAAGAAGAACAAGTGAATGTCATATTTGATCTCCTTTTTTGCTGTCTTGATTATCTCAGTAACAAGGTGCTAGAGAGAGAGAAGAAGAATGTTGACTATATCCTGGCCTTGGAGTCTAATTGGTAGTTTTCTTTTTATTATATCTTAAGTATTGGCTTATATGTTCGTATCTTATATTTCAATGTTTCTTTGTTTTGTATTGTTTTTTCAAATCAAAGTTTTATGTTTTTAAAAAAAAATCTTAGCTGAAAGCTTTATTTAATCAGATTCCAGATGACCAAAGCATTGGGATTCAAGAGGCCCCAGTTTATGCCTTTATTCTGCTAATGAATAATCCTCGGGCTTCAGAAAAATAAATTCACTCCTCTGGGTTTTTATTTTATTTGTTCCTGAATAATGAAAGGATAATTCCAGACCTAAAGTGCCCTGGATTTAATCATTTTTACCATACATATTTCTTGACTTTAATATAGATTAATTTTCATGTAACTTCTGTGGCTGCCTCATGATTTACAGTCACAAATCTGTATTACATGCGTGCAGGGGATCTGATGGACGGTCTACGACTTACACCTTTGCAGCAGTTCGGGAATGATTTTGACTCCATTGGTGTGGAGCTTAATGCCAAGTAGCCACTAAAGACATGACTCTGATTTCAACATTTAGGACAGAAGCTGACATGTGCTCATCACAGGACCCCTCAAATCTGACGTCCAATGTAATAAAGTCAATAACACTTTACTGCGTTATACATTCATGTGTCAGATGCAGGAAGAATATTCAACTGGCCCTAGCCAAGAGAGAAAATGAAGATAAACCACTCTCACTCCATGTCAAATATAAGCATCAATGATCAGAATACAGTGAGTGCTAAAACCAGAGCAGTTTTTCTTTTCCTAATGTTAAGAGAACTACCTCAGTTACTAAGATCAACTAGACTTTATACTCCTTATCCTTGTTTGTCCCCTCAGCATATGTTGCTCTGATAATTCTTCCTAATACGAAGCAACATCAACAATCTTACTGTTTTATTAAAATTTCTAACAGTAAAATGAATGTTCAGTTGGCCTGATCTCATGGCTCTCTCCCAGTACTTCTTGTACCAACTGTTTTCCAAAATGTACTAGCTGACTCATTTAGAAATGTTTTTCTCCTATTATAATTATACTATTAAAACAAATTCACAATATTTTTATGTCAAACTTAAAGCAAAGGAATTAGCCCCATCTCAAATATATGATTGAATTTGCTGAAAATTCCACCATTTCATTTTTCTTTTGTATACAAATCCCTTCAAAAAATACTTAATGGATTCACTCATTCATTTAACCATTCAACAGGTATTTACTGAGTGCCTTCTGTTTGGCCAGCACTATTTTAGGTATGATAGATAAATTAAAGCAAATGAATTTGCTGACCACATGGTGTTTTCATTCTAGTGGCAGAGACAGAAAATAAACCAATGAAAACTATACAGTAAAACCTCAGGTAGTGATATTTGCCATGAAGAGGGTAATGGGGGAGAATTATGTGAAAAAGTGTGGACTGAGAAAGCAAGTCTGTGGATGCCTCAGTTCAGCAGAGCTTGAATGAAATGAAGTTAAGCATCTTTTACTTTACCCATGTATTTTCATGAGCATTTCTGAACTGAAATAAAAATTGAGGAATCCATTCAAGAAATATTCATTGGGTGCCTTTTCTTCACGTAGTAATTTCTGTGAATATTGGGTTCCTTTTTAATGATGAGGATTTCTTATCTTGAACTTTCCTTGTCCTGAAATAGTAGGTGATACTTTTCTTCACACAGTAAGTTTTACGAATGTTGGGTTCTAGCTTCTTTATGATCAGGATTATGTCTTGAATTAGCTTTGCTCTAACAACAGCAGATAACACTTGAGGGATAGGGTAGCTCGTTAGGCATCTTAGTGCAAAGGTGCGTGTACTTCGTGCTACACTGAAGTTTAGCTGCTCAGTTTCTTTAATACAGGTCCACTTTTGCTCTTACTGTTTTGTTGTTGTTGCCACTGACCTGTTTTTATCTGACATCTTCTTATTCTTTGATGGCATTTTATTCAAAGAGGGCCTATTCTTTAATACAGATCCACTTTTGCTGTTACTGTTTTGTTGTTGTTGCCACTGGCCTGTTTTTATCTGACATCTTCTTATTCTTTGATGGCATTTTATTCAAAGAGGGCCTATTCTTCTTAGGTCATTTTTTTTTTCTTTCCTTACCCCACCAAGCCTCTAAGGGGCATCTTTACTTTCCATTGTGCTTCCTTCTCCCCTAGAATGGAATCTTTCAAGTCTGCCACTCCTTGTCCTGTGCATTTTCCAGGTCATCACCCTCTGCCTTCCCAGTAGCCAGTCATTTGATGGCAGACCACGTGGCAGACCTGTTTGCGGTGTTCCCCACTCAGGATGAATTATCTCTTCTGCCCAAAGTCTAGACGATGTTATGTCTCTTCCACTACCAGCCGCATCTTACAACTCTTTGAAACACACCAGTGGACTTGGGCCTGACTGCCCAGCCCAAGCCCCGCCTAGGAGACGCCAAGAGGAGACTGTTGCTCAGGAGGAGAAGGAGAAGTGAAGGGTTACCTGGAGTGAACCGTGAGAGATTCGTGGGGGATGGAATCCACTGAGGAAGATGGCTTCAGATGGCTGCCACTGCCCCCACCACCACCCCTGCTCTTCCAGACCAGCCAAGACGCAGCCTTCCCCACAACCTGACAGCTTCACCCTTGACACACAGTCAGCTTCAAGTCCTCGGGGACTCCGTCTTTGCTGATAACGCCCTGCTTGCCTTCATTTGTCCTCCCCCGCCTGGAGGTGGAGGTCTCTGTGTTCCACGGAGCCCAATGCTGCGGCAGTGACCAGCCTTCGGACTCGCGGCCCTCACCCTCCCTTCTTGCTTTGTAAACTCTTTAGACACGAAACAACAACAGCACAGAGGAGAAAGATTTGGAAGAAGGGGAGAAGGACAAGTTGGGCTTGTGGCCTCCCTCCCATGGAACAGAAGGACCTCCTTGTGTTTTGTGCCGTCTCCTGTTTCTGTGGCCCCGGGAGGACGCAGGGGACAGGAGTTGGGCAGGAGATGAACACCACCCAGCTGCCTCTTGAACCTCTCACTTCAACCCAACCTCTGGGGATGGCTGGGTAGGGGTGATGCCCACCTTTGGGCTGGAGGAAAAGGTGGGCTGGAGTCCTCTCCGGAGAGCCCAAAAAGGAAATGCCCCAGAGCCCTCCACCGTGTCTGCCACAGCCGCACTTCAGGTGGGCGACTAGGCTAGTTCTCCTTGCTGCCCTGACCTTAGCTTATCTATTCAATATTTCCATGTGGTTAGATCCTCCTCTGAAATGAGCCCCACTCTGGAGGGCAGCTGATGCCCCCTCAAATAATCTCATTCCCCCCACCCAGGCTTACTCTGATATGTGAACTTCTCTGACTGTCCAGCTGCCACTTTCCAGCAAACCCGGACCTGATTTGAATTTTTCACCTCCTCGGGATCCCTCCAAATTCAGCAACCCCCGCCCTCCTTCCTAATTCAGTGTTATTCCTGCCCCTCCTTCAGCCTCCCTTCCAGGCCTTCCTTGTTGGGCCTCTCCCATTCAGGCAGCAGGGGGCGCTGTGATGCCCTTCTTTGATTGAGCTTTTGCTTTATTGTGATTCCCAGATAGTGAGTTTTTCACAGACTGAAGCTTTGTGTCAAGCCTGTGTCGATCAAGTCTATCGGTGCCATTCTTCCAAGAGCATTTTCTCACGTTGTGTCCCGTGTCACATTTTGGTAATCCAGTATTTCAGATTATTTTTCATTATTACTGCTATTTGTTATGGTGATCTGTGATCATTAATCTTTGATGTTACTACTAAGACTTGCTGAAACCTCAGATGATGGTTAGCATTGTTTAGCAATAAAGTATTTTTGAATTAAGGGGCGAATTGTATGGTGACATTTGCAATAGCGGTGGTCTGGAACCAAAGGCACAATATCTGTGAAAGGAGCTGGTCAGGCTGTGGGTGGAGGCCAGTGGGACAGAATCCTTCCAGAATCCCTCCCAAAGCCTTTCCTTGGTCTGGCCTCCCCACCATCTGCCTCCTTCTTCCCCTCGATGTAAGTTAGACTCAAGGGAGTGACAGACTCAAGGGAGGAGGTGACAATTATCTATCTGCATGGCCTCTCTCCTCAGGACTCCCAGCCCCAAGCCCTGGCCTTTTTCTTTAAGGTCTGTCACCATTCCCCAGCCCAGGATGCCAATTTCTCCCTCCCATTGGAACTCCCACATCCTTTCTAAAAATAGCTCAAGAAGAGGTTACTGGGCGCTTGACATTCTTCTGGAGAAGATTTAAGGGCTGAGGCTTTGACCCCCAACCCCTGATATTTTTGGACTGGCAAACTCAAAGGGGCTCGGCTCCCACTGTCCCAGCTTCTCGTCCTACATCTCCCCCAGCCCCAAATCTTGCCTTTGGCTTCCCCACCCCACCTTTCCTTGTGTTTCACCTCCTGAGAATTTTATTACAAGGCAAACTGATATTTTTAACATGGGGGCGGGTGGGCTACACTGCCCCCCAGCTGCACGGAAAACATTTTACCTGCTCAGTGCCAAGGCTCCACCCTGAACCCAGACCCCTGTTACAGTTATTTATCCCTTTCCCGGTTTCCGAGAGGCACCTGCATCCATTATGCATGAATAAATATATTACATGTGGATGTGTGTGAGTGTGTGAGAGCTTCTCCAACCTCAGCCTAGGCTACGCTGGCCCTCAAAGCATGTTGTTGAAGTGGTAGCACTGCTTCTGGAAACTTCAGTTCGCCTGCCTCAGGCTCTCTTTTCTCTGACTGTCTCTGTCTGACTGTCTCCAGCTCTTTTTCCTGATTGTCTCCAGCCGTCTCTGGCTGTCTCTTTCCCGAGTGCCCCTCCCCCTCTGTCTTTTCTCTGCCGATTTTTATCTGACCACTTCCTTCTGTCTCCTTTCTGACTGTCCCTGACCCTCCAGCTGTCTTCTGACTCTGGATTCACTAGCTAGGGACATGAGATTTTCTTTTTGTGAGTCAGCCTGAGGGATCACTGACGGTTACACGCTGCATCTTTGAGAATTCAGGGTGCCAGTGTGGCTGTGAGCAGGGCCTACCCCTGCCGACCACAATTTATTAAATTCCCAACTCCCACCCCATCTCTATTTGTGATTCTATTTTTGTAATTTATACCTGACCCCCAGGGGGTTAGGGCTGGCTGGTACTCGGCCACTACCCTCCCTTCATGGTTTTGCATCGCCATCAACAAAGAGCTCTTAAAAATGAAAACAAATCCAGAGGATGCTATGTTGGATCCATACCTGTCTGAACTTCTTCCAACTATATATTATTTATGACCACCATCATCATCACCATCATCATCATCATTTCCAACATCTTTTGGTATACAACTTATTACTACCATCCTGCTCAAGAATGTTATTAGTGGAGATAAAATATCCTTGACCCTCTCTGACCCTTACCAGTTAGTACCAGCCAAACGTGACTGAGAATTAACTCCTGTTATGGGCCTCCCAGCATAATAACCTGTGGAAACATGCCATCGGTCTGGGTCTGTTAACTACTTTAGAAAGTGTACACATGTTTGTGAACCTATCAAAACGCATTACTGCTATACTGGCAGACACCTCTGCTTTTTCACTGCAACTACTTTTATCTATTTGGCTCCTAGCAACCTGTCCTCAAATAGGACTTCCTATGATCTGAAAACCAGAAAACGAAAACACTTTGGAGATTGCTTCAAAGACGTAAGAAACTGAAACAGTTTCCTATTCCATAACCAGGGCTTAGGAAAAGTTTTGAAATACAATGGATGAGTAAATACAAAAAGAAAAGAGAGAGAGACTTCAAAATAAATGAATTCCCAAATAATCTATGATTGACAGAGGATTCTACATAACAATTCATCAGTGAGAATATTTTGAGTTTTTTATTAATACAAGACAAAATGAAAATCACACGCTTCACTTTCTTTGCTTTTTTATGTTCAAAGTCTTAGGAAAGAGCAGGTGCTTCAGTCTAATTTATGTGAAAATAAACCCCATTTTAATTACATGAGATTCATCATATTCCTAACTTGAGAACATAAACAGAATGAGTTACTATTTAAGGTCAACACAGGACTAATCTATAAGAGTGTTTATTAACTCCCCACTTTAAAAAAGGGAAGGAGAAGAAAAATACAGATGGCAAAAAAAGGGAAGAACTGTGAAGGAAAAGAAAGAAGCTGAAAGCAAGAAAAAACTGAGACCCAAGTGACTAGAACTTAGATTCTCTGTTTAGACTTGAGGTTAAATTAATTTAGGACTCCTATGTTGAATAAACATGGTAGAGTCCCTTTTACTTGTTTCAGAGCATTTCACCACACATTATACGATTACAAGATAAAAGGACTGAGCATGTTATTTGAACTTTATCTGGTGTGTGTGGAAGGAGAGATGAGGGGAAGGGAGCTGGCAACAAGAATTTGTCTCTTGGGGACATTTGACAATATCTGGTGACATTTTTGGTTGACAGGACTGGGAGATGCTACTGGCATCTAGTAGTTAGAGGCCAGGAGTGCTGCTCAACAGACTACAGTGCACAAGTAGGCCCACGCAACCGAGAATTATCTGTCCTAGATATCAATCGTGCCCACGTTGAGAAATCCTGACCTAGATCAGTTGTTCTCAAACTTTAGCTATTAGAACCACCTGGAGGACTTGTTAAAAACACAGACTGCTAGATTCATCTCTAATGTGTCTGATTCAGTAGGTCTTGGTTGGGGCCATAGAACTTACATTTCTTAGAAATGTCTTGGTGTTGCTAATACTGCTTGTCCGGGAACCACATCTTGAGAACCACCTTCTTGACTTAAATCACTTTGACATAACCACTCATAAAATCTTACACTTCTCCTTACATAAGATATAGCATATCTCTAATCATAAATGTAATATCTATCTTCGCTTCTAGATTCTAAGCTCAATTAGATCAAGGGCAGCGTCTATTCAGCTCATTACTGCTTATTCACGAAATAGGGTAGGCACTTAAATTTCCAGTGAATAAAAAAGTCTTGAATTTAAGTGTTTAGATTATTGCTATAAAATTTCGAAGTCTAAGAGTTTGAACCCTATTTTCTTTATAGAACAACAACAACACAATGTTTGTTAAGCATAGATTTTTCACATTAAGAGATAAAAGTCTGGGAGGGAGCATTTACTACTGCTCACCTATTTTCTGCCTTGAAGGTTGAAAGTATTGACAAAACTGCTCGAACAGTTTTCAGCCTTGAAGAATTCAAAATATTAAAGAATGTAAAATATTATACAAAATATTATACAAGTCATTGGTACTAATGAAAGTCATGTGTCTCATAACTTAGACCCAAATCAAAGAAAGGACTTACTAGAACATAATGTTAAATTTTTTAAAAAGGTTTTTTCTCAGCATGAATATAAAATAAAAAAGGCAAATAAAAAATAAATAAGTAAAATAGTTTACAATCCAGATGGATAGGCTTGATCTCTGTTAAACCCTTCTTTCTTAGCCAGACAGTGCTGTCCCTGTCCCTAGCTTTCTAACCATGCATTCTCAGATAAAACTAAAGGCTCATGGTTTAAATAACTGTTAAAGACAACTGTTCTTCTATAGATGAGGGACGAAACATTGATAATTCTGGCAAGTGTTAAAATGCTCATTCTTTTCACCTTATGTTTCTTTCGCTTATGAAACCCTCTTGAGGAAAAATATGTCTATGATAATAGTTTTTAATATGTCGCAAGGGGGAACTACTCTATATATATTCAAAAAAGACAGACTTCATTTATCAATTTGTTTCTTTTAGATTTGTGTTCAATTTAAAACCTGATATATCTCAGTAATTATCAAAGGCATTAAATAAATGGCATCTTGAGTTACTGTCTTTTCTTTTATAATCTACTCACATACATGGGAGTAAGCAAAATAATCTTCCTAAAACACCAGTTTGATCTCCTTTCTCTCTTACAAACCTTAAGCAATGTTCCACTGAACACTGAATACTATTAAAAATTTCAAGAATTAGGGTAACTCAAAAACACTCGCACAGTAACACCAAGAAATATTGGATGAAATGTACACACACACACACATACACACACACAGAGTCACAGCCATAGTACAGCTATGCATATAAGTTTGAAAAAAAAAAAAAAGAAATCTAGGGCTTTCCTGGTGGCGCAGTGGTTGAGAGTCCACCTGCCGATGCAGGGGACACGGGTTCGTGCCCCTGTCCGGGAAGATCCCACATGCCGCGGAGCGGCTGGACCCGTGAGCCGTGGCCACTGAGCCTGCGCGTCCGGAGCCTGTGCTCCGCAACGGGAGAGGCCACAACAGTTAGAGGCCCGCGTAACGCAAAAAAAAATAAAAAATAAATCTAGAGTAGTAGGCAGCCAATCTGACTGGTGACAGCCCTGATGAGTAGGGGCGGGATCCTTGGGCTTAGTTACGATAAAGGAATTGGATTTTGATGTCCGTACAGGGCAGAACTGAGACTACTGCATTAAATCTATGACTTCACAGTAGTGGAAGCCTAGTGGAGAAAAAATCTCCACTTACCAGAGCAAGAAGAAACTAAGAAGCTTTTCTTGACCTGGGTCTAAGAGGGATTAAAAAAAAAAAAAAAAAACACAAGTGTCCCATGATAAATCAAATTACTAGGTCTGTGTTCCTGAACAAATTTTGAGTCTAAATTTATACTAACTACGTGTGATTTCAGAAATTCAAAGCCAAGAAATAGCTATGTTTCAAGTTCTCAGTAGCCACATGTGGCTAGTGGCTACTGTATTGAACGCTGCAGGTCTGGAGTATGACATAGGTAAGTGACCCTGCTAACACAACTATAGGTCATCCTCAAAAAATATAGTACTCATTTATCCTAAGCATGAACAGGCAGAAGTAGAAAAGTTTCCTAAAGGAGATAATAGTTCATCTGACTTCAGATTGCAAATAGACACATATTGGTCACATACAAAATTCTTTTCCAACTCATCCCTCACAACTTCATGTAATAAAATCTTTATCTACTCTCAAGTCCCACATCAAGCAGCTAAATCCAAGTCCATACGAATCACAGCATGCTGAAGAGCCCAGCTGGAAGTGTGTGCTCCTGTCTCTGGATTCATACAGCACAATTATTCAACTACACCTTTGGCTCTTAACACTACATTAGTTTTCCAATTTTATCTTGTGACTAGCTTTATCATTTTCCTTTAGTGGATTGGGGTTTACCAGTTCCCTCAAATTCTTGCTGGAGTTAAAATAAGACATTGTACTGTGAAATAATAAAATATTCATAACACTAAATTAAAAAGAAGAAAAATACAGATAAAAGAGGAATATCTTTTTAAAAAGGAAGAAAGGAATAAAACAGATAAATGAAGCTCTATAGAGCTCATATCACTGAATATATTGTACTGTTGAACCTTCTGAAAACCAGTGTAAGAGAAAAACAATGTCAGTTCAATATATGCATTGTGATTTATATTTTATTTAAGGTTAGTAAAATCATTCTTCCCAACTCTATGGAAAGCCAGATAATATTTTAATAAAAATTTCATTTGTTTCTGATAACTGCCACCGAGGTGAAGGACAAAGGTATCTGGAGTCAAAGAAATTGAATTCCATTCCTTAAAACTCCAAATAAAACACTTATTCATATGTAGTAAAAGTTCCTCAAATTCTTTTGTTAGCTGTGTTTTGAAGAGTATAGTTTCCAAAATAAAAATATTTTCACCATTTTTATTGTGGTAAAATATACATAACATCAATTTCCCCATTTTAACCTTTTTTTTTTTTTTTTTTTTTTTTTTTTTTTTTGCGGTACGCGGGGCTCTCACTGTTGTGGCCTCTCCCGCTGCGGAGCACAGGCTCCTGACGTACAGGCTCAGCGGCCATGGCTCACGGGCCCAGCCGCTCCATGGCATGTGGGATCCTCCCGGACCGGGGCACGAACCCGCGTCACCTACATCATCAGGTGGACTCTCAACCACTAAGCCACCAGGGAAGCCCCCATTTTAACCATTTTTAAGTGTACAGTTCAGCGGCACTAAGTACCTTCACACTGTTGGCAACCGTGACCACTATCCATCTCTAGAAGTTTTTCATCATCCCAAACTGAAACTCTGTACCCATTAAACAATAGTTCTCCATTCCTCCCTACACCCCAGGACTTGATAACTACTATTCTACTTTCTGAACTTGACTGATTTAGATATCTCTTATAAGTGAAATCATACAATATGTGTCATTTTGTGTCTGGCTTAATATGAGCATAATACTTTCAAATTTTATTCATGTTGTTACATGTATCAGAATTTCATTCCTTTTTAAGGCTAACGTTCCATGGCATGTTTATACCACATTTTGTTTATCCATTCATCTACTGATGGACATGTGAGTTGTTTCTATATTTTGGCTACTGTGAATAATGCTGCTATGAATACTGGTGTACAACTATCTCAAGGCCCTGCTTTCTATTCTTTTGGGTATATACTAGAAGTGGAATTTCTGGATCATATGGTAATTCTATGTTTAATTTTTTGAGGAACCACCATACTGTATACCGTAGTGGCTATGCCAGTTTACATTCCCACCAGCGATGAATAAAGGTTCCAATTTCTCCACATCCTTGACAACATTTGTTATTTTCCATTTTCTGTTTATTTTTTATAATAGCCATCCTTATGAGTGAGAAGTGACTTTTCACTGTGGTTTTGGTTTGCATTTCTCTATTGATTAGTGTTGTTTAGCATCTTTTCATGTGCTTATTCCCACTATTTTTTATCGTAGTTCTTATTTAATTTGAAATCCCATCCGTTAATGTGGCCTGTCTCTTTTTTCAATTTGAACCCCTAGTCATATAAAGGGACTTATTATTTTTAATATAGACTATAAAACAAATATGACTTTTAGTCTTGAGGTCCATGAATAGCTCCTGTTTGGCACTATGAACTGCGTAAAATACATTTAATAAAATAAAATACATGTTATAAAATAAATTGTGTTTGAATGAAAATTTAGACACAACAAAAATGCTCTATCATTCTTGTTCATTTCTTAGTGACAGCTTTTACAATACCACCAAGAGAGTCATTTATCACCTTCAAAATTCACACCTGTTTCCTACTGAGTGAACTTAAACACATTAGTTATATTCTTAATATGTTTCATACACTGAGGTGCAAGCCATTGCTTACTGCATAATTAAGGTAGAGGAACACTGAATTATGAATATTTAAGTTGCCATCTGCTTTCCTATCCTACATCACTTTCCATTTTTAAAAGCACCATGGAGACATTTATCTGAGATTATTGCAGTCATCAGTAACTTAATGCTAAAGCTGTGCTTATCAACCTGAACACTTGGGGAATGACACTCTGCTCTCTCAGATTCAACATGGATCATCTATTAACACACTTCACTTATACAATTAATGTGACTGAGGAAGTGCCTCTTTTAATCACTTTGACTCTACAGACACCTGTTTTTAAAATCTATATCATGAATTGACGTCTCCAGGGAAGAACTGAGATGGATTCCAGCTACTTAGACCAATAGTGTATTACAAATAGGGACTTCCCTGGTGGCACAGTGGTTAAGAATCCACCTGCCAATGCAGGGGACACGGGTTTGAGCCCTGCTCCAGGAATATCACACATGCCACGAAGCAACTAAGCCCGTGCGCCACAACTACTGAGCCCACACGCCTAGAGCCCGTGCTCCGCAACAAGAGAAGCCACCACAATGAGAAGCCCACGCACCGCAACGAAGAGTAGCCCTCGCTCGCCTCAACTAGAGAAAGCACATGCACAGCAAAAAAGACCCAATGCAGCCAAAAATAAATTAATTAATTAATTAAAAAAAAAAACCAAATAAGTAGCAGCTCCAGAAGAAAGTGGGCATGAAATATAGGTGGGTAGAGCACTGGGTCACAGCTTTAATCTGCCCTAAAACGTGTAGATATTGGTAAAACATATTTTTTCTTTAAAGCTGAAAACCTCTCTAAGTGGTCAAATCAAAGGGTGGTTTGCATTTGTAAAGGAGCTACACAGCTGAATCAGAGTTCAGTTTGCTGCTTGGTCTTCACAACAGATAAAACGAATTCACAAAGAATCTCAATCAATGTTAGAGAATATCTTGACATCATTTTGGGTCAATTCAAACACCATCTTCTCCACGGAAATCACTCATCAGATGAAATTATGTAGGGGGCTGGATTAAATGACATTTGAAGTCTCTTATGATTCTAAAAATTCTGCATTTTAGGATACATAATTATCAATAAATTATATTCTGAGTTACCTTCATGCAGTCATATAATTAATCACCAATGAGACTCTATGCTTCCTTTAGAGAAATATTGTATCTTGTACTTTATAAAATTGCTGTAGCTTACAGATCATTAAACCTAAATTTTGTATTAACTGTTAATATAATGTATTACTAATTATAATTTTGGTAACAAAAGTATTAACTGAATTGAATACAGGTCATTTTGAAATAAAACCTCAATCCTTACTTCAAAACATAGTTGTACACACAAACTGAATGAAGTTTCAGAACTGGAACAATACAATTTCTAATCAAATTAGGTTTCCATGTTTTTAAAACTTTCCAAGTCTTAGTTTATGTCTTTTCCATTTGTCATAATTGTCTTTTTTTACTACTCATCTGTCCTCTGCTGTATCCAAACATCAATACCACACCAAGGCGCTAAATGGGCATCAATAAATGGTGTTTAAAAGCGGTTGATAGACTACATTTAATATTCAGGCACTGATGACTGTGCACAGAATCCATTAGTTATCTGAAATCAGGTGTTCTCTAAATAAGAACAACAATCTAGCACTTATCTCAATGTTTTAATCTTTATATCACCCAAGCATTCTGAAACAATGCTTATGTAAGTTATGTAAGTTGTATTACGTCTTGGAACAATAAATTAAAATAATCAGTTTACAATATATTGTCTCAAGATCAAAAACATTTAATCACATCAAACCCCTAAGCTTTTACAGCAAAATTTGTAGACAGGAATTTAAACCAAATACCAACAATTTTATCCACTACACCTAGTTTATATGCAGCATTGAATACAGAGGTAGGCAGGTAGAATATGTTCAATATGTCATTGTAGGGTGATCACTTATTAACTGAGATTCCAGATTTTTATCACCATTCCACACCCAGTATATTCATGTTATTTTACACTGCTTTTTGTTGATAGGTCTGAAAAACTTCTTTTTGCCTTTATCTATTACTGAAGTTGTTTCAAAAAAACAACACAAAAAGATACTGTCACTCACAATAACATCTGCCCAAATGCTTTTACTTAAAGAAAAATTAGATTCATCTGCTAGATAAAAGGAGCCCTAGAATCTCATCCCTTTTAAAATTTTACCTCTATTTTCTAACCACCAACAACCCCTCTGCTCAAGCCACAATGGTGTGATACCTTTCTCGTATTTGTCCATTTGTCTAGAATGCCCTTGCCCCAGAAAAACTCAAAGTTTAGGATCATTACTAACACACATAGTCTGGCATGTGTGTTTTTCACTGGTCCAAAGGATTACCTTTACTTTCTGGCAAGTTCTATCACTTCATGTAAAGAATATTCAGGCAATCCTTTCTTTATACAGTATGTGGGACTGCAAAAATGTTCATGAAAGCTTTGATTGATTGTGCAAAGCGGTCTTAATGGGAAAAATTATGATTGTTTCGTGGCACTTGAAAAATGTTTTCAAAATGTTAAAAAACCTCTCTTATCATTGGTTATAAATGTATAGGGAAATGAAAAAAAGTAGTAAAACTGATATTTACTTAGTATGATGTAATCTAAAACATTAGGAATATTGAAATTTAAAGTGCTTACATTTTGTTTCTTGTAAGAAATTTATTGAGTATTTTAAACTATGCCTGTCTTTTTTTCTCATCCTATAACTTAATGATATAAAATATCTATTCTATGCCTTTGAGAATTGTCACACTCCTTTTTTATGTTTAGATATGCTTCTAACATTTTCTCTTTTGTGCCTTAAATGTCGTGAAATATCTCTGAGAGTTCCTTTCATGTGAAGTTTTTCAGGACACATCGCTTCCTGAGTGGCATCTTCATCCATTTTGTCAAAAGCACTTTCCTCATTTATGTTCACAGGTTTCCCCTTCACTAAGTTCCCTGGCTGCCTATGTAGACTCTTGAATGGCAGCAGTACTAACATTGCCACGTTAATTCCTATTTCATTTACATTCTACTCAAATTTCACTTCCAGCATTTTCACTTTTCATTTGTTTGATGCACTTTTATCTTTGCTGGCAGTTTCTTATTTTGGTCATTCCTTCTTGTAAAATGTCACATGGACTTAGTTGGAGACAAGGAGCAACGCAACTATATGCTTTGCTGTCTGTGAACTAAATAAGAGATGCTTATTGACTGATCACAAACAAGCTTTTAAGAAGGGACATAACTGGTCACTGATCATGATTCACATCTTTTATTTACATAGTGATATGTGGACCAATGAGCTCACAGTATGTATGTTTTGCAACATACATAACAACAAAATGTGTAACAACAACAACATAACAACAAAAATGTATGTTTTGCAAATTACGCACAGCTAATACACCATAGTAATTGAAACTTGAACCGTAGTGTTGGAGGGCTGATGCTATTTAGCTAAACCATGGAAAGTGAATTCAAACATAGCAGAACTGTGCAAAAAGAGGTCTAACTCTGTATGAGTGTTTGTGTGCGTGTATTTGTATGTGTGTATGCATTCTAACATTTTTTTGTGTTTTGTACCAGGCAAATTACTTAGCAAGTATTATTTTTGGAAGTAAAACTTCAGAGACTTTTCTGCCCCAGCCTCATGTTCCTTTAGCTCATGCAAAACATCATCAGTGAGGCTGCTTTCCTCTTATTCACACCATCCAAAAACCCCTGTCATTAAACAGGTGCCTCGCCCTAGGAGCTAAATTTTCACTTTTTCTTCCACTAAATTAAAGATATAAACAGTAACAAAAATAAAAACCCTGAGAGTTATTTCCTTAAAATTAGCTAAATTAAAAATGCTTTAATTATTACCTATTGTTAGGGAGTATGTAATACACAGCCTTAATACTCAAGGAATTTCTAATAGATCTTAGAAGAAATGACCAATAAACATTAAATAATTGAGCCAAAGTATAATTAAACTGTACTAGATATGAGGCCAGTGGTTAACTAGAAAATATATAGTATATGTATTTTCTGATCATCAACCCAGCTGACCATCAAAATTACTGGGAGTGTTTTCTCTAGTTAGACATTCTTGGAAACAAACTTAGAGCTATCAAAATCTAATCTCCACGAATGTAGTCTAAAACTTTGTAGGATTAAATGCCTTTGAGGGTCAGTGGGATTTGGAAATCACTTGGATAGGCTGGTAGCTTGTACACAAGTTTTGACAATCAATGAGGACTGAACTAGTAAAATAACTCACTTTGCACTGTTTTAGTAAAGAAATGGAACAACAGCAAAACTTGAGAGAAGGGTCAAAGAATAGCAGGACATTCCAAGCGTATAGAAGGAGTAAGGAGAGGGGATTAAGAAGCGTAAAGCTTATTGATAACAGTGAGGATGGATATTTAGAGGAATTAAAGAACAAAAAATTGATAACAGATACGAGTAAGCTTTCGAAAGAAAAAAGAACCACACTTGTACAAAGATGGGAGTGATGATAGAAGATTGTTGCGGGCAGGGAGGTAAGAGAAGAACAGAAGAGAAATAAGACTAGACGAAAACAAACTTTCTATTATTGGCGCTCAGCATGACTCTCCTCTCAAGGCCGAATCAACCTGCTCTACACATTTGTCTTTTGTGAAACTATCCTCAGGTTTCTTGACCCATTTGTAAGTTTCAAATTCATGAGAACTCCTAAGGCTTTCACTGAGCAAATTACCTTCCTTGTCCCCACCCACATCCCTTTCCCACAGGGCCCAGGTAAATGCTGCAGTGACAATGTCTGTAGGTGAACATAGCACACAAATGTCCATTCTCTCTCTAAGCCCGTGGACCAAGCGACCCTGAATTGCTGTCTGTGGTACTGAAATTACAATCATGGATGCATCCCCGGAAGGGTCAATTTATTTCCTTCAGAAGAATGTTTCAACACACACACACACACACACACACACACACACACACACAATCTTGTTGGATTGTCTCAACAACGCTTTTAAAAGGTATTATTTTCAGTCTGACAATATTGAGGGACCTGCTAAAGATTGGAAAGTTAAGCACCGTGCCAGCACACAGTTAATCACAGACATGGAAGGAATTCAAACGTAGGTCCATCCACCGTCAGAATCTGAGCTCGTAAACACTCTGCCACACTGCCTTAGAAATAGACTGCGATCTGAAATCCAATCAATATTCTTGACTCTGAATAAGACACTGCTCCAGATATTTCATATTATACTTGCACAGTATGTTTCCTTATTTTCAATTATCTTCAAAGAGCTTTTATCTGCTAAAAATATCATTTTATGCACTCTATATTTCTATGATAAAGTAAAAAGAATTACTTTGCACTTTTGAAGTTGATAGCAGATTTACTCAGGCACTTGGAAAAGAATTTTAACATGCAATTATAAAAGGTACACATTTCCAAACAGTATAACAGGTCAGAAGTAAACACAAGGGAAAAACATTAATTGGCAAAATTTGTCACATTTCTATTCATATTATTGATAACCTTAAAAGGAAAAGGAAACAATAGTTGAAATTTCCTACATATTTTCTGGAAATACAGAATATACATTTACTTTTACTGAATGTGTGTGTGTGTGTGTGTGTGCATGTGTGTACTACAGTAAAACATCTTTTCTTGGTGAATAAAATAGTCCTTTAGAAAACAAAATTAATTCATTTACCATTAAACATGAAGAGAATATTTAAATTGTTTTAAATATGCATCATCTCTAACCCCAAGAAAACTCTTACAGACTTTTTGTACAGCTATCCAAATTGTGCATGATCATAATGATGACACAGGTAAACACGCAGCCCAAAAAGCACTGGCAGATGCCACTCTTCCAGAGTCAGCACTAGCAAAAGCCGTCCTGTTCCATGAATAGTTTCTACAGTGCTTACCAAAGACCGTTGCTTTAAAACAGGCCAGAGCTTCAAAGTAAAAACTTCCCCCAAATATTTATACCTTCCCCAAGACAAGTACAAACACATGAAGTACCAGTTCAAACATGCCCTCCACCGTGAAGCTTGCCTTGAGCCCTCCTATCAAGAAGAGCTTATCCATGCTTCCTTGTGTTCCACTCCTGTATATACGATTCTATTATCGCATCTGTCAAGGTGCTTCTTGAGGACAAGGAACCAATTTGATGAAGCCGGGTATCTCCCAGGACATAATCTAATACGTGGTATGTCGCAGGTGTTCACTCAACTTTGTTTAACAAAAAAAAGACATAAATTACTTGGCCTTGAAGTGAGCCTGTACTTCAGAAGTTTTGGTGATAGAGATTTTTGAAGTAATTATTCAAATTTCCAGTTATGGATGAATCATGATCTAAATGTAAAATTACCCAGGAACTTTTTTATATCATAGCTTTTTAAAAATTTGCCCTAGTCGATTTTACGTTTTTGTTGCTCTTGCTACTGCTGTCTAATGTATAAATTATATTACCACAATTACCCATGTATATAGCCATTGATATTTTTCAAAGTGCCTTAATATTTATTAACCCACAATTTCTGAGGCAAATTGAGCAGAAAACTGTGACCAGATTATTAAAGAAGAAAGTGGGCCACAGTATATAGATGTTGTTTATCTAAAGATATGTAAAATGACTGTTAGAGCCAGGCTGGAATTCAGGTCACCAGAAACCTATAAAATCGCATAAGGCAAAAATTTGAATTTGGAATAAAGACACAGATCTTCTAGAGAATGGACTTGAGGATACGGGGAGGGGGAAGGGAAAGCTGTGACAAAGAGCGAGCGAGGCATGGACATATATACACTACCAAACGTAGGGTAGATAGCTAGTGGGAAGCAGCCGCAGAGCAGAGGGAGATCAGCTCGGTGCTTTGTGACCGCCTGGAGGAGTGGAGTAGGGAGGATGGGAGGGAGGGAGACGCAAGAGGGAAGAGATATGGGAACATATGTAAAAAAAATTAATTAATTAATGGGGAAAAAAAATTTGAATTTGGATAGGAACATGTTAGTCATGATATATGAATGATACATGAAGGACAAATCTTTATTAAAGTTAAGTGAGAAGTTCACTTTCATCTTTGAAAATACCAGTCCTTTTGTTTAAGGGGAATAGAGAAATAAATGGAGTTAATAAAGGAAACAGGAGCAAAATGCTGGCTGTATTCATTTTCTGAGGCCCTGCAGGTATATATAGTGTGAAGTACAGCCATATGTTAGCCTGAAGTTCTATTTTTAAAGTAAAATCAAGAGGATATAAAACATTTAGTAAATGTCAATCTTAATTAGGAAAAAAAATGTGTGTTACACATAAACAGTATCTTGCTAATGGAATTAATGATGTGGAAATAGAAAATTTAGTTTTTTTATTTATAGATGTGTTTTTTGCATATACGTATATATATATATTTCAACATACACACAAATAGCCAAATCAATTCTGCCTACATATAGAAAATCATTAAAATTCAGAAATCAATGAAAATCTCTTTACTGGTTTTCAGTCGGCTATAATGGTATGGAAAACCTAAATGGCAATCCATAATATCAATTGTATTAATACATTTAACGCCATAACATGAAAATGGAGAACACATTTCTTTCATAGACCTTGAAACCTTTAAAAAATTGTACATTAGGAAGGTCACAAAGAATATATTAATTAATAATAAAAAGAAATACACAGAATTCGCTAATTATGACTGTCAACCTCATAATAAGGTGGAATCTCAACCACAGGAACAAACTTAGCCTCCAACCCTTGAGTACTTGAGACAAGACCGAGAAATCCTTTCTCAGTGAGGGCAGGGAAAGATCCTGCTACGTCTAATTTAGATGATAAGCCACAACCGGACTGGTCACAATATCCAGAAATATAGGGTATGCTGTCAACCGAGGCCATAACTAGTTGCAAGATTTTTCAACCTTGACACTATTAATATTTTTGACTGAATTACCATTTGTTTTGGGTAATGGTAATGGTATTTTGCACATTAAAATACTTAGTAGCATTTGTGGCTTCTCCAACTGGAAGACAGTAATACGCCCATCTCTGTGCCTCTGAACCAGACATTGTTCAAAGTCCACTGAGGGGCAAAACTGCTCCTGGTTGATAAAACACTGACAAAAATACACACACACACACACACACACACACATGCTCACTTGTATATGCCTTTTAAACATGGACGCCTCAAAAGTAATTCAAATGATTACAAACATACGAAATTGAACTTCAGTCAGCCAAACATTTTGTTTAGTCATCAATAATTCTCCAGTCTAACATAAAGGAATGGTCCTCTACATTACCAAGTCTAATCCTCTCATGTCACAGATGAGGAAGCTAAGACCCATATTAGAGGTGAAGGCTGGCCTAAAGCCCCTCAGATAGGCAGCAGCAAAACCAGCAGACTAACCCTTTCTATTTACGTATACCTTTCTTGTTGGAAATCAAGCATTATTTAATTTCAAGCATTATTTCCTAGAATAAACTGCCTCTAATTTCATTCAGATTTGAGCAAAGTCTATAGTAGCTTAAATAAAAGAGCAGGGGACTGATGAGGGCTGCCATGGAGCTGAACATTCCAGCTACCATAATTCAGTGTACTTGTCCATAGACTTGACATTGACTGAGGAAAGGCAACTGATAGGTAACAATGAATCTCAGGATAGAAACCTGAGAATAAGTGTTGACTATATTGTCTGAAATCCCTTTTTCTGTTAACAGTGTCTTGTCTGCTTTTCTATTTGGGGTATGGGTAATTTATACAGCTTTGATTAGTATGCTTATTGACATGATTTTTCTCAGAATAAAGTAGATGGGTTTCCTGCTCAGCTTTGAAAACAGCTTATTTGCCTTATTAGCAGTAATTCTGCCATTATTCTAAACAAATTCCAAATCCAACTTTATAGACATCCTGCAGTAATGGAGATTCAGGATTCTAGTGTACAAAATGTAGTTCACATGAATATTTAGGCAGATACAAGTGCCCTCTGGTCCTATTTTTATACTCAGGTCTCCAAGAAGTGAAGAGAAAATGTTGGGGTGTAGAATGGAAGTATGTGCATTTAGACAAGTTGCGTCACAGACACAGGAAAGTGAACTGGTTAGACCACCAGAGTGTTAGAGATCAGAAGTGAATATGATTAGCCCAACAGCGAGGTCAAGCCCGGTGGAGGAGTGAGGAATGTCTTGTGATTTTTCTCTATCATTTTAGAATCTCAGGCCTAAAGCTGTAAAGAGCCATTTGCTTTTTGTGATTCCCACTGAAAGAGCACTGGCCTCAGGCAGAAAGGTTTTGGTAGCACCATCCGTACATAACTTCAGAATCAAACTTCATTTTTGCAGTCCGTTTGTATTCTGTTACCTAATCTAGATCCTGACCTCCTAATACAGGGAAGTTTTTGTTGGCCCTCCAATTCTATGGTGTGGTGATAGGGTCACGGACTCTATTATAGTTACTGACCCTGGGTCCCTTCCCTCCATCCTTTATTCTTGTTGCCTGAACCCACACCTAGGTGCTAGTATTTGTCTGTTTCTCATTGACCTAGTGAGATTCAGGGATTTGTACTCTAACCTCCTGAAAGTCTATCATGCCTAGCTTGATCCCTTAGATCTCTGGTCAGAACAGACTGTCTAATATTGATTACAGCATCCCTGGATTCCTTTTCGTTTGCAAGACATTAGTTCATGAAGAATTACAGTGCATTGGCATGAATAGTAGCTTTGTGTCTCTACTTTGATATTGTCTGATTTTCATTCTCTTAAAGAGCTCGTATAATATCTGTTTAACCAACCTAATATAATGTGCCTGGCAGAGTTTGCAAACAGATTGGATCTTAATAAATGAGGAGGGAAATTTATGCCACCTTACTCCAATGTTTCATTTAAGTTTTCAGAGTAACTGCCCTCCCTAAGGGGAAAAAAAAAAAAAAAAAAGAATAAGAAAAAGTGCTCCCATTTAAGCCCTACTTGTCAAATACTAGGAATGTAGGAGTGGAGTGGGCAGTAAAACACAGAGCAATTTGCTTATCTACCATTCCATGGACCTTGGCAGCGTGTTGTCTTTATTAAAACCATATGTGAAAAGAAGGCCATTCTTGAAAAAGGACTGCCTGAGGCTTTTCAGTTAGAAAATTCAGTAGAAAGCAAAAAGGTGGGATTATCGATTTAGCTTTCTCTTCATACACTCTGTAAAAGGAGCGCTATTTTCTAATTTGTTTCTCCTAGAATGTATTAATTTTTCTTTGTTTGTTGTTATTGCTGTATTACTCAGTCTACCCTATTTCTGGTAAATAGGTGAATTCCACAAGTACTTGAAAATTTTGATTGACAAAGACTTTAAAAATCTATGTAGATGAAGAGAAATCACAATGTTACTGTTATTCATTTTTTCAGTGTTAAATAATCTCATTTTCCCTGTGCTACAGTAAGTGATAAAAATATGACACTGTGTCTTAGGTGTGTTTGTTTCATAATGTTTCACAATGTTTCACATTAGTTTCATATCCTTCAATTACTAAATAAGAAAAAGAAAGAACTGACCATAGATCTGGCAACATTTTAGAGATCTTAGAATTGTCTAGTTCCAGAACTTTTCCAATATTTGAGACCTGGTCTTGTAGCCATTCAGTTAAAGCTAAATAGCAAACATCACTTTTTAAAGCAATTAATGTCACCAGTGAGCAGATCTGCTCTTTGGAAAATCTTTTCTTAGATCAGACCCAAATCTACTGCCTTCTAACCTCCAACTGCAGGTCCTGGTTTATTCATCCATTTCATTCATTTTCCTCTTGGCACTTTTCTTTTAAGTATTTGAAAATAGATATCACACAGTCCTTGTGTCCCCCATCTTTTTTTAAGACCTCTGCAACAGAACACTTCCTTCAACTCTTTGTCAGATATACTGCTTTACCCTTCTGGTCACACACACTCCTCTGAACACAGCCTAGGTTGTTTATATACATATTCAAAAAGTGAAAACAAAAACTGAACCCAGTACTAACGGGCATGTCTTTTTCAACAGTGTAGAGTGTGATAATCATGAGTCATTCAAGATTCTGAATGTCTCTTAATAAATGTCTGTTCCGTTACCTTCCTTGCACTGTTAATGCTCTCAACCTGTTTGTTTTTCTGAGGGAAAGGTTATGTTTCTATATGTATTAAGACAAAGTAGACCAAGTGAAGGTTCCAGGCAAGATCTGATGCTAGGGAAGTGGGCATATAAGTCAGTCTCTTACTTAATGCTGATTCTATTTGTAAAATATGCATAAGTTTTTTAAAGTCCTGGAGACACTACAGATATCGTGTCTGGGAAGTGCATTTGGCTTTTATTATTATGCACATGAAGTAAATCTCTCCTCTTTTGAGCTCTTCTTATATGCCAGCACGGAACCACATTTTAGACAGTATGCTATGCATTTTTAGGCCCATTACTACTCTATTTTATGATCATACCCCATCTTATCATTTATTTTTTCCCAAACACTATATTTATGTTAGCTTGTTGAATTTTACGTATCCTTGTAAACCTTAAGTTGTTTTTTCAAATAAAGTGAGGGGTATATTAATAAATATAATTTCATTTAAATACAATAGTTGGGCTTCCCTGGTGGAGCAGCGGTTGAGAGTCCGCCTGCCGATGCAGGGGACGCCGGTTTGTGCCCCGGTCCGGGAGGATCCAGCATGCCGCAGAGCGGCTGGGCCCGTGATCCACGGCCACTGGGCCTGCGTGTCCGGAGCCTGTACTTCGCAGTGGGAGGGGCCACAGCAGTGAGAGGTCCGCGTACCGCAAAAAAAAAAAAAAAAAACAAAACAAACAAACAAAAAAAAACAATAGTAGGCCCCAAATAAGAAAAGCATATTCAGATGCTTTTCTTATCTAACATATTTCAAAAGTAATATGAGGAGTTTGGAGGAAAACAAACCTTAAATGTACAAAGAAAAAAATTCCTCCTTTATTCACTATAATTTTATTCACAAAAATAACCACAGTTAAAATTTAACATGTATCATCATTTCGATTTCTTTTTTATGCATCTTTCCTTTCTTCCTTCTATACATTCATCAATTCTTTCTGCCTTTCCCTTTAGTTCTTCTACCTATCTATCAAGCAATCAATCATCTATCTTTAAAAAACAAATGGACTGAACTACTTTTTACCTTGTTATATACATGTAGTTTACTTTTTTATAAGTGGCAAAATATTCTAAGGAACTACTTAAATTTTTTAGCGACTTCCTTATTTGTAGAACTTTAGTTTTGCTTCATTGTTATAAATAATGTTGTAAGAAATATCATTTTGAAAGTTCCTAGACGTGGTATTGCTAGTGAAAAGCCTGCATGTTAAAATTGTTAGAAACTGCAATATTAGGTCATCCACTCTCCCCCCCAAAAGACGTGAAAATTATAATTTCACAAAGAGTATACAATAATATCTTTAGATACTACAATAGTATCTTTATCTTTAGATACAATAGTATCTTTTATCATACACACTCCACTATGGATTCTAAATCAGTCTTACACTGCTCCCTTTTCTTGACAATTTGTATCACCTCAGCTTCTCCTACAATTCATTGTATGGATGAAAATATTCAGGTCCCTCCCATGTTTATTGCTTAGCCTAGTCAAAGTCTCACAGGAAAAATGTGGCCTGCAGCAAGCCCCTGGTGATAAAATGATTCCCCCTCTCCTTCATCACCATTCCTCTCCCTCAAACACTTAAGGAAGAATAAAACTAGCACTGATGCAAGACAGAGAATCTTTAGTTCAGTTTTAGGCAACAATATTTTAAGAGGCAAGAGTAAATAATCTTGAGCAAATATGTAGTTTCCACAGAGGGTTTAGCAGGGAAAGAAAGATGTTCTTTAATGATAGTCACCATGTTAGGCATTTATTATCTTAAGAATTTGAATTCAAAGTCATTTTTAATACCTGGATCAGTTTCTCTAATTGTCCAACATATATTTATCTAAAAACCCTTTCCATATGTCACTGGCCATCTCATTCAGTTTGGCAAACTCATTACTCCTCTTCTGAAAGCAGTCAAATAGATACTGGAATAAAACTCTTAGGGGCCAGCACCTCCTATCAAACTGCAGTTTCTTCTAGATCCCTTCTTCCAGCTGTGCCTCTGCTCTCCTTAGAACTGAGTCATGGAATTGCTTCCCTGCAAAGCGTTCTCTGCATTTTGAAAAGTACAGTACTTCATCCTCCATTCATTCCCATCTAACCCACTTCTCTTTTCCAGTCAGGAGAATATCCACATATTTTGCCTTTCAGACACATTAGGCAAGGTAGAGTGCCCTTTGTAAATAGCCCATGGGTGCAGACTCAACACAATCCTCTTCTACAAATAATTGATTATAACCTGTTAGTCAAAACTTCAAATCACTTAAATTGACCTTAGCAATACTTAATGTCGCTTTCTTTGAGACTGATGACAATGACAAGGTCTTAATTACTATATAAATTAGTTATCACCCACTCACTTCTGTCATTAAAATACATTTTTGGGGCTTCCCTGGTGGCGCAGTGGTTGAGAGTCCGCCTGCCGATGCAGGCGACGCGGGTTCGTGCCCTGGTCTGGGAGGATCCCGCGTGCCGCGGAGCGGCTGGGCCCGTGGGCCATGGCCGCTGGGCCCGCGCGTCTGGAGCCTGTGCTCCGCAGCGGGAGAGGCCGCAGCAGTGAGAGGCCCGCGTACCGCAAAAAAAAAAAAAAAATACATTTTTGAATCTCTAACATATATATGCATATATTATTGGAGATTATATATATTCTTTTGAGCTATTTTAAATTTTAATATATATTTATTGTTTATTCATTTGCATTTTAAAAACACACCCTACTAGTAAAAAAGAATATATAATATTGAGGCAAAGGTAACAAAGTGACTAGAAAAGAATAATTTGAAAAAACAGACTTCTAGGAGACATGTCAATAGATTTTTTTTCTTATTTTAAACTTTTTGAGGACTAAATGACAAATATAAATGTACATTTTTAAACTGTATGATGTGATGATTTGATACACATATACACCGTGGAATGACTACCAAGAACAGTATAATTAAAACACCCATCAACTCACATAGTTAACTCTTTTCTTTTGTGTGTGAGAACGCTTAAGATCTACTCTCAGCAACTTTTAAGTACACGATACCATGTTATTAACTAGAGTCACTATGCTATTAGACCTTCAGAACTTATTTTTCTTATAACTGAAAATTTATACCCTTTGATCTACTTCACCCATTTCCCCCTCCCCCCAGCCTCTGGCAACCACAATTCTACCCTTTGCTTCTACGAAATTGCCTTTTATTTTTAAAAGATAATACATGTAAGTGATACTCCAGTTTTATGCATGGCAGGTTTCCTTCTTTTTCGTGGCTGAATAATATTCCATTTTGTGTGTGTGTGTGTGTGTGTGTGTGTGTGTGTGTGTGTGTGTGTGTGTTTGTGTGTGTGCGTATCACATTTTCTTTATCCACTCATCCACTGAAAGACATTTAGGTTGTTTCCATATCTTGGATATTGTGAATAATGCTGCAGTGGCCATGGAGGTGCAGATAATCTCTTCAAGATACTAATTTCAATTCTTCCAATATATAACGAGTAGTGGAAGTCCTAGATCATAAGGTAGTTCTATTGTTTTATGTTTTTGAGGAACCACCATACTGTTTTCCATAACGGCTGTACCAATTTACATTTCTACCAACAGTGTAAAAAAGCTCCCTTTTCTCCACATTCTCAACAATATTTTTTATCTCCTGTCTTTTTAATAATTACTATCCTAATAGGTATGAGATGATATTTCATCTTGGTTTTGATTTGCATTTCCCTGATGATTAGTGATGTCAAGCACCTTTTCATGTACCTATTAGACATTTATATATCTTTTTTGGAAAATGAATATTCAAGTCTTTGCCCATTTTTAAATTGTATTATTTATTTTTTGCTATTGAGTTGTATGAGTGTTTTACATATTTTAGATATTAACCTCTTATTAGGTATATTTTCTTACATTCTGTAAGCTGCCTTTTCAATTTATTGATCATTTCCTTTGCTGTGCAGAAGCTCTTTAGTTTGAGGTAATCCCACTTATTATTTAAAGTTTTGTTGCCTCTGTTTTGGATGTCTTATTCAAGAAATCAATGTCAAGACCAATGTCATGGATCTTTTTCCTTGTCTTCTTTTAGGAGTTTTATGGTTTCAGGCCTTACATTTAAGTCTCTGATCCATTTCAAGTTAATTTTTGTGAAAGGTACAAGATAGGGATACAGTTTCATTATTTTGCAAGTGGATATCCAGTTTTCCCAATGTCATTTATTAAAGAGGCTAAACTTTTTCCATTGTGTGTTCTTGGTGCCCTTGTCAAATATCAGTTTACCATATATGTGTGAGCTTATGGCTGGGCTCTTCATTCTGTTCCGTTGATCTATGTGTATGATTTTATGCCAATACTATACAGTCTTGATTACTATAACTTTACAATATAGTTTGAAATCAGGAAATGTAAATTCTCTAGCTTTGTTCTTTCTCAAGATTGTTTTGGCTATTTGAGGTCTTTGGTGTTCCATACAAATATTAGGATAGATTTTTTTCTATTACTGTAAAAAATGTCATTTGAATATTGATAGGGATTATACTGAATCTGTAGAATGATTTGGGTAGGATGAACACTTTAACAATATTTATTCTTCCAATCCAAGAACATAGAATATCTTTCCATTTATTTGTGTCTTCTTTAATTTCTTTTGTCAGTATCTTACAGTTTCAGTATACAGGTCTTTCACCTATTTGATATTATAAATGGGACTGTTTTCTTAATTTCTCTTTCAGATAGTTTGTGGTTAGTGTATAGAAATACAATTGATTTCTGTATGTTGATCTTGTATTCTGTAACTTTACTAAATTCATATATTGAATCTACTAAGTGTGTGTGTGTATGTGTGTGTGTGTGTGTGTGTGTGTGTAGTCTTTAGGGGTCTCTAAATAGATTATGTCATCTGCAGATGGAAATAATTTTACTTCTTTCTTTTTGATCTGGATGCATTTTTCTCCTTTTTGTTGCCTAACTGCTATGGGTAGGACTTCCAATACTTGGAATAGAAATTGCATGAGTGGGCATCCTTGTCTTGTTCCTGATTTTAGAGGGAAGGCTGTTAATTTTTCACCATTGAGTATTATGTTAGCTGTGGGCTTGTCATATATGGTCTTCATTATGTTGAAGAACATTCCTTCTATACCAAATCTGTTGAGAGTTTTTACCATGAAAAGATGTTGAATTTTACCAACTGCTTTTTCTGCATCTATTGAAACGATCTATATTTGTCTTTTATTTGGTTAATGTGGTATATCACATTACCTTATATATATATACTTTTTTTAGAAATTTATTTTTATTACTTATTTATTTTACTCATTTATTTTTGGCTGTGTTGGGTCTTTGTTACTGCGTGCGGGATTTCTCTAGTTGTGGCGAGTGGGGGCTACTCTTTGTTGCGGTGCACAGGCTTCTCATTGCGGTGGCTTCTCTTGTTGTGGAGCATGGGCTCTAGGCGCACGGGCTTCAGCTGTTGTGGCACGTGGGCTCAGTAGTTGTGGCTCACGGGCTCTAGAGCACAGGCTCAGTAGTTGTGGCAAACGGGCTTAGTTGCTCTGCGGCATGTGGGATCTTCCAGGACCAGGGCTCAAACCCATGTCCTCTGCATTGGCAGGCGGATTCCTAACCACTGCACCACCAGGGAAGTCCACATTAACTTATTTTTATACATTGAAACATCCTTGCATCCTAGGGATGAATCTCATTTGATCATGCTGTATGATCCTTTTAATGTGCTCTTGGATGGTTTTCTAGTATCTTGTTGAGAATTTTACATCTATGTTCATTAGGGATATTGGCTTGTAATATTCTTGTCTTGTAATGTCCTTGTCTGGCTTCAGTATAAGGGTGATAAAATGGCCTCAAAAAATGAGTTTGAAAGTGTTGTATCCTCTTCTTTTTCTTGGAAGAATTTGAGAAAGAGAGATGTCAATTCTTCTTTAAATGTTTGGTAGAATTCACCTATGAAGCCATATGGTCCTGTGTTTTATTTGTTGGGAGATTTTTGATTACTGATTCAATATCTTTGCTCCTTATTTGTCTGTTCAGATTTTCTGTTACTTCATGATTCTGTCTTGGTAAGTTGTATGTTTCTAGGAATTTAGCCATTTCTTCTAAGTTATCTAGTTTGATGGCATATAATTGTTCATAGTAGTCTCTTATGATCCTTCATATATCTATGGTATCAGTTGTAATGTCTCCTCTTTAATTTATAATTTTATTAATTTGAGCCAACTCTCTTTTTTTCTTAGTCTAGATAAGGTTTGCCAATTTTGTTTAATTTTTCAAAAAAAAAACCCAAATCTTAATTTTGTTTATCTTTTGTATTGTCTTTCTAGCCTCTATTTCATTCATTTCTTTTTAATCTTTATTATTTCCTTCCTTTTGCTAACATTTGACTTAGTTTTTTCTTCCATAAGGTTAGGTTGTTTATTTCAGATCTTTCTTTTTTCTTAATAAGGGTGTGTACTGCTATAACCTTTCCTCTTAGAACTACTTTTGCTGTATTCCACAATTTTGGTATGTTGTTTTTCAATTTTTGTTCATCTTAGGGTATTTTTAACTTCCTTTTTTATTTATTTTTTGACTCATTGGTTGTTCAAAAATGTGCCATTTAATTTTCATATATTTGTGAATTTTTAAGCTTTTCTCCTTCATTATTAGTTTCATACCATTGCAGTCACAAAGATACTTGATAAGATTTCAATCTTCTTAAACTTGATAAGACTTATTTTGTGTCCTATCATATGATCTATCCTGGAGAATGTTCCATGTACACTTGAGGAGAATGTGTATTTTGCTGAAGCTGGATGGAACGTTGGGATACATCTGTTAGGTCACTTAGTCTAAAGTATAGTTCAGTCTATTATTCCCTTATTTGTTTCCTGTCTGAATGATCTATCCATGGTTGAAAGTGACTACTGAAGTGTCCGCTTATTGTTGCACTGCTGTATATTTTTGCTTTTGGATCTGTTAAAAGTTGTTTAATATGTTTAGGTGATCCAATATTGGGTGTGTATATATTTATAAATTGTTCTATCCCTTTGATGGATTGACCCCTTTATCCTTATATAATAACCTTCTTTGTCTATTGTGACAGCTTTTGACTTAAAGTCTATTTTGCTGATATAATGTAAGTTCCCTGTTTTCTTTTCATTTCCATTTGTGTGAAATATATTTTTCAATCCCTTGATTTTCAGACTAAAAGTGTCCTTAAAGCTTAAGTGAGTCTTTTGTAGGCAACATATAGTTGGGTATTATTTCTGTATCCATTCAGCCATTCTGTCTTTTAATTAGATAATTTAAATCATATACATTTAGATTAATTACTCATAAGTAAGGATTTAAATGACCATTTTGTTCATTATTTTCCAATTGTTTTGTAGTTACTTTGTCCTTTCCTCCTCTCTTCCTGTCTTTCTTTGTGAATTGATAATTTTTTATAGTGATATGCTTTGATTCTTTTCCTTTTATCATTTGTGTTTCTATTATAGATTTTAGCTTTGTGTTTACCATGAAGTTTCATGATACATCTTATAGAGTAATCTATTTTAAACTTGTAATAACTTAACCTCAATTGCATAAAAAAGTTCCGTATATTTACTTTTCTTCCAACAATTTATATTGTTAATGCCCCAATTTACATCTTTTTTACATCCATTAACAAAATATTATAGCTACAGTTACTTTTAACACTGTTGTCTTTTAATCTATATGCTAGAATTCAAAGTGATTTAAACATCACTGCTGCAATATTAGAGTATATTGAATTTGATTACATATTTCCTTTTAGAAGTAACTTTTATACTTCCATATGTTTTCATGGTACTAATTATTGTCCTTTCATTTCAGATTGAATATATCCTTCTGGAATTTCTTGTCAGGGAGATCTAGTTATGATCAATTCCAACAGTTTTGTTTGTCTGGGAGAGTCTTTATCTATTCATTTCCGAAAGTTAACTTTGCTGAGTAAAGTATTCCGGTTTGGGTTTTTTGTTTTTGTTTTCCTTTGGGTTCTTTGAATACGTCATTCCACTCTCTCCTGGACCGAAAGGTTTCTGCTGAGAAATCAATAAAATGCTCAACAGAATTCCCTTCTATGTGATGTGTCTTTTCTTTCTTGCTGCTTTCAAAATTCTTTGTCTTTGATGGTTGAGAGCTTGATTATAACATGTTAAGTTCTTTTTGGTTGAATCAGCTTGGTTAAGTTCTCTTTGGGGACATGTCTCTCCCTTATTTGGTAAGTTTTCAGTTATTATTTCTTTGAAGAAGTTTTTTGTCCCTTTCTGTCTCTCTTCTCCTTCTGGGACTCCCATAGTGTGAATATTATTTTGTCTAATGGTGTCCCATAATTTGCATAGGCTTTCCTCACTGTTTTTCATTCTAATATATTTTTTTCTCCTCTGTCTGGATAATATCAAGATATCTATCTTCAAGTTTACAGATTCTCTTCTGCTTGTTTAAGCTTGTTGTTGAAACTCTCTATTGTATTTTTTCATATCATTCATTGTATTAGTCAGCTCCAGAATTTGTTTCATTCTTTTTTTTTTATGATTTATCTCTCTTTTCTGAACTTGTGTTTTTCATCTATTGTTTTTCCAAGTTCATTGAGTTGTCTATCCCATTCCCTTGAATCTCACTGAGCTTCCTTAAAATAATCACTTTGAGGGTTTTTTTTCTTTTTTTTTTTAGGTAAATCACATATCACCATTTCCTTGGGGTTTGTTAGTAGAAAATGATTGCATTCCTTTTGTGGTGTTTCCTTGCTTTTTTATGTTTCTGATGATTTTGCATGGGTATCTGTACATTTGAAGGAGTCATCTCTTCCAGCCTTTTCAAACCGGCTTCAGTGTGGACAGACTTTCACCCGAAAGTAGCTGGAAGGGTGCCAGCTGGGAAGGGTGTAGTGTCTTTGTTTCCCAGGAGCACACAACAGCATAACAGTCATGCATCTTCATCAGCTGAGGTCAACATCAGTGCAGACTGCAGTTCTGGGATGACAGGGTACATTAGCGGCTTGGGCCTAGGGTACAGGGTGCAAAGTAGCACAGCCTGATATGGTGAGTCCAAGTCCCAACTCTTTCCCTAGAGAGCAGCCAAAGAACAGCAGTAGCATGTCCCTTGCAGCTGCGTGGTAAAGCTATGTGTTGGGACCCAGGGGCCCTGTTGCTGAACACTGGAAAATCAGTAGGGTAGGTCAGCACAACAATCTGTGACCTGGACACCAGGAAGCAGGGGAGGTCAGAGCAGCAGTGGCTGCCCCAATATCGGTAGGACAAAGCCAGAACCCGGAACCAGGCACGGGGCATAGAGCAGTGGTAGCTCTGGTCCCATATATGGCAAGGCACCACGGCATCGCAACTCTAGAGAGCTTGGCACTTGAGTACCTGGGGGAAGGTCTCACTGCAGAGACAACTCCAGCGCAGGGCTTGTGGGAGTCCTCAGTAGCCAAGACTGCAATTGTCCACAGTGGTTTGCTGATGTTCTCCTGCTCTCCTTTTTCCCCATGGGGTGAAATTCCTCTAAAAGTAACCATCCTGGCATCAAGCTGCTCTGGACTGGAGGATGGAGTGGTGCAGATAAACTGCTTCCTATACTTTTCTATGCCATCATCCTCAGTATTTGAGTTCACAGGGTTCTTGTTGCTACTTTGTTGTAGTCTAGAGTTTCCCTCAGTTATTATCATCAGTTTTGGGTTTTTTTTTTTTTTTGGTGTGGTACAGGGGCCTCTCACTGCTGTGGCCTCTCCCGTCGCGGAGTACAGGCTCCGGACGCGCAGGCTCAGCGGCCATGGCTCACGGGCCTAGCCGCTCCGCCGCATGTAGGATCTTCCCGGACCCAGGCACAAACCCGTGTCCCCTGTATCAGCAGGCGGACTCTCAACCACAGCGCCACCAAGAAAGCCCGAGTGGCATCTTTTATTAAAATTAGTTTGTTTTGTTTTATTTAATCCAGTGTGTTACTAGACAATTTTAACTTCTTGTTTGTATTTGTAGCACTTGTTATAGTTCAATTGGACAGCTAGATTCTAGGGAGAACTCAGCTAGGACATTTTCAGGACAGTGGCCACACATGGCTGGGAAATGGCATTTCCAGGAATTTCATTGTCTCTTTCAACACTAAATGATTTAAAAGTTTTCCATATATGTAAATGAATCTGAGCAAATGGTCCCAATACTAAGAAAGTCATAGGGACACAAACACATTTTTATAGTTTTAATTTCATTCTCCTTAGTTGAACTAACTCACTATCAGAATTGACATCATTGGAAATGATTTATTATTATTATCAACCCAAGTTTACATAGCATTTAAAAAAATGAAGGTTAGGACGATGAATTGTGATTATTAACTAAAAAGATATCAAGTCACTCTCTAATATGTAGGGACAGAATGAAAGTTATGGGAATTTAAGATCTACGGTTAGTATAACTTTCATCATCTGCAGTTTGACTTCCAGCAAGTTTGACTTATCTAGAGTAACTAATTTTGTCATTTGCTTAGCAGAATAATGCACATTCTTACCACAAAGAAATATGCCACTGGCACAGTCACACAGACTTCTTCACCTAAACTGTCAAGCTAAGAAAATTCCCTAAAATGAAACAGCTTTCTCAAAGACCCCTGGTTGAAGTAAATAATACCGAAATGCATTCTCAAACTTGGGAACTCTATGTTGCCTGTGCTATAAAATATCAATATAACAAGTTATAATATTAAGGAAATTTTCATTCTGCCTCTCAAAGTGAATGATTCTTCAGAGGACTGATCTCATGTCAAAGTAACACAACTCATTAAATAGCTTTGCATCAACAATTTTCTCCCTGGAATCCATGAGTTTGCTAAGGAATCTCCCATAGAGTCTCACCACAGAGCAGTCACTTCTCAATTGTTCCAGGAATAAAACCTAGTGAGTTGAAGGACCTATTTATATCACCTAATCTATATAGGGTTTTGGAGGGAGAGTGCTATAAACCTGTTTACAGATGGAAGGGCGTTTTGAAATAGAAAGCAGCCCTTGAACTTGATATTCTTACATTTTAATAGGTGTAAAAAGTTTGTAAATGTATATTTAATTTACTCGTTCATGGAATTCCCTCCTATATTATTCACTATTTGCCTAAGTCTAATTGAATCAGATTAATATAAATAAGCTGACATTGCTGAAGATTATTTTCAGGTTTGACATTCTATGAATATATACAGGTATAAAAGTTCTTAATGATAAGAACATGGTAAGGATTGAATAAATAATTGGTGAATTAAATGCAATTGAGAGAGAGAGAGAGATTGAGAAAAGAAGAAACAAATTTAAGTATGGCCACTGCATTATAGAATAAAAGTGTGAATACTGACCCCTGGATTTGGGGTAGCTACAGACTTGTGTTTTTGCCACCAGTTCCAATTTCAGATGAGCCCAGAGAGAAAGGTTACAAATTGGGTCATACTAACAGTAAAATTAATTACTTATATTTCCACACACTATTTTGACATCCTAGTATTCTCTGAGTCATTTCTTAGTCATCTGATATTTTCCCCTGTATTCTAGCCTGATCTTCCTACTGGTGTCTGCCCACAAGATTCCCGCTGCCACAGAGCTTCTTGATGATGCCTCTTGATCACCACTGTTGCCTGGTAAGGAGAGAGAACCATCTTTCTTTTGAATCACAGATGAGGTTTCTATTTCAGAGGAGTTCACCCAGCCTTGCTTTCAAGAGCTTCTGATTCCCTTGTCTTTGATAAACCAAAGTTATGACTGCACTATATTTTGGGGAGCCCTCAACATGGCCAAGCAACATGATGTCTCATTGCCAAAAAGAAAAGAATCCTACTGTTTTCATTCAACTGTCTGACAGAGACCCAGTAATACAGTTTTTGAGCCCTATGTCTTAAACTATCTTCCATGAAAACAGTTTTTTCACTCTTTTACACATAATTTCTAGTTCTTTGATCTCTAATACATGTGATCTGTGTCAGAGCAATAAATGGGAATCACAGATATTCAGCTGCTTGGATAATTCACTTCTCAACCTCACCTCACCCCCTTTTATAAAAGATTCTATCAAACTCAGTATTAGTTATTGGATGAAACCATAAAAGAACTCACCTTTGGTATAGTTATCCCCCAGGACACATTTCAGTATTTCCTGTGAAATAGACTCTTAGTGGTATATTCCCACCAATTGGCCAGACATTTCTGAATCCTATGAAAGCAGTCAGAGATTTCATATGTGAACTGTATCAATAAGAAAAATTCACAAGTGAAGAGTCAAATTCTGGTGCAGGTTATATTAAATTTCTCTGAAACTCTGGACCAGACATTTAAGCCCTCTGGATTTCCATTACCTCACTGATACTATCAGTGAGTTAATGGAGTAATCAGTGAGTAATCAGTGAGTAAGTTAATGGAGTAATCAGTGAGTAGATGTCCCGCAAAGTAATTGCCATTCTCCAAATAATACCAATTGAGATCAAAATGTGAAGAGGTTCCCACATCTTCAAGACATTACATTTGGCTTCTGGCATACGTCTCAAACTAGTCCTGGCTCTACACAGTCTATTCCAGATCTTTCTGTGAAGGATGACTTGCAAATCTCATTGGTGAGAATATAAGCATTTATTGGGATAAAATAGTGCCTTTATAATCAATTGTCCATGATTCATTCCCTCCCTGCCCTTGCATTTCCACTTCAACTCTATTCTGTGGCATCTATATAAGTGGATTCTTTTTGGCTCAGTCATATTCTCTTTCTTGCAAGCATGCTTGTGTATATACATATTAAAGATAAGATAGAAAGTTATCCTCAAGCCTTGAGTCTAGGTCAGTTGTGCCAACTCATTGTTAGTCCAGATACATGCACTGTTGGATAAAACATGTACAAGGCTATGGTACAAGTGATACTTTCATACCTAAATGTACAGATTCTCCATGTACAGGATTGGGGTACAGGATCCTACATGGGGAAGAGCCATGATTAGCAGGACAGGATCTGGGTTAACTAAGTACTGTACCAAAATCATCTGGAAAAACCACCAAAACCTCACAGTTTCCTCTGATAACTTGCATTTGGCATTTTACATAAAATATGTTAACCTGACTCAAAAGTACTTCCATAAGACATTCTTTAGCTCTCAGTTAACAACAATATATGTCATCTAGGGATAGATACAATTGCGAGAGGAAAGTTCCAGAACCCCAAGAGGAGAAGGTTGAACCCATTTCCACATTATTAATACACTACTTAAATAAGTAGTGCCCTATTTCTCATTTTAAATATCACCAGGGGACTTTTTAATGGCTTTAGATACCTTTAAAATGTATTTTAGTTCTTTCTTTTCTATAAGCTGCACATACATTTTTGGGGAAAATGGACTCATCTTATTTAAGTCATAAAGAATAGAAAAGGATGACCCATTTTAAAATAAATGTTTGAAAGCTTACTTTAATAATTTGGATACTGTGATAAATTGGGCAAAACATTAAATCATGAAGCTAATGGTGGGCTTTATCTCAATTCTATTCCTAATTTTGGTATATCTCAAAGACCAAAATATACATATAAACTTCATCATCCATCTTCAATAGATCTCATTAGTTTCCTTTTAAGGCAATTATTATGTTTTATATTCATTCGCTCAACAAAAGAATACTAGGATCTCCTACCATATTTTCCTAAAACTAGCATCAACATGTATTTGTGGGACACTGCCCAACTATAGAGGGTTCCATTTACATTCACAGTCATTGTAGACTTGTTTATTTATTTTAGCAATTTTCCGGCAGATGACAGAAAAGCATCATTTTGAAGGAATAGCTGTTTCTAGATTGTACAAATGTACCACTCTCTTAAGACAATTCATATTTTTTCCTCTTTCCTCAAATATGCAATACCTCTTCCCTCATCTTTACTTTCACCAGATGGCATTCCTTCACAGAGAAAATCAGCCATCAGAATAGTGCTATCTCATTCTCCCAGAGTCCTGTCTATGTACCTGTCTGTTCCTATGTGCTCTGTCTTCCCTGTGATTGTGGATCAACTACCTTGTTCCACTCCCTGATCATACCTCCTTTTGAGATCTAAATTCTATCCTTTTCATCTGCAGGACAAACCTTTATCAACTGCATTCCTTTTTCTTGCATCAATCTTTCCCTCTTTGCTAGATCATTCCCATCAATATACAGCATGCTACAATGTATTTTATTTAAAAAAAATCATTTGTTTTCACGTCTCCCTTCATCCATAGCTACTGTCTCTTCTGGATGTTCTTCCTTACAACCAAGTTGCTTGGAAGAGCTGTTTCTAATTTGTCTTCTCTCATTCTTCCTTGGTTTCACTTCAGTCAAGCTTACACCTTTACTTCCCCATGGAAACTGCTCTTATCAAGGACGATGATGACCTGTATAACACTGCAACGAACAGTCTAATTTTCAAACTTTTACTAGACACATCAGCTGCATTAACACTTTCTCCACTTGAACTCTGGGACAAGATTTTCTTATCCAGTGGCAAGGCTTTATTGATTTCCATGTTGTAATGAATGGGGAATTTATGTCTCCTGCTTGGATTTCTCTCTTGATAACTAGATGGATACATTCACTGGCTATTTGACATTTCTACTTGGATGTCTAATAGGCATCTAAAACTTAATATGTTGTGATGGTTAATGTGATGTGTCAACTTGGCTAGGTTATAATGCTCACTTGTTTGGTCAAACGCCAGTCTGGATGTTGTTGTTAAGGTATGTTTTTTAGAAGTGATTAGTATTTAAATCAATACACTTTAAGGAAAGCAAATTATCCTTCACATAGTGCATAGGCCTCACCCAATCAGTTGAAGCCTTAAAAGGAAAGACTGAGGTTCTCGAAAAAGGAAGGAATTCTGCCTCTAGACTGCCTTCAGACTCAACACTGCAATATCAACGCTTGCCAAAACTTCCAGCCTACTGGCCTGCCCTGCAAATTTTAGATTTGCCAGCCCTACAATTCCTTGAGCCAATTTTTTAAAATCTATGTATCATCTATCTATCTATCTATCTATCTATCTATCTATCATCTATCTATCTCTCATCTCCTATTGATTCTATATCTCTGGAGAACCCTGACTACTGCATATGTTAAAGAAAAAGTTCCTGTTCTTTCCACCAAACCTGCTCCTCCCACACTTTGCACATCTTGGTAGGTAGTATAATTTTTTTTCTTTTCTGTTGTTCAGACAAAAAGAAAAACAAAAAACAAAACAAAAGAGTCATCCTTGAATCTTGAATTCTCTCTTTCTCTTGTGCACCAAATACAAACCCAATTCATCACGAAATTCTATCAACTGTACCTTCAAAAGGAGTCAAACTCTCAATACTTCTCTTCACACTGTCATCTGGATTACTGAAGTTGCTTTCCCATATGAACCTTAATTTTCTACTGTCTGGCTGGCTAGACCTCAAAGCCAACATCACACATACTGGGGGAAACAATTGAAGCATTTCACTTAGGCAAAATGCCTACTATCACAACTATTATTCTGGAGGTACTGGAAAACATAATTAGATAAAAACAAGAAATTAGAGAGAGAAAAATAAAAAACAATGGTACAAAAATACATTGTGGCATGATTGAACACCTGGGAAACAGATGATTCAACTGAAAAATTAACATAACTACAACAAACACCAAGCACAGCATGGGAGAAAGAGCCGGGCATCATAAATTCAGAGGCACTAAGTAGAATGTTGAAGGGTTAATACCTAGAACCAGACTCTTGACGCTGTGGTCCTAGAAAACCTTGACCTCCTTTTGCCTCTATTTTCTTACATATAAAATGGAGTGATATAAAAAGTACATCACAGTGTTGTTAAAATAAGCAAAAGAATTAATATACATTAAGCACTAGGAATACTGGTTAGATATAGAAGAGTTTGCTATATGAAGTATATTGTTAGGATATTTATTATTAATATTGAAGTAAACTATTACCAAAATTTATATGAGGTTACCCCTTTTCCAAACTGTAAATCCTTTCCCAATCCCTTCCAAATTGTCTCTTCTCCCATCACGATGATAAGCATATCCATTAGAAAGAAGCTGACAACACTACCTGAGAGCCAGAAGTGGTGATATTTTCACATTATTTGGGAGTTTCAATCCACTGATTTTACCTTTTATTTAGTGGCCCCTGGACAACCTACAATATATGATACCAAGAAATTATTATTGAAAGACTTGGATCTATGTTGGGGAGCTCTGAAACATTTGTACCAGAGACCACTTAAATTCACACACATGCCCTGGTGTCCAATATCTATTCTTCATAGAAAAGGGTGACACAAGATTATATCAGTCTTATACAGCAAGCATGAGTGGAAATGACAGAATTTGCCCCCTATATATAAAGTACAGAACAAGCCTCTGAAATGTTATTAGATTAAAAAGACCAGTAAGATGTCACCAGGCAGCAGTTACACAGCAAGTAATGCACCCCTCTCTGGTGCGGTCCCTTGCCTTGAACAATCCTTTCTAGATCTAAATTCTATAAATCTTCTCACAGATTTCAGTCTCCTTGTGTAAACTGCTATTCATGAAACTGGAACACAGCCTTATAAGTGTCCATTTATTGGTCTCATTCTCACAGTAGCCTTTGAGCTCTCAGTGGACATATATAAATGGTTTCTCATGTTTATCTCTTATAAAACCAGAATTACTGAAATGCTTGCCACATGGAAGGCACACAAATAAACTGTGATTTACTTAATTGATTAATCAATTAATGGCATTGTGAATATATGCATGTCTTGGAGAGATTTCCTGAGCTCCTTTTCTTCATTGTACACCTAAGTTAGTAGTTAAGTACTTGATACAAGGAAGGGTAAGTGCAAGAAAATCCTTCAGAGTAGTATGGCTCAAGATCTTCCAGAATGTACTATCAATTTTCCATGCACCTCTTTTGGCTAGATTAAGCCATGATTTCAATTTAGCCTATCTACCTGTATCAGCTACTTACTGAAAAAGCTACCAGTTTAAAGCTGATTTGTTTTCTACTTGAAATAGTCATGAAACCAATATTGGCAAATTACGAGAAGATAGGGAGGAATACCCTAATTAGCTCTTTTTCAAAATCTCAATGTGCCACTCCACTGCATACCAGGGAATCAGGAACTGTAAACTGATTGACGTTTGCACTTTATAAACATCATATCCACCTTGTTACTCCTCTCTGTGACTTGGCAAAGAAAAGTATCTGCTCAGTAGCCATTGGGATGGTCATTCCATGGCCACATATTTTGTAGTACAATGCAGTTGCAAGCAGCAAAATATAATTTCAATTTCGGAAGGATACCTAGCAGTCTAATTAGCTTGATAGTCTCAGAAGATAGAGTAAACACAAATGACTTCAACTTGACTGTTTTGTTTTCAGATTTGTGTAATGATCCTTTTTGAAGCTGTACAAAGAAATAGCAACAATCCTAGAATTAGAATACTACTATGTTAAAAACTCATTGTAATTCTCATATATTCTGGTCATTAAAATAAATATGAATGCATATATATTTACATAAACATATCAAGTATACAGACAGACTCATCTACACCATCTGATTTATTTCCCAATGACATCGTGTTAGGAGCCCTATTTTCACACAAACTCCACTTATGGCACTGCATATGTACCATGCAAATGGTTAAGTACAAAGACAAGCAGGACCCTCATTTTATGCATTAGCACAAAATTAAGGGAAGGTCATACGTTTGAGTGTGAGAGTCCATAGAAGTCTTGCTATAGAAAGGTGCAATTAAGTTTCTGGTCCTGTGCCTTTGGCAAGCTTTCATCTATCCAGCTTTTGGCATTGATCCCTTAAAGGACCTTTTAATTAATACAGACCATACTACTTTCTATTTTCATTTTAGCCAGAGATCATATATACGAGGATGGACTTTAGAGGTTAACCCTTTAGAAACAACTGCTGAAAGAATAATAATGCACAGGGGCACAGATTTCAAAGGTAGTTACAGAAGCAGCTGTTAGTGTAAATGTCTGGTTTAGGATGGGGCCGTGGAATTATTCAAGACCTAGTCTTACTGGAAAATTCCATGACCCCATCCTAAACCAGACATTTACACTAATAGCTGCTTCTTTATCTATCTTTGGCATCTGTGCCCCTGTACATTTAATTGGCCAAAGTACAGCTAGACAAACAGAGGCCAAGAGAATAATGATAAACAGAAAGATAGTGTAAGGCCCATTAGGAATGCAAGAGGAGAAATTTGAGCAGAATTAAACATCTCTCTTACTAGGAAAACAGGCTAATAATAAAGATAAATCAACAACAGGATCATAGATCACAGGCACAAGTGAGAGTTCAAGAATAGAAAAGGGCACCAAGAAAGCCAACATCTTTAGATTATGATGAAGCCTTCAGATGACACAGGAAACCTCAAAGTTGATACTGGCGATAGCACTTCAAAGAAATCTGTCCCCATCTTAACTAACATGGCTTATCAGTGAGTGGAAATTTCGGGTCAATAGCAGTGCTTTTCTTCCCAGAGTCTTCCTGAAGACAGCGTTATTTCTCGACACTGACTTGGGAAATAGTGGCTCTGCATTTTGATCTTTGATACGTGCTTTGCCTGAGGTATTCAAGAACTCAGCACTTTCTTGAAGTCTCTCTCTCTCTCTCTGGACTGTGTGAGAGATTAAATATTTAGAAAGACAAGGCTAATTTTATATTATTTTCTTTGGACAGATCCTGGCAGAGTGCCAGGCACAATTTTGTGTATATTAATGAATGAATTGAAAGACAAGGCTAATTTTATATTATTTTCTTTGGACAGATCCTGGCAGAGTGCCAGGCACAATTTTGTGTATATTAATGAATGCTATTTGATGTTAAACATATATCAGCCTCAAAAATTGCCATAACAATGTATACTGTGGAAATAAAAATTGTACATGTCTCTGATATATGATACAGAATGTACTCGGTATTCAATGATGCACATAAATGACATTAATTAAGCCCCCACTATGTGTCAGGAACTATATTAAATGTTGGGATAAAAGATGAATGGGATGTGTCTCTCTTACATCACGGCAGAACTAGCATCTGGCTAGAAAGAGGAGGATATAGATCTGGAAGCTACTGTGTCACGACTTTCCTATAATCTTGGTAAGTGGCTTTACTTGTCTGGAACAACATTTACTCATCTCTATAATAATAGAGGTTGGATTAAATTATTTTTAAAGTCCAGGTTTGAAGTAAGATTCTGAAATCTCATCCCACATTGGCAGATTTCTGAGCATGGTGATTATATGTTCTTATTAATCATCTGGTAGCACTTGGATAAACCTGGCATAAACCTAGTTTACACTAATGAGAGGAAAAAGCTCACAGCTCTTCCTCAGAAAAAAATGTGTATCTCTTAACACCTTGGACCACTGAATCAGAAGCATACATGGAATCCCTTCGGCTCCAGTCACAATGTCAAAGACATCCATTATGACAGAGAAACCTAAGTGGAAAAAAAATAACTGAGAGGTGTAGAATTACATTCCTTAGACAAAGCCAGATGGTTAAAGGGACAGCTGGAGAATTAAACTTGATCACTACCATACTGAAACTCCCCATCGTCCACAAACTGTCCCTGAGTTGAAAACACGTGGTAGAAACCTATGTCTGGCTTTTACTCAGAAACTAGGCTTTTTACAGCAGCCTAAATATGAGATCTAAAAAACTGTATTTTAGCTCACCCAATCAGTATTCCATTCATAAAGCAACAGATGCAGTAGCTTTGGCAGAGTCATGATGATAAACAAAGGAAAATCTAGTTAAATCAAGCCAGTAATTCTTTTCAAAACTTTAGGTATATTTATGCTATTTGCATATATTGTCCTGATCATGAAAGTAACACTCCTTTATTGCAGACTATCTAAACAACCGAGAAAATCTAAAGAAAGAGATCCAATTTACTCAAACCTCACTATGAAGAGATAACCTATTCTAGCGTCCCACCACTGTGGAGGCTCTGCCAGTATTTTCTGCTTCTGACAATCACTTAACTCTAGTTTATGAACTTTACTGATTCATGGTCTCTGTTTACTGACGTTTCCTGTTTCTGTCTTTCCTTGCATCTGTTTTCCATATGCTATACATTCAGATGCCAAAAGAAAAAGTAGCTGAATAACTGCCAATTACTATTCAGCAGAATAATGTTGTGGCACAGAGCTTGTGGACCAGGCCACTTCGCAAACTCCTAGCTGGTCCACTGAAAGCCGCCTCTTCCTCAGATGCCCTTCACTGTTCCATTTAGCGCTGTCTCAAATGCGAGAGCTCCATGGCACAAAGCGGGGGGAGGCCCATTTGTAGGGAACCACCCCTCAGAAAATGGGATGTGGCCATGGCATACACAGGGAGACATCCCAGAAAAGAGAAATTACATGTGGCAGAAGGCCTGATGGCATTAGTACTCTATGGGCAATTATTCAAGGTATTCATATAAAAAAAAATCCAATAATCATGAATACTCTATTGTGCCCTGGTACGACAGGGACCCTCTGAATTCCCCTAAATAATACTGTGAAAGCACCCCTTTTATTGGCATCAAGTGGTCATATACTAGGATTAGAAAATTCATCTCCCCTCTCAATAAAAGTTAAAGATCTTTATTTCTCCCAAACAGCATGTTAAAAAAAAAAAAAAAGTGAGAGGAAAAATCTAATAATACATTGAGTAGGAAAGCATGAATAATTTCAGGTATTTGCACTTCAGTCAATAGATCAGAAGAGCTTAGTCTTGTGTCAAGGAAAACTCATACAGTCACCCAGAGTCACTACAAAGGATCATCATATCATCACAAAATCAACTGTTGTCAACCTTGGACCATTAATGCTTTAATTATTCAGATAAAAAATGTTAATTCAACACTCATTTTGAAGAATTCAGAAGAAATTTAAATTTCAATGACTCTCCAAGTACACACCTGTATTTACAGCGTGTTTTGTTTTTACTGTTGTTCCTCAAAGTCTACCCTTTTCAGTCAAATAGTCTAAACATGATCTATTCTCCATAAATCTAGAATTTATATTTTAATTCATGGGTGATTTAAAGTGATGCAAATATTATATCATGATCCTTTTTAATTTTTTCCAATGTAATAATAAAATCTTTACAGATAGTCATTTGATCAAGCAGGCTGCAACTGTTTAAAAATAGTCAGTTATATAAATCACAGCAAGATCCTTTTGGACCCACCTCCTAGAGAAATGGAAATAAAAACAAAAATAAACAAATGGGACCTAATGAAACTTCAAAGCTTTTGCACAGCAAAGGAAACCGTACACAAGACAAAAAGACAACCCTCAGAATGGGAGAAAATATTTGCAAATGAAGCAACTGACAAAGGATTAATCTCCAAAACATATAAGCAACTCATGCAGCTCAATATCAAAAAAACAAACCACCCAATCCAAAAATGGGCAGAAGACCTAAATAGACATTTCTCCAAAGAAGACATACAGATAGCCAACAGACACATGAAAGAACGCTCAACATCACTACTCATTAGAGAAATGCAAATCAAAACTACAATGAGGTATCACCTCACACCGGTCAGAATGGCCATCATCAAAAAATCCACAAATAATAAATGCTGGAGAGGGTGTGGAGAAAAGGGAACCCTCTTGCACTGTTGGTGGGAATGTAAATTGATACAGCCACTATGGAGAACAATATGGAGATTCCTTAAAAAACTAAAAGTAGAACTATCATACGACACAGCAATCCCACTACTGGGCATATACCCTGAGAAAACCATAATTCAAAAAGAGTCATGTACCAAAATGTTTATTGCAGCTCTATTTACAATAGCCAGGACACGGAAGCAACCTAGGTGTCCATCGAGAGATGAATGGATAAAGAAGATGTGGCACATATATATACAGTGGAATATTACTCAGCCATAAAAAGGAACAAAACTGAGTTATTTGTAGTGAGGTGGATGGACCTAGAGACTGTCATAGAGAGTGAAATAAGTCAAAAAGAGAAAAACAAATACCATATGCTAACACATATATATGGAATCTAAAAAAAAAAAAAAAGAAAAAGAAAATGGTCAGAAGAACCTAGGGGCAAGACGGGAATAAAGATGCAGACCTACTAGAGAATGGACTTGAGGATACGGGGAGGGGGAAGGGTAAGCTGGGACAAAGTGAGAGAGTGGCATGGACATATATACACTACCAAACGTAGAACAGATAGCTAGTGGGAAGCAGCTGCATAGCACAGGGAGATCAGCTCGGTGCTTTGTGACCACCTAGAGGGGTGGGATAGGGAGGGTGGGAGGTAGGGAGATGCAAGAGGGAAAAGATATGGGGACATATTTATATGTATAACTGATTCACTTTGTTATAAAGCAAAAACTAACACACCATTGTAAAGCAATTATACTCCAATAAAGATGTTAAAAAAATTAAAAAAATAAAAATAAAAACAGTCAATTAAATGAGAACATAGTAGAAAGGACCTTCTCTCTCTTCCTAAATCCTTACCAGTCCCTGAGAACGTCTTTCAGTCAGTTCATGTGCTTTTAGCAATCTAATTTGGATCTTAAAATGAGGTTTTATATGGAACAAAACGCTGTATTTTTTTCTTAAATCAGTTTTATCTCTAAAGCACAGCACCACACATGGTTCCTAGTAGACGGTCATGTAAATGTGTGATGAGATTTAATAAATGTCTGAAAAGTAATCCTATTCTGCAATTGCTTTTTTTTTTTTTTTTTTTTTTTTTGCAAAAATAAACACTTGAAGGATAATGCAGAAACTAGTAAAAACTATAACCTATAGGAAGCAAGGAAACTCAGGGTAAAAGGCATCATGACCTAAAATAAAACTGTTAGGCTATTTGAAAAATTAGCCAACATTTATCATTTTTTCCCCATGGAAAAATGACACCCAACTGAAACAAGTTAACAAAATATAAAAACTTATTTTTATTTATGAATAACTGACTAGCTATGATTTACTTTTTCATTCAAAATATATTAAGGTATAACAAACATGCCATGCACAAATCTTAAGAAAATGAGTTGAAATTTTTTAAGACCTTTTCTGAGGTATAAATTATATAACATAAAATTGACTAATTTTAATTGTGCAGTTTGAGGAGTTTTAGTAAATTTATATTGTTTTCTAACCATCATCCCAACCCAGTTTTAAAACACTTCCATTACTACAAAATATTACCTTGCATCAATTTTCAGTCAATCCTACAGACAGCCTCTGGAAAACACTGATTTTTGTTTCTATAACTTTCCCTTATAAATAAATTTAATACAAATTAAATCATACAATATGTAGGCTTTTGTATCTGGCTTCTTTCACTTAATATAATCTTTTTTAGTCCATCCATGGTGTTGCATAATGCAGTAGTTAATTTCTTTTTATTAATGATTAGTATTCTGTTGTATGATGTAATGGTTTGTTTAACCATTCACCGGTTGATGAATATTTGGCTTCCAGTTTGGGGCTATTATGAATATTACTGTATGAGTGTTCGTGTACTGGTCTTTGTATGGACATTTATTTCTATTTTGTTAGGTAGATGCTTAGGAGTGGAAATGCTGGGCCATGTGGTAAGTAAATGTCTAACTTTTAAAGAAACTGTTACACTGTTTTCCTAAGTGGTTCCCTTGTTTTTATATTCTCACCAAAAATGTGTGAGGGTACCAGTTTCTCCATATCTTCACCAACTCTTCACATTGTCAATCTGGTTGTTTATTACCATTCCATTTAGTGGTAAGTGAAATCTAATGTGGATAAGAACTTGTATTTGTTTAATAACTAAGAAAGTTGAGCATATTTTATGTGTTTATTTGTTTTTCATATATCATCTTTAATGAAATGACTTCAAAAGTTTGGTCCATTTTTTTTTTTTTTTTTTTTTTTCCCCAGTACGCAGGCCTCTCACTGTTGTGGCCTCTCCTGTCGCGGAGCACAGGCTCCAGACGCGCAGGCTCAGCGGGCATGTCTCACGGGCCTAGCTGCTCTGTGGCATGTGGGATCTTCCCGGACCGGGGCACGAACCCGTGTCCCCTGCATTGGCAGGCGGACTCCCAACCACTGCGCCACCAGGGAAGCCCAGTTTGGTCCATTTTTAACATTTTGGCTTCTAATCATTAATTTGTAAAAGTTCCTTAGGTATTATGAATAAAGGTATTTTTTAGATATATGATTTGCAAATATTTTTCCAGTAACTTGCCTGCCTTTTCATATTCTTTATGTATTTTAAAATGCAAATGTTTTTAATTTTATGAAGTCCAGTTTTTCATTTTTACAATTTATTGATTGTGCTTTTGGTGCCATTTCTAAAAAAAAGAAACTTACTCTTCCCAAGATCACAAAGAGTTTCTTCTATGATATTTTCAAGAAATTTTGTAATTCTAGCTCTTACATTTAGGTCTATAATCCATTTCAAGTTAATTTTTGTGCAAAGTGAGGACATAAAATTATTCCAGCACCATATGTTGAAAACACTATCCTTTCCCCATTAAATTACCTTGGCAACTTTGTCAAAATTAAATTGACCATAAATGTCCAGGTTTATTTCTAGATTGTCCATTTAATTTTTCATTGACCTATATGTCTATTCTTACGCCAATATCTCAATGTCTTGATTACGTAGCTTTATAATATTTTTTAAAATCAGTTGTGTAAGTCCTCTAAATTTGTTCTCCTATTTTCAAAACTGTTTAATTCTAGGTCCTGTGCATTTTCATGTAAATCAATTTCTACAACAAAATGCCTGCTGGGATTTTGACAAGATTTGTATTTAATCTCCAAGGTAACTTGTTGATAATCATCATCTGAAACATATTGAGTCTTCTAATTCAATAACGTGGCATATATCTTCACTTATTTAGGTCTTCTTTAATTTCCTTCAATAACACTTTGCAATTTTTATTCTACAGAACATACACTTCTTAAAATGTACTCATAAATATTTTCTTTTTTATAAAACTGTAGATGGGATTTTCTTTGTTTCATGTTTTAGATTGTCAGATATTGCTAGTAAAAAAACCCATTTATTTTTGTATACTGACCTTGAATTCTGCAACTTTTCTGAATTAACTTATTATATTTTACTGATTGTTTTGTAGATTCTTTAGAATTTTCCACATACAATATCATGTCATCTAAAAATAAAGACCGTTTTACTTTCTGCTTTCTAATCTTTATGTATTTAATTTCTGTTTCTTGTTTTATTGCATTGGCTACAACTCCCTAACAATGTTGAGTAGAAGTGATGAATGTAGCTATCCTTCCATTGTTTCCAATCATACAGTGAAATTATTCATTCTTTCACCTTTTATACTAGGTGTAACTTTCTCATAAATGCTTATTATTAATTTGAGGATATTCTCTTCTATCCCACTTTGTTGATAGTTTTTACCATGAATAAGTGTTAGATTTAATCAATGTATTTTCTGCATCAACTGAGAAAAATTTATATGATTGTCATTTGTTCTATTAAGACTATAATAGTTGATTTTTGGATGATAAACTAATCTTGAATTCCTGGGATAAACCCCACTTGGTCAAGTTGTATAATCTTTTTTATGTGTTGTGAAATTCAGTTTACCAGCTCGTTGTTAAGAAGTTTGCTGTCTATATACCCGAAGGATATTTGCCTGTAGTTTTATTTTCTTGAAATCTTGATATCTTTGTCAAGTTTTGGTGTCAGGGTAATAAATTGTCTCAAAATGTAAGTTGAGAACTGTTCCTTCTCCTTTATTTTCTGAAATAGCTTGTGAAACTTTAATATGTATTCTTCTGTAGATTTTTTTTTTTTTTTTTTTTTGTGATACACAGGCCTCTCACTGTTGTGGCCTCTCCTGTTGAGCACAGGCTCCGGACGCGCAGGCTGGGCAGCCATGGCTCACGGGTCCAGCCGCTCCGCGGCATGTGGGATCTTCCTGGACCAGTGCACGAACCTGTGTCCCCTGCATTGTCAGGCAGACTCTCAACCACTACACCACCAGGGGAGCCCTCTTCTGCAGGTGTTTGACAGAATTTATCCATATGTACATAAAGGTTTTCTTGGTTTTCTTTGTGGAAAGAGTATTACTTAATAATTCTATTTTTTGACTTGACTTAGATCTCTGGATTTTTTTTTTTCTTGGAGTTACCTTTGGTAGTTTGAGTCTTTCACAAATTTATCCATTTCACCTACATTTTCACAACTGTTGGAATAATATTCTTATAGTGCTTTTTTTAATTTCTGAAGAGTTTATATTGAGTTCTCTTTTTTATTCCCAAATTTGGTAGTTTGATTTTCTCTCTTTATTTTTTAACCAGTCTAATTAAATATTTATCTTTTTTCTTCCTTTAAAAAATTTTTTTAATTATTGATTTTCTCCATTTAACTACTTTCTTTTCCATTAATATCTACTGTGACATTTATGGTTTATTGCTTTGGATTTGATTTGTTTTCTTTTAGTTTCTCGAAGTGGAAGCTTATAATCAAATTGTATATTGTTTCTTTTCTAATATATATGTTTAAAGCAGTCCATCCCTGTCTAAGCACTGCTTTAGCTGCATTCCATCAATTTTGTTATTTTGTTTTCATTTTCATTCATATCAATATTTTTTCTAATATCCCTCATGAGATCTCTTTTGATCAATGAGTTTGGAAATTACAATTTAATTTTCAAACTTTTAAGGTTTTCCAAACATTCTTTTGTTGTGGATTCTTAACTGAATTCTGCTGTGGCCAGAGAACATACTTTGTATGATTTCCATCACTTTTAAAAATATTGAAAGTTGTGTTATTCCCTAGATGGTCTATTTTGAGAGTGCCATGTGTTTTATATATATATATATATATATACATATATATATATATATATATATATATATATATGGAGAGAAAGAGAGAGTCAAATATCTGACTCTGAAAATGCAGTGTTATAATCCTTGCTTTAAATGAACTTATTTTTAAGATATAAAAGAAGAATTCTATAAACATACACACATACACGCACACACAGAGTCTTTTATATTTACCAACATAGCTATCATTGACAGTGCTCTTCAGCTCTTCCTTAAGGAAATGACTACCACTGATGTGAAAAACATTGCATTTTTCTTATTGCTTTCAACATTTCCTCTTTTTCTTTATCTTTCAGCAGCTTGACTATGATGCTTCCAGGTGTGGATTTCTGTGTTTATCATACTTGGTGATTATTGAGTTTTTGGCCCTTCAGATTATTGTTTCCTCATCTAACTTGGGAACTTGTAAGGAATTATTTCTTCAAATAATGTTTCTTCCCCTTTCTCTTTCCTCTTTCCCACTGGCACTTCCATTATATGTTACATTAGGGATATCTGATGTTGTCTCACTTGTTTCAGCATCTCTTTTTATTTTTCCTCACTTTGTTCTTCAGATTTAAAAATTTTACATTTATTTATCTTCAAATTTCTGAATATTTCTCCTGCAACTTCAGATCTGCTATTGCATCCATCTGATGAATTGTTCATTTCAGTCATTGCACTTTTCAAATATACAATTTTTATGCTCATTTTAAAACTATAATTATATTTCTCTTTGTATAGATTTCCTATTTGTTGATTCATTGCTGTTATATCTCCTTTATTTTTTGAACACAGTTTTCTTTAATTCTTTGAAAATATGTATAATAGCTGCTTTGAATTTTTTTTCCTGTTAAATTTTACACCTGGTCCTATGTAGAGTCAGTTTTTATTGATTCAGTACTCTTTTATTGGTCACACTTTCATGTTTCTTTGAATGTCTCATAATTTTTAGTTGAAAACTTAACATTTTAGAGAACATATCATATCAACTCTGAAATGTTTTATATTTCTGTGAGTTGTTTTTGTATTTTTTTAAGTTAACTTCCTTAATCTTATTGTAGAATCCGTCTCCCCCATGATGAGCAGCCTGTGATTCTCTACTTATTTTCCTTATTATTATTATTATTCTCATAATGTTTATGCCTAGTTTTCTAGTAATCTCCCCTGTGTCTTTATAGTTTAGTGGTTATCTAATTATTTGGGCAAAGGATGTGCTCTAAATCCTTGTTCCCATAAGGTGTGTACCCTCTTCAATTTGATTAGTGAGTGGTTTGGGAAACACATTTAAACTTGCAGCTAGTTCTCAAGTCTCCATCATCATTTATATTTCTCAAAGCCCTCTCAGGTTTCCCTGACAAATGTGTAAACTTTTCCATCTGCCAGTGATATGTGAAGAGCTTATCTCAGACATTCTATGGCTCTCATTTCTAGGATCTCTCCATTAAATTTCTGGCTGGTTTATTGCTCACACAATCAGGATGATGACCCTGGACTAACAAAGATGGGAGCTTTTTTTTTCCCATTTGTTCCCATCTAATTTCCCACTTTAGCTGCCAAAACCATACGTTTTCACTGACAATTCCAAACTAAATCAGTTCCCTATAGCCTCAGAGCTGTTGGTTTTCAATGTCAACTGTTAAAACAACAGTTTTTGCTAACCCTATTGGGTGTGAAGTAAAGAAGGAAGTAACCTAGACAAAAAAAGCCATAGATAACTCTGTCTTCTAACTTACAGCTCTTGAGTTAATTACAAGAGTAAATTCTTACTAACCTTTTGTCTGCTTTTGGTTGGTATCCAGTACCCTGAAATGCTGTTTCTGACAATTTTTTCTAATATTATACTTATTTGGGGGGTGGGAGAGGTGGGAGAATTTGACAACATCCTCATGCTGCCATAACCAAAAGTCCATTGTAATTTAAGTAAGAGTATTTACTTCTAGTTTCTTAAAATAATTAATCTGAAATCCCTTTATTGGATGGGATTCATTCACTTCTTTCCATTCATAGTTGATCTGGAAAATTCAGTCAGTCAAGAGAATTATCTGAGAATTTTTGTAAAGGAGTTGGATGAAATTGTGATTTCTTTCCTGTCTTCAAGTTATATTTTTACTCAAATATAAGACTATACATAAACAGGCCTTTAAGCATATAAATTAGTATACTACAAACTTCTAAAATAAAAAAATAAATAAATCCATAAAACTCCAGCAAATAGTATGTGGACTGATTCTCAGGCAAAATTTCAAGATTCTTTCAGAGGCAAATAATGTAGCTGGAAAGCAGAGAATAATTTTAAGATTATTCCAACAGTTTAGGTAGGTTATAAACCATAAAACTAAATAATGTGTTCTATTGCATTATAAGTGCCCATTAATGAGTCTGGGTACTAGTTTGTTTTTTTTCCTTAATTTTCATCTTTGATTATCTCTTATATAGAGAATGCCAAAAATAGGGACCCTGAAAAATCCATGTATGTGTATAATGGTGAATTTCTCTTGAGAGTTACCAGATCAGCCAAAGTGAACATAGATATTGGGCTATTCTCTTGTAGCACTGAGTAAGGAATTATTCAAATATTTACATTCGTTTGTAAAATCACATTAACTTCACAAGTTTGGAAATACCTTACCTTACATGGGTAGTAGATTATAATACTATCATTGTGTATCTTTGGTTTACATATGTGGATTACTAAAAAAAAAAAAAAAAAAAGAATTATCTTCCAAATACATTTGTGTGTGTGTGCGTTTGTGCATGTTATTTAAAAATCACTGGATCCCTGTTTCTCTATCTGCAACATGGTTGAAATAAAGTGTTTTTCTTGATGTCAGTCACAGTGTGAGTACTCAGTAAACTGTCATTTTTAGTGATGATGGTACTAGTAGTAATAGCAGTAATGAGGTAGGGGTGGTACTGATAAAAAGGTCATGAACACTGACTCAGAATATAGAGTCAAAGTATGTAGTGCTTTAGCAATAACACAAATCTAAACATAAATAATTGCTAAAAGAATGGAGAGCTGCAGTTCTTAGAGAGTTGTGCTCTCTACGTGACTGCAGCCATACGGAAATTACACTGGGGTACTGAAGAGGCTTGCACTTACGTGATATACCTCAAAATGTGACATAAGTAGAACTACCTCTATTTCAGATGACACAGGAAACACCATTTTTGCATAGCCCTTTAGTTTTGAACATATTGGTTGAAAACTCAGAAAAGTTAAAATTTAAGATCTTCATTCTATAACTAAATGATTGAGCTTAGAGTCCAACATCCACAATAAGAAATCATAGAAGGTTTCCATTGCAATCTTCCTTTAAATCTCAAAATAGAAAGGCGGCTATGTACCATGTAGAGAATATGTTCTAGGACACCACACACCACAGCCTACTGAGTAGTTTTAATGATACAACAAAGCATTTTATTACATACTCACAAAGGACTGTGACTCTTTGCACTCAAAAACAAACCACAACCCTATGTGAAAAACAGATTCTGTTATTTATGCTATATATATATATATATATAAAGTCTTAAATAAGTACAATAATTACGAAAGCCCATAAAAGAGATTCATTTCAAGCAATTTTGTTAAACACATATTTATTGAATGAATGAGCTCCTCTAAGGCACTCTCACTGTGTTAAAGACATGTCATTTTTTAACTACTTAGTAATGCATTTGCTTCAGGGTTGGCTCAGTTTAATAAATCATATATGGTTGCAATAAATTTTGCCACATATTCATACAGAAAAAAGATATTCTAGTTTCTTAAGTACTGCTTTCCTTACTATTAATAAGCAGCTTAATATAACCAAGGGAGAAAAGAACAAGAAAAAAAATTCACATATAATGAAAATATCCAAGGAAATGCATTCAGAGGTACCTCTAAACCAGGACTTCTAAGATCAGGTTCATAAATGAGTCTTGAAATTATATGCAATTGTTTGCGTGATGAACATCTCTGTGAGGGAAGTATCCATAAATTTCATCACTTTATCAAATTACAAAACAGTCATGAACATTTGTTCTATGTATTGCCAGATCAACTCTTGCACTAATAACCCAGCAATTTGCTGAGGTGACAAAGCTGAGATTGAACAGAGGTATGTGGACAAGAGCAAGGACCATTGGTTAAGAAACCAAATCAACTTGTGAGGGAAATACAAACCTAACAAACACTAACCCTGAAAATCATATCTCAAAGAAGGAAGACCAGTTATTTGAATAATCAAAAAGTTCTGGCCAAAAGCACAGGAAAAATACCCTGGGACAGCACTGGTCAGAAACTAAAGAGGAAGTTGAACTTGAGTAACACATCATCTCCCTTTCTCACCAATGAATCATGCAGTGCTTCAACTTATATTTAGTAAGAGTACTTGTATACAATGTATTGTTTTCATGATCATGTTTGGATGCCCAATTCCAAACCCGTATTTTGTAATTTATATATATTTAGCCCAATTATAATAATTTGAAGTGAATGTCAGAAGAGTTGAAATTTAACTCAAGTTGCTTATAATTATATGCCTCTGGAATAATCACAATTTGTTATCAGTGAATGTGCTCGAGTTCAAATGAAATAGAAAATAATATTTACTTTTATCTTACTTAGAGAATAAAAGTAAATGTAAAATTGCCTATGTTTCTAATTTATTTTTTTCATAATGAGCTTATTGAAAAAAATTAAATTACTGTCCTTAACCTAGTCAAAATTGTTTCAAGGTTACATAACCCACCAAGGACATTCATTCACACATGACCAACTTATATTTTTATTTTACTTCTTGATTCATAGATAGATCAGGTTCTGTTGAAATGATCCTATTGGCATTCCTAACTATGATCTAAGCAGAAGTAATCAAGTCACTGAGACAAGAGTAAACTTCATCTAAAATTATCTAAGTATTTCTGTCAAATATTCATATCATTTTTTCTTGAATAAACACATATTTTAAAACTAGAAACTATCAATCCACTTAAAAGATGGGATAATACTTCTATCAATAATGTTAATTTCATATGTTTTTACTGTTTACTCAATATGATGGAGGTACTTTTCCTCAAGTAAACTGATGAGAGTTTTCTCACATTGCAAATGCACTTTAGTGTCTGGGCAGTTTCCTAAGTTCATTTTTCCTTTAATGATAAATGAGGACAATGGCTAGATTGTGCAACGAGGAAGAAAAAGAACTAATATGGTTCTGACTTCTATGGGTGATTGACTGCAACAACCAAAGCTAATGACTGCGGAAGCAGCAAACTTTTATTGCTTTTTAAATATTAGGACATATGTTGGGACAGTAAAAAGACTAACACAGTGGGAGCTGTTGACACTGCACACTATTTCTCTCTCTTTAGGTGAATGACTATACAAAAATAAAGAATAAATAATGATTTCCAAGAGCCCTTTATGCATACTGATGTTTTGTATATTATTCCAAGTTGAAGGAGCTAGAATTTCTATTTTAAGAAATCACATGGGGAGCTGGCTTGAGTTACTGGATACTTGGTTCAGGTATCAACTTATTCCCAAACATTATTCCACAACTGTTCTGAAAACAAACATTGGTAATTCATGGAGGTCAATATGAATCTGTCACCTAACATAGTTCAAATGGGTCCATGACTTTTAAGATTATCACAGATGCCTATATAACCTTGGTTAAAAAGAAATAGTTGTCTATCGGAGAGGGTCATTTTCTTGAAAGGACACACAAAGAAAAGTGAGACATGATGAGTACATCTAGATAGCCATTCATCTATGTCAATAAAATCAAGCTTGACAATCTATGAGGTAATAGATGTGCACTGAGGTACACACTGTATTCCAGTGCACTGAGGTAACCCTCATGCCTAGAGTGCTATCCAAAGCATTCAACAGTTAGCCCGCTCGAGCACTGTAGATGATTAGAAAGTAATATGGTGAATCAAAGTGCTGGGAATTCACAAAGCCTATTAAGGTAACATTGAAAACAAACAGATTCAAGTAGCTGTATACTTCACTAACCAGAAATTCAATCAAACAGGATTATTTGAGAATATGATATGGACACAACACTCAAGTGGACATTATTAAGATATAAAGTGAATATAAAGTGTCATTTCCATCCTCATCAACTAAAATCTAGACAGGGAGACAATGGAAATATATGGAACAATGAGAATCCAATGTAAAGGAATGCACAATTAAGAGGAAAATTGTGTATCAGCCACCTATGAGTTCTATCTACAGCAAAGATTTTTACCGACAAAAGAATCTGTGAAGATTCTGAGCTGAGTTGAAAAGCCAGTACTAGGTAGGATCTAGAGAAATGGAAACTAAAGGTATAGACCTTCATTGGGTAAAGAATCTCATATCAAGGATGGGCATACTTGAATTAGTAAAATAAAGCAATAGGTAGAAAATCCGGGGTATTTCTGAATTGGTAATGAGGTGTCACTGAAACCTTTGGTAGTTGTCATGGGCTGAATTATGTCCCCCCATAATTCATATATTGAGGTGCTAACCCCCAGTATTTCAGAATGTGACTATATTTGGGGATAGGGCCTTTAAAGCGGAAGTTAAAATGAGGCCGTTAGAGTAAGATTTAACCTAGTCTGACTGGTGTTTTTACAAGAAGGGGAAATGTGGACACACAAAAATAGACCCTAGGGAGCATATGCATAGAGGGACAGCCCCACAACAAGACAGGAAGAGGGAAGAGGGCAGCCGTCTATAAGCCTAGGAGAGAGGTCTCAAGGAACCAAGTCAGCTAGCACTCTGATCTTAGACTTTCAGCCTCCAGAACTATGAGAAAATAAATTTCTTCGTTTAAGCCACCCAGTCTGTAGTATTTGATTATGGCAGCCCTAGCAAATTGATTCAGAGGTGAAGAGTCTAGTCCATGAAGTTTTGAGAACATGAGAGCACTTTTTTCTACACAAATAGAAGGCAAGCAATTGGATCAGAGGATGAAATTATTTTTCCATGGACTAAAGAATCATTTTTGATCTTCAACTCTCTCGAGACACTCTCATCTTTGGATAACACTGAGATCATTATTCTTAGCAGAGAATTCTAACACTGTTATTATGTATGGACCCACAGTCAAGTTAAATATATTAGGTTGAGATAAGCTGGGAAGTTGACTGCCCTAAAGATGGCAAGTCTTGAGACGGGTCCCGGGTGCGGGTTGCGAGACGTGGGCGCCCCTCGCGGCCGCGAGCAGAGACTGCGGCCAGGCAGGCGCCGCAGGAACCCGGGACAAGGAGGCAGGAGGGCAGGTAGCTGCCGCCGGTGGCGCAGGGCTCCCAGGGCAGACCATGCTGCGGGGGCCGCTCCTGGCAACACAGGAGGGCAAGAAGGTGAGCGTGCGGAGCTTGTCCTCCCGGAGGGTGGGCTGGACCCCAGACCGAGGCAGGCGGAAGGCGGAGGAGCTAGGGCTGTGAGGTGAAGGGAACAGGGGAGGGTCCCTTGGGACCGCCCGCTGGTCTGCAGGTGCGGGGCGGGAGGAGGCCCGGAGGCCCACACGGCTGAAGGTGAGCATGGCGGGCGGGCGGGCGGGCGGTGCAGGGTCAGGCCCGGGCCAGGGTCTCGAGAGGCGGTCTCCCTGGATGGAATAGGAGGCGAGCTCCTGGACGATGGGGTTAGGTAGTCCTTTGCCTGCTGGGCGCCTGGGAAGGAAGGAGCCAGGCCTCTTCGCCCCTTGGTCAGTGACTGTCCCCCAAACCCAGGCTTTCCACATGGCCTTCCCCGTGGGTCAGTGACCAGGGGCCGCAGAGGAGCTGGCCCCAGTTATGGGCCAGAAGGTTTTCCCGGCTGAGGATCTTAGAGAAAATGGGGTGTAAGGTTAATGTAGAAATATTTGGTGCTTAGTTGACTTCAATTTGGGGTATCAAGTAAAAGCAAAAAAACGGTGCTTCAAGGTACAGCCCACTTCACCGTGCTGCCTGCTCCGGTAGAGTTTTGCTCCACCTAATACTGAGATAGGCTGGACCCTGCCAGAACAGTAGCATATGGAGACTGCCTCCTGTTTGTTCACAAACAGGAAGCTGACTCACCACAGGCAGACCAGGAGGCTTCTGACCAGCAGGTGAAACTGAAAGACGAGACCACCACTGTGGCTAGGGACATTCCGGCATTGCGCATGCTCAACAAGGGCAATTTTGACAGCTCTTCCATCTTCCTGGGGTGGTGGTAGTGAGCTCGGTCACCGTGTTTGAAGTGAGGCCCCTGACCCTTGCACAGGGCACCCTGGAAGGCGAAGGGGCGGAACAGACCACCCAGGCCACACCTCTGGCACAACCCATCAGACCTGCCCAACCCATACTCCATTTAAGGCCCCAATCTGCTCTGCTGGGAGACTAGTCAAGGGTACTTGTTTCTTGCTTTTACTCCCCTATGCTGCACCAGGAGCGCCGATAAAGGTCCTACTGTATAGCATAGAGAACTATATTCAATATCCTATGAGAGGGCTTCCCTGGTGGCGCAGTGGTTGAGAGTCCGCCTGCCGATAAAGGGGACACGGGTTCGTGCCCCGGTCCGGGAAGATCCCACATGCTGCGGAGTCTGTGCGTCCGGAGCCTGTGCTCCACAACGGGAAAGGCCACAACAGTGAGGGGCCCGCGAACCGCAAAAAAAAAAAAAAATCCTATGATAAACCATAATGGAAAAGAATATTAGAAAAAAGAATATATATATGAATCACTTTGCTGTATAGCAGTAATTAACACAACACAACAAGTTAACACAACTTCAATTAAAAGAAAAATCCTTGTCTGAAATTCTCTTCTGGCTGCTTATCAATTTCATTGGTTAAAGAGTCCAAGAGCCTGGGTTGGTAACAAGGGTTAACCTTCAAAAACCCCTTTGATTAGACCCATATCTTACAATAGTCTTGTAATTCAGGAAAAGTGATTTCACCTGACACGAACTATTTTGACAGTTGTTTTAAATCTTTAACTTGCTCTATTAGTAGAAAATTGTATCATGCTAGAATAAATGCTTCACAAATAAATTATTCAACCATTTCATTAGTTTTACGGAGAGGTAACATTTAATGGGGCTTTTTTTTTTCTTTCATGAGTATGAATTACTCACAGCAGCCTATAATAAAGTGTTGTTTTTTTATTTATTAAAAAATAATTTTAACATCTTCCACATTCCCAAGAGAGTATCTTCAAGAGCAGTGGGGTGGGTTTCATCAGTCCTTCCACTTACATTTCAAGAGCACTGTGATTCTGAGGCCAGGACTGCATCCTTCTTGAAATGTCTGCAATCCATTTTTTGTCCTCTAGCTTCAGAAGTTCTGAGATATGAAGACTCTAATCATTTTAAATTCCAGTTTTTAAAATGGGAATTTGATCATGTCGCTTTTCACTTAAAACACTTTGTTGTCTCTTCATGGCTTTTAGAATCAATTCCCAATTTCTTTACATGTTTGATGAAATTCTGAGTGAGTCAATCTTTGGATAATGGTCCAACCTCATCCCACTTCCCTCTGTCAGTCCCAAACCCTTACATCTAATAAATTTTATGTCTATATACCATTAACCACAAACTTCTTTCAGGTCCTAGAATAAACCATATGTTCTCATCTATGGCCCTACATATGGTATACGCTATTTCATTGGCTTAAGTGCCATACTATTGATATATCATCTTCACTTAGTTGGCCTGGACAATTCCAATTCATGCTTCACAACTTGGATTTTGCTGTTTTCAAAAACCATGCCAAACAGATCAGGTCTGGGAGGCTGATCTGCCTCTAAATTAAGTTCTTTAACCAAGCCAGACCAAAGAAAGGCCTGCCTCCCATGACCTGAAAAAAATAACAAGTTCCAAAGCTCTGTCTCTCTCTTTGACTGAAGATGCACAAAGGCCCAGAAACTGAATTGACCATTAACGAGTTCAATGTGATCCTTTTTCCACATGCCCCAATTTACCCTGTGATGGGACTTCTAGCAGCAACTGGAATTCAAGGGTTATATATGTTGATTTCATTACACCAAAAATCTCATTTAATGGTGATTTTGAATATAAACAATGAACCTCTATAAAACAATGTATCTGTATGGAAATGTTAGGATTCATTATAGTTTAAATCATGACCACTAAAATTAAAAACAAATGATATTAAATGTAGTCTGATCTGTAACTATCTTGCTCATCCAACAGACTGTCCTGAAAATAATATCGCATATGATTAAAATCACTAGGTATAGCATTTTTTCATCCATACCCTGAAGTAAATTATATATATATTATACATATGATATATAGAATATTCTGAAGTTATGAGGGCAATTATGTATTTTTTCATTGAAAGCACACAGCTTTATATGTGAAGTATAAAAATTGAAAATGGGAAACTAAAAATAACAAAACACAGCTCAACAATTTATATATATATTTCTTTAAGGCTAACACTTTTTTCACCTTTTTACTAACATATCAAAGTGACCACCTCTTCTTAAAAGAAACCAGTTACTGACAATAAAACGAAGCACAGCTTATAAAACAAAAGGTCACGGAAGATTAGAGACTCAGTATGTTTCAGTGTTTCTACAGCTTCCCAGTAATTCTAGGCTTGAGGGGAAAGAAAACAAAAATAATCCAAAATGGCATTAAACTGTGAGGCTTTGAGTTTATTTCCCATTTGACAACACAAGAATAAATAAATTGGAGGGGGCATTTTTTATATCAGCAAGTAGAGAATATGGATTTTCACAGAACCGTGGAAATTTATGTCTAGAAGTGACCTTAATGACCTCCAGGACCCACTCTCTATGATACAGATGAGAAGATGGACACACAAATAGCTGAGTGGTCCTGGGTCACATAGGGAGAACTTACTGGGAGAACTCAGGGTCCCCAGTGTTAGGTCAATACCGTTTCTGCTGTGACACTTAAGTTTCTCCTAAGAGATAATCTTATTATCTAGCTGTTTAATTCACTAAGATCCATTTACATTAAAAAAGAGAAATGAAGTAGTGAACCGGTATAACTGTGAAGACATTTTGATTTCCTCATATATCACCTCCACAATTCACCTTGTATTTTTCTCCCATTCATTTGGAGGAGAAAAAATTTTTTTTAGTATTTTCCTTTTGGCCTCAGTTTAATAAAATAAATGTTGGACTGATTATTTAGAGATATATATTTAGAATTATGATGAAGGATTATTTACTATTTATATGTGCTGAAATCACATTGTTTTACACCTATTTCATTGCATCATCATAGTTTATGTATTGGTATTCCAGATGTATAGATCTGGAAACTAGTTTAGAGAGGTTAGTTGATAAAGCTCCTAGAGTTATTAAGATGAAGATTCAAGTCTCAAACGTAGATCTGTCTGACATCAAAACTTAGCCATTTCATATACCATTTCAAAAATCCCTTCTTTCTGGATGTCAGTATTCACCCTGAATGTTCTCACAGCACCTTGAATGCACCCTATTGTAGCTGTCATGAAGCAGAATTATTTCAGAATGTAATCACTCCCCATGATCAATATGATCATGTAAGGATGTTACACTGGTCACCTGATCTATATCCAATGGCAAGACCTTTATATTTGTTGGATTCATAACAAACTTTGATATAAGCATAGAGAGGTCCTTGTAGATAATCATTATTCCACGATTGTATATTCATGCTTTGAAAGACTCTGGATTAGTAAAACATTTCCAAATACTGCACGCTAATCAAAAATAATAGTGGTAGAAGCCACATGTTAAGTAAATGTTGACTTCCACTCTGAGTTCCAAAAGAATCTAATACCCTCATGCGGTTCCTAAAACTCACATAACCAGCCCTCCTGAGAAGCGCTCCCTTCTCCATAGTCTTCTCTGCTTTTCCTTCTAACAACACAAGTGTTTTTGTCTAATGTCCTCATGAAATCAATACTGGGATTTCAAGCAATGATAGGAAGCGTAATATTTTATGTGTGGGTTATATGTGAGAAGAAAGGTGACTAGTATAAGATGACATTAACTATGAAGATAGGAGAAAAACTCTGGGATGCAGTCACAAATCCTGGGACTTAGCTCTAGACCTCAGACACATGATCTAATCTCTCCTAATTCAAATTTCTTTACTAAAAGGAGGCACTTAGATTCCAGTTTTTACTGAGGTCTAGATAATTTTGGCATTCAGTTTAACATGTTTCTATACACATGATACACTGTGTGAAATTTTAGCGTGTGAATTATAGAAAGTCTTCAGAAGGAAAAGGTGTTAATCTCATTAAATACAACCATCAAAACTCTTTTTTTTTTTTTTTTTTTTTTTTACTGGCAGGGGGTGGGGTGGAGACAGTTCATTTCTCTCTCAACATTAAATCTGAGTGTTAAAGGGAACAATTGGTGTGCTGAAGCAAAGATAGAATAAAGATCATTTGAGAAATGTCCAGTACCTCTATTTACATCAAGCAGAGCGTAAAGACAAAGCAGTGACAAATAGAGCACGATCATCTGATAGTCAATCCCTACTGCAGAGAAATTTAGTGAAAGGCTGTTGTGCCATGAAGATGCGGCTGTAGAACATGCAACTTATCATCAACAGAAATGTCATCTCCCCTTCGGCAGGAAGTACCAGGTGGTTAACATATAATTATTACGGTCTAAAAATAGCCTTTGTGGGAATTGTCCCTGCTTAGCTTTATTTCCTTGGATGAATATACTTCAGCATGGTGTTTGTGTGTAGTCAACAAGCATCCATGGGGACATAAACACAGCCTCTTAAAAGTTGCATTTGTCCTAGTTTCAACTCAAGTTCTGTTCTCTTCATTCAACTTATGTGACATATAGTACTTTGGTACCTGTAAGTTTCCAGTCACTGAAATAAGAACTAGAAAGGCAAAAATATATAACAAAATGAGAGACTGGGTTTAGAAAAGAATCTTGCTGAATGTAGAAGGACTTTATCCATTACTAACAAAGGAATTCTCAAGTTCTCCCTAATGCCCTCAAGATTCTGCCTATGGGGAATAAGGTATAAATTAGCTTCGATGTGATAAGAACTTAGTTGCAGGATAGATTAGAGGTTGTTTTACAACAAACGGGTTGAGCTAAATAATGAAATACTAATTAATTAAAGAGAAGCCTTCTTGGTAATTCTATAAATTTCACATGTTTACCAAATAAGTACTCACACAGAGGCTCTAAGATAAATAATTACATATTGAATACTACTCGTTTGTGAATAATGTTCTCAGGAATTTCCCCAAATCCTCATGCACTATGTTGAGCTTCCCTAGAACATGGTTGAGTGCTGTTTTGTTAGCAGTGGGTGTTGTAATTCATGGGTACTTCCTAACCAGGACTCTTCTTACCCTCCCACCTCCTGAACATCCTTAGGGAGATGATCACACTTGCCTTTATATCATTAGGTTCAGTAAGGCTATTATTCAGTTTGTTACGTCAGTTACTCATTCATGATAAACTTGTTGAATTCCAAGCTTCAAGCTCACGTGAGCCAAAGTGGATAAAAAATTTAACAAAATAGAAATGATTCCTTCCCAGAGTGTTAAAGGCAAATAAAAATTAAAGTTATTATGCAAATGATTAATTATTAATCGTAACTGTAAAAAAGCCAAGAAGTTATGTTCTCTGCCATAACTGAGATGTAGTAAACTTCACGTAGTTGAAATTCAGTAGAATGAATGTGTGTGTGTGCATGTGTGTGAGATATTGTTGTAAGGGCACCTAACTGCAGGCAGGGGGAATGTTGCAGCTGGGTGCATTTTGTTCATTGTGGCAACATTTTGAAAACTGATGTCATTAAATTGACAGGAGTGAAGGTTATCACAGATTATATTTTTTAACCAAGATAACTGGGAGTGGCCTTCAATGCAGACGGAACAAAGGAGAAAAGATGAGTTCAGATACCAGTCATACAATTTGGTCATGGAAAATTGAGGAAATTATATCTGGTTTTTCTCAAGAGACTAAAACCTTGTGTGTCTGATTACTTTTGCTGTGACCACAGGCTTACAAACATATTTTCCCAAGTTTAGCTCTCAAGGGTTAAAAAAGAAATAGGCTTTCAAGTTTCTATAGTGGTATAATTTATATCATATATATGTATATAGCAATATATTTTATATAAACGTTATATATAACATATATCATACATAACAATAATTATCCTATATGACAGCCATAGTCTATATCATATATATGGGCTTTTTAATTAACTGAATTGCAGGAGCCACGGTCTTTAAAAAGCATTTATGGAATATGAAGCAAATTCCCATTAAATCACGTCCTCTCCACAATATGATTCGAGCACTGAATATGAGCAAGATGCTATTAAAAAGACCATTTATTCTATCCTCAGGAGGTGTACAGTCTGGGGGAGAAGAATACAGCGTCATCGGGAATTTCAATACAGCATTTTAGATGCAGTGATGGTGTTTTACTCATGAGCCTGTTAGCAATGTAAGGAAAGAGGTAAGCAGAGCTAGTTGAGTCATCCTGGAGAGCCCTGAAATATCTGTCCAAGTGGTTTTCAGAATACATCCTCTGTTCTCTGTCTCCACTACTACAACTCTCTGCTGAACCACTTCCACCTGCTGATCTACCACACTTACCCCCTGCTAACCAGTACAAGATCCACCCCTGCCCTCTGACAGTTCTCTGCAGCCAGAACGATCTCCTTCCACAGGAAATAATTTCTTGTTGTTCTCCTCTCCGACTTTAAAGCTCCCCATCATACTTAAGCATAAAATCCAAAATGCTATCCCATGGCACAAAAGCTTCTAAAATAACACGGCACCTTTCCACCTCTTTGATTCTTATCTCAAAATACCTTCTTAGTTTATTCAAGACACTCCAGAAACAAATAGCTTATTGCAGTCTTCAGGGAAAAAAAATCATTTTTTCCCACATCAGAAAGTTTACATCGTCAATCCTCTTTTCTAAAAACACAATTTCTTAGTATTTGCACATGCGTGGATGCTTTCTGTGATTTCACTGTCAGGTCAGTGTCATTCCCTCAGATAAATTTTCCCTGAGTGTGCATTAGTCTCATCTTCCAATCACATTCTACCACTTTTCTTTTTTCTTTCTTCATGGTTGTTGTCAAGATCTTTTTCCTCCAATTTTTTATTGCCTGATTATCATCCTTAATTATGTAATAGAAGTGCTGTTAAGACCTTGACTATCTCATCGTATTTACTAATGGCAACTGAACCAGGGCTTGGCAAATACTTGTGACCTATAAAAGCATAATAACCAAATGAAATGTGAGTATGACTGCTAAATTTACCAAATAAAAACACAGAACATCTAGTTAAATTTGAAATTCAGATAAACGAAAAATACTATTTTGGCACAAACAGGCCTCAAGTATTGCATGAGATATACTAAAACATGGGGATCTTCATTGGAGCATGTTTCAAACAAATCAATTATAAAGGACAATTAAGACTATTAACAAACTAAAGAAAAAATGGCACTATGAATTGCTAATTTAGTTAGAGGTGATAATGATGGTTTGCTTATGAAGACAATGTCTTTATTTTTCCAGATGCACATTGAGGTATTTACAGGTAAAATAGCATGATGTTTCTTGTTTATTTTAAATTAAGAAAACCAATGATGGAGCTAATAAGGCAACATGTTAGCGTTCTTTGAAGCTAGTAAGTGTGAGAGGAGGGGAAGAAACCTCCTGGGGGTTCTCTGGTCCCATTCCTTATGTCTCCCACTGCTAGAGTCAAGAGAGAGGCGGACAATGCTGAAAACCCTAGTTCACTGGGTGTGCCTTCCGCTGCTGCAGAGAGCACAGAGGTGAGCAGGCAAAGGTGTGGAATGCATGTAAAACCAACAAACCCCGGAACTGCTGAAGTTCAGGTATACTCTTCTGTCTACTTTTTTGTATGTTTGAAATTTTTAATAATAAAAGAAAATAAAGATATATATGTAGATATGTAAAGTGTATATATATACTCCACAGTTGAATTTAAAGCTTTTTAAGGGGCTATACTGTGCCCTTCACGTTTTAGTATTTCCCATAGATTTTTTTTTCAGAACTTAACATGTAATCAATAAATATTTATTGATTGGTAAGAACATATTAAAAAGGAATTTATCCTGTAACACAGAATTTTCTACTTTTACTTGGAGCAGAAGAAACAAAGAAGTCTGCTTATCATGTTCATTTGATCCTTTTAATTAGTAATATTTCAATGATCCTTGCCTCCTTTATAAATTTTGCCTAATACAATTTATTTCCTAGGAGATTTTAAGTAATGGATATAAGGTATATACATTTGTCTAATCACTATTCTATAGTATGACAAACATTTAAAAATAAATTGAAAAAACAAATTTAATAAATCCTAATATTCAATCCTGCCTGTACGGTAGACCTTAATTCTTCCAGATGGCAAATTAGTCAGACACTCACATAATATCCATAATAATTAACTAGTAGGACAACCCAATGATATGTGAAATCTGATTCCTGTTCCTCCACATGAGAACATAGATGTGTAGAGAGATTATAGTTTATTATTATCATTGTTTACATACAGTGTGTTGCAGCTGAGCTTGGAGTCCAAACGAAGTTAATGCTATCAATCCATTTGCAATATTGTGCAGTGTTAGACAAATAGAATTGCAAGTCTTCTCTGTAAAGAGTATATGGAAGTTATGGAAACTGATTAGAACGCTAACTGATAGTAGAAAGAGGGTGAAAGATCTGAACATTATACCAGGGGAACTCCCTCCTGTAGAAAAATAACTGGAGAAACTAGAAATGGGAAGAATGTTTCAAAAGAGTATAGTTAGAAAGATAACATAAAATTATGAGGGATTCAGCAGTTTATAATTTACTAATAGTGTTTGATTAAAGAAATTCATTAGACTGTTGAGGGTGAAAGCCTGAAAAGAAGGCATAGGTGGGCGAATGCTGAGACAGGGAGAAGATGAAGGGAGTGAAGCCCACCCTTGCTAGAAACTTATTGGTGGAGCTGTAGAAGGAGCCATGGACATGTGATGAACATTTAAAACAGATATGTATATATATATATATATATGTGTGTGTGTGTGTGTGTGTATATATATATATATTTTTTTTTTTACAAAAAACAAATGTTTGGGTGCAGACTAGAGACTTTTAAAAGAAATCACTTCTCTTGTTACTGTTACACCATTTTGTTCTAAATTTTGTGAATTCTGATGGGAATGGGGGTAAGTTGCATTATAAATATAATGTGTGAATTCTAGGTGTGAACATCTTTAAGTATTTGAGTTTTGTCCTCAGTGTTAGGAGAAGGTGTGATTTCACAGAATTCCTTTCAAAGGTTAGAGAGACTGGCATTTAGAATGTTATCAAGGAGGTAGTCTATCACTTTTTTTTCTTTAGCTCTGCTCTTCCAGACTGGCATTCCAAACCTGAGCTTCACTAATGAGCCGTCATTGGTTCTAATGGTTTCTTTCCAATGCTGTGTCTATATTTAGTTCGTATTATTAGGTCTCCTCTCCCATCTGAATTAGCTTTCAATGGAGAAGAGGTATGAAATACAAGTAGGAATATTTCACTGTTAAGCAGACCTTTAGTCAAATAGACACACAATGAATATTTTCTGAAGAGCTATTACTTCGACTTTTCCTACTGGTTTTAGCCAACTTGTTCCTTTCTCCAGGAAACTTGCCCTGATCTCCTTAAGTAGTCAGGCACCCTTCTGTGGCTTCCAAGGGCTGACTATAGCACTCTTATCATAGCATTGTCATACTCCATTATAATTATACATAGTGTATATTATATATTGTAATGTCATTAACTTGACTGCACTAACAACTATACTAGTAACAAATTTCTTGAAGGCAGGCAGATACTATGTCTTGATTGTGTTTATATTTCTAGTGCCCAGCATAAGCTAAATAATTAGCATAATGTCAAAGAAAAAATCTAGGCTAGGATTCCAAAACAAGCCTGACCCCAGTGCTACACTCAGCCCTCATCCACTGTACTGCCTCAGGTACAGCGCTTAAATTACTCTGACTTCAATGATGGCTATATGTTTATTCCATATACTGGATTATAAACTCCAGGGCTGGTCAACTAATCTGGTCTCTGATCAGGGTTCATTAACAACCTTTTTCCCTGGTCCAGTTGCGAAGTCAATAGCAGGTTATCACAAATAATGGCCTCTGGCTGTGTAATAGTATTACTGAAAGGATATGGGCCTATTAAGAGAGTTTCATACTTGCTAAGAGTTTCATCCTGCTGAGCTCAGAGCAGAATCAATTTTGGCCTTACACTGAATGTGGGACAGTGCAAAAATTACAAAACCTTTTAATGTTTATTGAAATCAAGTTAGTTCTATAAAACCTGCAGAAATTTTTTTTACCTCTGAAGGGTAATGATTATCTTTTCATTCACCATCTTAACTGATACCTAGAAGCTAAAGAAATCACCAAACAAGAACTGCAGTTTTCGAAAACTACCACCAGAAATCAGTCGTTCATATTTTTAAGCTCAAAAGATCTTACATGCACTCTTTTTTTCTTTCTTTCTAAGGTCTTTTTTTTCAGTTGTCTTTCTTCCAAAATTCATGTTGAGAACAGCATTTCTTCAACTTATAGCTCATGGTTTAAACAATACGATCAACAAAATTGCATCTATTAATTAAAAAAATCTTTAGAATGCAAGACCCGAAGGAATTTTATACTCTTACCTACACTAATATTAAAAAGACTTAAAAAGTTAGTAAACTAACACAGAAAACAAGAATTACGGGGAAAAAAAATCTAGCTTAAATTATAATAAGGTCATTGTTAGAGCATAAAGAAATCAGAATAACATTCATATTAACACTCATACTATTTGAGAACCTCTTGTACAATATTTCTTATAAGCATACACTCATAATTTGAAGACATTTATGGAAAGCATCAGCACATTATGTAACTGCTCTACCGCTCTGTTTATTTAGATGTTTTCTCTTACATTAAGATAAAATATGTTTTCCTATAACTTCCCCTCTTTGACACTAGGCTACATCAAAATCTATATCCTTTTTCAAATGTTACTTCTTCAAATATCTGAGTATCAAGATTATTCTCCCTTTAGTACATTTCTCTTCCACTCTGAAGATCACAGAATTTTTAGTGAGTTTGGGTTTGTGCTCAAATAATAATATTCAGAAAAATAACACAACTTAGTAAGTTTGGGTTTGTGCCAAAATAATAATTCTCAGAAAAAGAACACTCGTAAGGAAAAACACAAGAAAAACATAATGATATTGAAAAGGGTAAAACAACCTATGGCACTGGAAATCTTTAGGGAAAGGAAAAGAGATGTGATAAGGTAAACTTTGTTTGAAAACCAATAATCTTTAAATGGTATTTCTTAAAGAGTTCAGGTTCATGTCTTTTAATGAAAAGTCTTGGCTTGCTGTTTTTAAAAAGATGAGTTTGCAAATATTTTCATATGTTTATTTAAGAGATCATTTCTGCCATCTGGAAGCAAGATACTCAAATTACAGGAAAAAATATTTGAGGGACATAAAGAGTTCAATTGAGTTCATCCTGAAAATCTAAATGTAAAATTTTAAATGCATATGATATGTATACTGTGAAAGCAAAAAATATAGAATAAGTTAACCTTATATCTTGATTAAAATAGACTAAAATTTGGGGGAAAATATTAATAGAAAGTGAAACAAAAAATTGAGTTAAAATAGGAGTAATGGATATTGTCATAGTCATTTAGGCAAACTTTTTAAACTTAATTTCCAAAACAAAATTAATTAAATTTGATTAATAAAAAGACCTCCACAACTCTATAGGCAAAAACATGGTCATTATTTTGTTTTCTTATTTGAAGAAGGTAGAATTTCAGGAATTCAAGCTCATATGATCTGTTTATCTTAGAGGTTCTCTAAGTGTAGTCCTGGGACCAGCAGCATCACCGGGCACTTGTTAGAGATGCAGATTCTCAGGCCTAACCCAGACCCACTGAATCAGAATACTCTGAGGACAAGAACCGGCAATTTGTCTTCTAACAAGGCCTCCAGATGATTCTGACACACTCTAATATTTGGTTTATCTTATACTTCCTGAGCATATATGTTTATAGTATGTGATACGAACAGATGAAGGGCTCCAGGACACATATTGGTTGTTTAAATTTATCTTCTTGTTTCAATATACCTTCTCATTTTACAAATCACATGATCTAGGAATTAAAACTTAACTTTCCATTGTTTACTTTGCTTACAGAGGGTAGAACTGGGACCAGCATACAGTTCTTGACACTATACAGCTTTTGCTCTGTGCTTATTTTTCTTTCCCCGAAAACTGTCCTACATTACAGTTTTCAAGATCAAGCTTTCAATTTTTCATGGATTAACTCCACCCTAATATGATCAATTTCTGTGTCTTTTTCCCTGATATTTTCTAAAATTATCAAGGGGCAAAAATGAGTGACCTGCAAGTAAGTAAATATGGATTTCAAAGGATGAGAATTTCCAAGTCTATAAACAAGCTCTCAATTATCCTGTCACCTAAAACAGATTAAACAAGAAAAAATCATCTAAGTCTACGATTTTAGTTAAATGTATCTTGCTTTTGCATTTACTTTTGGTGACAGAATGCGAGACAGTTCTGGTTAAAGCAGAGAATCAGAAAAGCTTTTCATGCAGTTGCTCCTTCTATAGCTCCAGAGACAGGTCTCTGGAACCCAGGTTTTTGCATTGTCAAGTCTGAAAACTTCTATCTGAAACATTTTCTTCTCTGGATACCTTTCTGTGTATTACAGATAGATTTACAGAGATTACCACTAACAGAAAGTTGTTTTTTTTTAATTTTATTTTGGCTTGGGTAAACTAATCAGCCGATAGACTAGACGATAAAAGAGAGAAACAAGAAATTTCTCACATATTGAGTAGAAAAGCATTTGGGCTGCATCTCTACATGTTAAAGACATCACTGTTTCCTCAACCGGTAATGCTCTCTAACCCATTTTTGTTCATTTAACAACTTCCATTTATTCTTGAAAACCCTACACAAGCTCTATTTCTTTTGTAAAGGCTGTACCACAAAAAGTCAGTCTTCCTTCTGCTATAATTTTTAGCTTGAATAAAATTTATAACACTACATGATACCCAAACATTTTACTGGAATTATTTGCCTACATCTCTACTTCACTCTTGAATTAAGATATAATCTCTCATTCGTCTTTGTATTTCCAACACCATATTTAGATGTGGCTGGCACATGATAGGCACTCAATAAATATATATTTAACTAATCAAAACTATAGAGGAAAATTAAGGCAATTATTCACATAAAATTTTTTAAAGACAGAAAAAAAACTGTGAAATTATACTAGAGGCAAATGTTTGTTTTTGTTGTTCAGTTTTCTGCCTTATTGTGATAATATAGATCAGTTTATAAAATAATCTTGATTTTTGAAATACTTTTGAGAACATTTCCTTTTCATCAATTTTGTCCTTGACTTATCTGATTATACTTTTAGTCTAACAAGGCTACAGATAAATTACACTGTCTGGATAGTAGTCTGATCATTTTCTGTTAGTTACAGATATACTGAAATGTGAATATCCAGCTACTTTAGGAAAAAAATCGCCCTCTGCTATGCAATCAACTCTTAGGAAACCATTTCAATGAAAGTTCAAACTCACACAACTCTCTGTTAACAAATATATGCAGATCCTATGCTTATTCAAAGCAACCTCGGTAATTAGTGAAAACAGTCCATTTTCACCAGCAAGTAAAACAAATAAAAGCATATACTTGACCAGTTGGCAATCACAGAAATAATGAGATATGAACTAACCATACAGTAATATTACCACATAAAGGCAGTTTGTAAAAATCATGTAAATTTCCATAATAGTTTCTAATTTTACTCAAAGAAAAGACTTTGACTACTTCAAGTTAAAAAGAGAAACAACCTTTGCACCATAACACATCTGCACAAATGCATAACATGCAGACCTTCAGTGAAAACACCATATAGCATTAAATCATATCCACTTGACCATAAGAAGACTGGAATTGCCAAACTTTCACCTTGTGACAATTACATTTTTAAAAATTAGTATTTCTTCTCATCCTTCTTGATCAAATTCAATTCAAATTAGTGACTTAATTTAAACATTGCAAAAAAGAGAGAAAATTAAAAATAAGTATGATATCATATACTGATTAAAATGTTTAAAAGAAATAATGAGGGCTTCCCTGGTGGCACAGTGGTTGAGAATCTGCCTGCCAATGCAGGGGACACGGGTTCGAGCCCTGGTCTGGGAAGATCCCACATGCCGCGGAGCAACTAGGCCCGTGAGCCACAACTACTGAGCCAGCACGTCTGGAGCCTGTGCTCCACAACAAGAGAGGCCGCGATAGTGAGAGGCCCGTGCTCCGCGATGAAGAGTGGCCCCTGCTTGCCACAACTAGAGAAAGCCCTCGCACAGAAACGAAGACCCAACACAGCCATAAATAAATAAATATATATTAAAAAAAAAAAAAAGAAATAATGAATTGGAAAATATGATGGACACTTTATAAAGAAGTGAATCACTAGAAGAATAAAATAATAATCAACATTATATATGTAGGCTTTGCATATCACTACAAGTGTTTCAATATATCCTTTGATCTCAGAACCACACTGTGTGTTGTGGTGTCCATCGTGTGCTCCTTGAAGCCCTCAAGGTTTCACAAAGGCCTCCTGGGGCTGCCAGGAAGAAAGGGGAGACATTTGGCACATTCCAGACCTCCTGCCGAATTAAACTTATTCAGAGGAGTTACCTCTCTCCTTTCATGTATGTTTTTGTTAGAGCAAAGTCTCATGACAAAAAGAGATGGAAAACCAAGGCTGTAAGGAGTTCAGGGACTTCTTTAATAATTATCACAGACCTTAATATACTGTGAGGCCCAAAAAACAGTGTGTTGAACTCATAGATGACCTCCAACTAAGTGAGATCCCTGAGATTAAGAAATTTCCCAAATTTACACATCAGATGGAGGCAGAGCTAGGGCAAGGTTTCTTTAATTTCTAAACTGGAGTCAACTAGAAATCTTAAAATCCAATCCAAGACATGGAATAATTTCAAGTTTTCTATTAAAACTTCTATCAAATATCAAAATCTAGTTTTATTAGCTATTGTATAGAATTTCAATTTTATCATAACTTCAAAACAAAGAAATATCAAGCATATATTCATATAAAGATGTAGAGGCTCATTAGTGCTTATTAATTAGTAATTGTAATTCCTTTCTGGTGAAAAAGGCTGCTTTGATTCTGCACCTCATCAAAGTTTCAGTGATTTATTGATCTTAAATTCCCTTTTAATTATAAGAAATGTGTTGGTGATTTGAACAACTTTAAAATCAGTCAAAACAGAAAAAATGGCATTCAGAACTTAAAAAGTAAAAAATCTCAAAAGTTTACTAATATTAAATGGTACCTTGTCACCAGTACTTTCCACATGCTCTCCCAAATTTCTACCAAATTATGCATGGTAACAAATATAGTTGTATTTAGTAAATATCATAGTACACTAAAAAGTAGAACTGTCAGCCTCTGAGGAACTGGGAAAAATTTCCATTACCTATAATGTCACTGGAGTTGGATTAAAAACTACAATATTTGCATCACCAGACTATGTTTCAAAAATTAGGTTAAAACACACACACACACACACACACACACACACACACACACACACGGGTCTACATTTGCTACCATTGTCTGTCTTGGATCTAAAATTCAAGTGAGTGTATTAACCAGATAATTAGGCCAGCCATCTGTCTACTGCTTAGGTGCAACTTAAAGTATCTCACACGCTTTGCTTTACTTTCTAACTCTCTTCTCCCTACGGTATCATTCTTACAATATCTATTAGAAATGTCAACTTCTAGCAAATATTATACGAATACTTTGATATATAGGATGTGTTGGGGAAGACAGTGATGGAGCCCATATATTTTGTAATCTGAAAGTGTTGTAGGCCTGAGTATAAGTAAGAAGAACCTTCCCAAAAGGGTATTCTTGGGAATGTAATGTGATTTTTTTCATTAGCGCTGTTTAAAGTGTCAGAGAGGCAAGAATTGAAGAGATGGGAAAAGATACAATATCAGTTCTCATAGGATGTCACTAAGATGGAGTCTGCTTAGATGCTGAGAAGAAACCCAGGCGGATACAGCCCCATCTGTCCTATGTCTGCGGATCATGGAAGCCCCAGCAGGGTCAACAGGAATAGACAGTCCTTCCTCCAAAGATAAGCAGGAGAACAATGTATATGAATGAGAACTTACAGAACATCATCCTGAGGATTCAGAGGGAGAGATAATGACTGATACTGACCTGCTTGTGGAAGACTAGATATTTTTCTAAAAAAAAATGAAAATAATTTAAAAATCTGTTTAGTAACTTAAAAGGAAATATGACAATGTGTTTTGTATATAATCATAGAATAAAACTGTAAAGAATAAAATGGAAATTAAAAGAGTATATAATGATATTAAGGAGAAATATAATTGTCTTTAAGGAGCCAAAATTTCAGTAGCAGGATTGGAAGTATTCATGAGTAGTATTGAAGCCCAAAAGAAGAAGAAGGAAAAAAAAGTAATGTAGAAAGTAAATTTGGGAAGCTCTTAGAATATGCAGCTTAGTCAAGAGATGAAAGTAATAACAGGTATGATAATAGGTAAAAAAGAATAAGAGTAAAGAGTCATCTTAAGCATTATAAGTCTCTTTGGGCAGAAACCAGATAATTCTATTATCAAAATGTCACTTCTCAGCAAAAACGCAGGCACTGACTCCCAATCACTGTTTGTGTCCTCTTCCTTTAAACCTGACCTTTAGATTGCATGAAATCAATAAATCTATAATCAGAAATTTTCAATATAGAGGTCAGAAAGGCAGTCATATATTAATACTGATTTATAGCAAAAATAAAGATGACTTGGCTGATCTTAAATACGACTCTGTCTGTCCTTTATGACCTTGAGAAAACCCATAGTCATCATAGGATTCACCTCATTGAAGTCTAAAACAGGGCTTGGTATGATGACTGTGGATGGTGTCAGATAATGTATAGGGATCCAGTTCAGTTCAACCAGAAATTATTAAACACCTAAAAGGTGTCAGGCACTGACCTGGGCACCACAGGATTACAATAAACTCAACATTTCTCTCATTCTCAAGTATCTTATGGTAAACTGAGGAACAACTTTCTAAAACCTCTTCCAGTTTTGGCCATGTAGGATTAATTGCCATTGTATTGAAACATTTGAAAAATCAATGAGAAAAAGGTAACTTGATACATAGAAACCCAGTATAAAAAAAAAAGACATTTCTGAACATGAAAACTCTATAGATGCTTATGAAGATATCTGTTTTGAATAATTCACCTATTTTCACCTGATTACTTGGATCATCGCCAGCTGATGTCTGCAGACTCTTCCAGTTCTTGGTATCCAGGATGGCTCTAAGGAGCCAACCTACCCAGTAACCCAAAACTACTCTCTTTAAGGGTACAAATTATTCATATGTTGAAAGTCTCCATGTTCATATTTGTCTTTTATGGCATAACCGGAATTAGATAATGACGGGCTTCAGCAAAATCTATTGCCCCACTGGCATGCAATACTCCAACAACATATTAAATTCTAGCATAGTTTCTGTAGTTCCAGAGATTTAGTCTACTGAAGTGTAGTTCCATGACGAAAATGAATATTCCAGGGATCCCACAGAAACAAATATGTCTACTTCTTACAACTTGTCTCAGCAATTGTAGAGAAAAAATACTAGTCTTCTTATATATGTGTAACTTGATACAGGAGTTTGCCCATCAGTAATAACACCCCACAAAGGAACACAATAATTTAGTGCCTTTGTTAAGCTTTCAACAAAATGAATGATTTTCTTTCTTTGAATTGTTGAAAGAAGAAATAATGTCCTCTACTATATATATTTCATCTAAAACTATAAGGAAACATCAAGTCTACCCTCACAATTACGTCTGTTTTCAAATTAAAATGAGGGTCTGTGGCATCAAAGTACTAATTCATTTGCGGAAATAACTACATGCAGGACATTTTTTTTGAATCTGAAAATATAGACAAAATGTAACATTCCTGCTGTGAAGAAACCGAGTTTACCAGTGTGAGTCTCAAACATGACTGAGCATAAATTAGTCCAGGGAGATTTTTAAAAAATAGATTAGCCTAGGAAAGTCATGGTTGAATTTAAAGCAGAACTGAGGCTTCTGCTTTTGGTATAGAAAGGAAAGTAGGTTGAGGGCATAAACTCATGTACATGCAACAATGTGTTCTTTTTCCATGGTTTGAACACTACTCTTTTGTTTGACAAACCTTGGAGAGTAGAAAGGGGTAGTTTGGTGAGAGCAAAATGCCAGACGTGTGTAACCAGCGCTATCCAGCTCATTCACCGAGTTACGGGATCTTTAAATGATAAGAAATGACAAAATTGTCCCCAAATGTGAGAGCAGCAGTTGGAATTTCAAAGCAGGTAAGGACTGTGCAAGCAGGCTATTAGGCAAATTTGGCCAAAACAAAAACAAAGCAAAACACAAAAATAAAGTAGCAGATTTTCTGTTCTCTGCTTTTTACTTTTTTCTAACCTGTACCAAAGCAAAGTTTTATGGACTAAATTTTAAGTAATTTTTAGAAGTTTTCTTTTTTCTTGCAACTTTATTAAGGTATGATTGACTAATATAAACTGTATCTATTTAAGGTATACAACTTGATGTTTATTTATTCATTTATTTATTTTTGGCTGTGTTGGGCCTTCGTTGCTGCGCATGGGCTTTCTCTAGTTGCAGTGAGCAGAGGCTACTCTTCGTTGCGGTTTGTGGGCTTCTCACTGCGGTGGCTTTTCTTGTTGTGGAGTACAGGCTCTAGGTTCGAGGGCTTCAGTAGTTGTGGCTCATGGGCTCACTAGTTGTGGCACGTGAGCTCTAGAGCACAGGCTCAATAGTTGTGGTGCACAGGCTTAGTTGCTCCGCGGCATGTGGGGTCTTCCCGTACCAGGGATTGAACCCATGTCCCCTGCATTGGCAGGTGGATTCTCAACAACTGCGCCACCAGGGAAGTCCCCAACTTGATGTTTAGATATGCAAATACATTATGAAGTAAGCACCACAAAGTAATTAACATATCCATCACCTCACATAGTTCCCATTTTCAATAACAATACAGTATTATTAACTAGAGTCACATTGCTGTACGTTAGATCCTCAGAATTTATTCATCTTGCCTAACTGAATCTTTGTACCCTGAATCCCTCCTCCTCCAATAACCTAAGGAATCTCCCTCCAGGTCTGCTACTTATTAGCTATGGGAGCCTGGGATAGTTACTAAGGTCTCTGGGTTTAGTTTTTCCAGTGGTAAAGTGGAGATCATAAAAACAATTCAGAGAGTTGTTGTGAAGATTAAATAAATAAAGTTGAACATTGCAAACAGCCCAATGGGCAAACACTCAACACCCAATCAATAATTAGGTATTGTGATTCTCATTATGGGGCTTTGACAAAAGTAATGCCAAACATATTGGTTAACTTGGGCAAGGCCACACAGTCTAGTGAATATCAATTCTCTTTCAATAAGAATAGAAACAAAACTTCTTAAGTGGTTTAACACTTTTAGAGAATTTATATCCCTTGTGATGCTCACAATGACTTTAGGAAGAAGGCGTAAGAGGAATTACCCTCTCAGTCTTATGGGTAATGACATGGCCATTTAGAGAAGTCAAGTGACTTGCCCACCATCTCAACCAGAGACAGAACTAAAGCTCTGATTTCTGGAGGCCTAACCCCTCCCTTGTCAGACTCTCCATCTGACATACTGACAGGACGCTTCTCCACCTTGATGGTTGGTAGGGCCTCAGAGAGCATCACATCTGAACAGTACAGAGCAGCAAAGTCAATTAATCATCAGCCAGGAAAGATTATGGAGTACTTATGCTACACAAGGCCTTACTCACTTTTCTAATTAAGAGGCTTTATATTTTTTTAATAATTTTTGAATACAATAGCATCTTTCTGGAATTAAAACCTAAGGAGGGCAGTATAAAAAATATTTTGTCATGGGGTGACAAAAGGAAAATTAAACAATTAGCAAAACTGGTCATGGCAGAAAACCAAGTGAGCATTCACACTCCTAGGAAAGAGGGGGAAACACATACAACTAATTAATATGTGTATTTTTTCACTTACAAATTGAATATCATCAGAGACTAGGTAGGTGCAAGCTACCTGCTTTGAGATGCTATTTGCAAGCACATGGCAGTGACAGGTTAATGGCTAGGGTACATAGCCCCAGTAATGAAGGTTCAAGCTCCTTAAAACTGGCACAGGTATTGACAGCACAAAGGAGTATGCCAAGGTGTTATCAACTGAAAGTGCAAAATGAGATCAGCTTTTAAATTATGTTTCAGAAACTCCACATGGCCAGTCAAAACAAAGACAGAAGAGTGTTATGTCATGTACTGGAGGCTCCTTGTGTGGAAAGGAGAAGCAGAGGAATTTCTGTGAAAGCTGACACCATTCCTTAGGAACTGTTTTAGATCAGAGTACCAACTGGTTTCTAACTAAACCAAAGAACTATTCAAACAGTGGGTTAAACCATGGTTTTCTGTTGACTTGGAGACAAAATGACAAAATCTTAGAACTAAAGTTGCACTCGGGGATCATCTTTTACAATTTTCTATCAGTTATATGAATCCCACTAAGGTATCCTTATCACATGGTCACCCAACCTCTCTATATTATTAGCAAGGAATGGAGAAATCACTATTTTTTACTTAAACCAACCTAGTCAAAAGATGGAAAACTACACTTGTTACATGTGACATATTGCAGTTGAGCGGACATCCATCCCTGAGGGCTTTCATTTTAGGTAACTCTAAAGTCTACATGAAAAATCGAACCCCCTACTCACAGGATGGCTTTTCATATCCAATGATGGTTCGGATAACACCTCCAATTCCTTGTTTCTCTAGGTCTGACTTTCTTCAACCATATTTCAGGAATTCCAGCTCATAATTCTGGGTTTTAACCTCCTTGAATTTACTCTTAAAGGTAAGCTATATCATTCAGAATTAGCACAATTCCAGAAACCAGCTATAATCAGCATGGAATACTCCCCTCCAGCACATCTCCAACAACTGCTCTCCTTTTTCTCTTTGCTTCATTTTTAGATTTATTCCTTTCACTTTTCCAACCTTTAGTATTTCACACTCATATTTGTATCCTTGGATGAAGAACTACCATAACATGTTGGTAATCATTCACATATTGATCATAATTACTTAGAGGTTCATTATACTATTCTTTTCACTTTTATGTATAACGGAAAAAGTTAAATTATGAAAGTTGTACGGTAAGTCCCCTACATATGAGCGTGTTCTGTTCGAGAGCACATTCATAAGTCCAATTTGTTCGTAAGTCCAGCAGAGTTAGCCTAGGCACTCAACTAACACAATCAGCTATATAGTACTGTATTTAATAGGTTTATAATACTTTTCACACAAATAATACATAAAAACGAACACAAAAATAAAGAAAGCATTTTTAATCTTACAGTGTAGCACATTGAAAAGTACAGTACAGTAACAGCTACATCACTATTGCTTTTACACTTGCTTCTGGACATCCTGGGCTTGAAATAAAGATACTGTACTACTGTACTCTATACAGTACTGTACAGTAAAGTACACAAAACCACAACCACTTGTAGCATGCATGTGACAATGTATGCCAGACACGTGAACTAACTTACGTGACTGGACACGCAAACGCACATTCACATCTTTGAAAGTTCACAACTTGAAGGTCCGTATGTAGGGGACTTAATGTATTAAAAATGGCACAATCAGAATATCCTCTTCTCAGACCTTCCACACTGCCCAAAAGTCCCAATTCTCATTTGAAACAAGACAAAACTAATATTTTAACTCATAAATAGATGCATAGGGCATTAAGTCATTATCATTATTGATGATAAAAATGTTGGCATCTTACATGACAACATAAATTGGATCATCAGCTTAACTCGTGTCATATAGCAAGTTTGTTAGAAATTGAAAAGGAGAATCAAGTTTTGAAAGTGATAGCAGAGAACTTTAAAATTCTACTACTACTATTACAAATAATAATCATAGTAAAACTTCCACTTAAACCAGGTAATATGAAGTTTAGAAGTATGCATTCTAGCCACACTGCCAATTGCTTTAGGGCCAGTTGTGCTACCACACATAAATTTGGTTAATTCCAAGTAAGAAAACTGGGGAGACCTCATGTGTCATTCAGTCAAACCCACTGATTAAGAACCCGGGGTCCAGCAGACTGATGGTGATGAGGTTTTCCCAAGGTGAATATTCAGTTACTGAGCCAGGGCTCCTGAATCCCAGTGTAATACTGTTTTCTATTCCACATTAAATTTTAAATTCCACATTAAGTTCTGTGTGCATCTTATTTCAGAGTTCTTGTATAAATTGATTAAAGAAGTTTCACTTTTTCCTACATTAATTATATAGCTTATGCTTAATCCTATATCTGAAAACTATTTTCTCTATGTTATGTGTCTTTTCTTGATATTGTATTCCTTAAACTTATATTTGTTTACAGTTACTAGGTTCATTGTTGACTGAGGTTAACAGTAGAATATGTGAACTTCAAGTCTGAACCTGCCTCCTTCTAGCTGTGTGGACTTGAACAAGTCACCTGCGTTACTTTAAAGCTCAGTTTGTTAATTTATAAAATGAATATATCTCTACTTAAATTAGAGAACTAGAAACATCTGTATGATAAATTAAAAAGGCAAGCACAGTTCCTAGCTACTATTAGATAACCTCCAAAACACGTAACTTTTATTATTGGCATTAATAATAAATTAATGAAAGCAGATATTACAATTTTTTTTGCATCCCTACGGTACTATATAAAAATAGTATTTAATTTTTATCAAGAACAAAAATAAAAGATAAATATAGAAAAGAAGTAGAATTAAACTGCTAGATATACTACTGTGTGTACCTCTATGAGCACACATGAAACCAGACCACTGTGAACAGGACAGAACATTTCAATTGAGTAGATGCTTATGCATGAAATAACTTACTATAGAGAATGTTAGCCATTTAATGATAAACAGAATTATCTCGAGCAATTCTTCTAACTAAAGACTTTCTGAAATGTACTTACGTGCTTAATATTTGTTTGCCCAACATAAAATAGTGGAATAGTTGATTGTGTGTCATCTAAAGGTCCCAATGACCCATACAAACTGACTTCATGACCAACGTGGTTAAGTAAAATTAGCCTTAGAAGGAAATGCACACCACCCCCCCCACACACACACAAGCAGAAAACATGACTCAAGCAAAGCAAGTTGAATTAAAAGCTTAATGTGTAGTGTAAAATGTGACTTTATTATAATGGTTCGCTGCAAGACCTTTTTTGGAACAGTTACAATCAATGACACAAAAATGATTACATTTTTTCAACGTAACCTAAAAATTCTAGCCAAATTCATATAGTCAGATATGAGTCAAAGGAAATCTTCCCTTATTATTATCTATCTTTCCCATAGTATGTCTTTCCTTAAGCCATAGATGTGCTTTTATTGGTTTATAAACATTATTAAATGTTAGTTTAAGGACAACAGAAAAAACTCACCTAAGACATTTTCTCTACTCTGATGTATCCTACCCAACACTGAACATGGAAAACCTGGATTCTGGCCAGAGCTAAGTACTGACTTTGAATTGGGAAGAAGTGCAGAAAAGATGTTAGTGTCTCAACTTACTCATCTATAACGCAAAATTAATGTTCACCCTACCTCCGAAACAAGGTTTTTCAAAGAAATGCAAATAAGTACCATATGTTGAAACGTCCTAGAAAAGTAGAAAAGTAAATGTAAACATGAATTATTATAAACATATTAGGTGAAATTCCTGTTACCGACATCTCCCATTCTAAGGAAAATAACACAGCTGGTAACCATCAGAGCAACTTCAAATTCTTCTGTTTTAAAATCATAATCTAATAATATGACTCTGCTAAAGGAGATCAAAGTATAACAAGTACAGTAAAGTAATAGTATTAATATTCTAAGTATATACTAATCTGAGTTGACTGACTTTTTTCATCATTAATTTTAAACACACACACACAGGCACACACAGAATATTACAGATACTCTTACATACCATGCTAATTCCTATGCCTCTGCCATAATACTTCCTTGCTCTCCCAGTGATGTACTCTTTCTTCTCCTAGGCTCATCTGACCTCTACACTGAGACTGAACTCCATCTTTTCCATAAAGATGACTGCAGTTATTCTTAGCTCAAACTGATCTCCAATGTCTTTTTTTGTCTTTTCTTCAGTAATAACCCAGGAGTTTATCACCGAATTGTTGTCTGATTATTTCAGGTATGTTATTTTCATCTAGTTTCTAAATTCCCTGGGTACCATAATCACACTTTATTCCTTTTAAACATGTCAGTGGTATATGTATATATGTCATAACTATTATCACATATAAGAGAAAACAGTAACAAATAAAGGAGAGGCAAAGAGAATAAAAGAGTTCCAAAAGCAAAAATGTGCTGCTGTGTGTCGTCCATCATAGTGGGGAGAGAAGTGTGGAACAGATGTGTTTTGGCTTCTGGGGAAAAGGTTAATCAAACCTCATCATGGTCTGAATAGAGTATTTCTTGAAACTCTCAGATTACCTCTACTTCCTACCCCAGTCACAGCCTTTTGATGACTAACTTTACTTCTTCAAACTCTGTATACCAAAAAAAGGTACTGTGAACAATGAGGAACGTATTTATAATTTTCCTGAGCAAAAGAACTGTGTTCAGTCATCTTTATAAACTTTATATCTAGAAGAATGCTTGGCTACGCTCAATAAGTATTTCTTGAAGGAATATTAGATGAATAAATTGATGGAAAAATAGATGCCAATGTCAAAGTATCTATTAATCTTTATTTGTGTTGACAAACCCAGTTCCTGGGCCAACAAAACCAGCACCAACCATGATTGTGTGGAATGCACTGTAAGTACACAGTCTATTTTACTGCAAACCTTTTAAATGTCAATGAATCCTACCTGGAATATACAAAACTCTGTGCAGGGCATGTAATTGGAATTCAATAACGCCTGCTGACGAATCTAAGCATAACTGTTTCATACCACTCATACAGACATTTTTTCCTTTTAAAAATCAAAATACAGTTTTCTACTTGAAAAAGTTGGTTGTGAGCTTCCCTGGTGGTGCAGTGGTTAAGAATCCGCCTGCCGATGCAGGGGACACGGGTTCGAGTCCTGATCTGGGAAGATCCCACATGCCACAGAGCAACTAAGCCCGTGCACCACTACTGAGCCTGCGCTCTAGAGCCCGTGAGTCACAACTACTGAGCCCATGTGCCGCAATCACTGAAGCCTGTGCACCTAGAGCCTGTGCTCCACAACAAGAGAAGACACCGCAATGAGAAGCCCACACACCACAATGAAAAGTAGCCCCCGCTCAGCACAACTAGAGGAAGCCCATGTGCAGCAATGAAGACCCAATGCAGACAAAAATAAATTAAAACAAATAAATTTATTAAAAAAAAGTAGGTTGTAACATAAAAGTTTAGCTCTCATAATCTAAAATTTGATTTATATTTCCAACTCCCTTTAAATACTCTTAAGTAATCACTGTATTTCTAAAACAGAAATATTATTTTCCTAAATTTTTCCCCCGAAATACTAACACTGGATTTTATGAGTAAATCCTTTTCCCTACTCCCTCTTTGCATTTAGTATAAATATAGTCATTTTAACATAAGCTGGAATCTTAAAAATATTTTCTTAAAAAACTATTTAGATTTAAATTTCAAACAAAAGTATGAATATTTGCAGTGGTATGTAAGGTTACCACAGTTTGATTTTTTTATACTAAATATTTTTATTTTGTTTTTGATTTCAAGTGCTTTTAATATAGATTATTTTAAACTTTGGTTAAAATATATGGAGCATGTAAATCATTTAGCAATAAAGAGAACATTTTTGGTAATCTGCAGAAAAGTAAATATGCTTTAATGATATACTTCTGTAAGCACTTCTTTAGTTTTGGCAGGAAATGATCTACTCTTGATAGTAAGATACTTTGACATACATTACTTTAAAAAAGAAGATCAGCAATGATAACAATTAATTATATTTTTAACCTAATTTTCAATTCTTTAAGCTGTGAGTCAGGAAATACAGATATCATAATTTCAATGTGTTTACATTACTGGGAGGGGAAAAAGAAACAGTAAACTACAGGGAATACTCTGTCTCAACAAACAAGGAGTAAGAGTGCTATTATAAGAATCTGTGCCTCTTAAGATAGTCCAGCACTCTTTTATTTTAAGGAGAATTTAGTAGATTTTTACATGTTATAAAAATAACAACATAAACAAAAAGATAAAAAATTTAAAACATTATATCAATCATAGAAAATTATTTAATATGTTAGTATATTTAATTCTGATATAACTTTTGTTGCATCTACAAGTGTGTGATACAATTGGTAATGTACTCTGCATATTATTCTGTATTCTACCCTTTCCACTTAATATTTTATTCCAAGCATGTTCTAATGTCATTATTTTTTTCAAAAGATCAGTTTCAATGGCTGTATAATATTCCCTTAAATGGATGTAGAATAATTTATCTAACCACATACTTACTTTTGCACATTTACTCTCTACTCTATATTTTTTCCTTATAAATTATGTTTCAATAAAAATATAAATTACCCTCAAAACCTCATAGTCATGAATTCAATTCTACTTTTTTAAACTATCAGGTTGGTTGATGTTTATAAAAAATTAGGGGAAAAATTAAAAATAAGTTAAAAGAGTTAAAATTCTGACCCAGAGCTGGAAGTAATAATGCTGTCAGAAGTGTAGCTCCCTGCACACAAAGAAATCCAACAGTTTCTGCAACAAAACCAAACTGAACTGATGGACAGAAGCCTTTGCATGATAAAACAGTGCCAAACCAAAAAATAACAAACTAGATTCATTTGTCCCATTTCCCTAATTATGAGTAAATATTATTGATATTATTTCAGTAATTTGTTTTATTTTTCATGAAGATTATAACAATGGCTTTTCACTTTCTATTCAATATCCTGGATATAATTCATCGGGATAAGGGTCCTGGGGCATTTATAAAGGATTATCAGGTGCCCAGAGCATCTCTAAAAGCTATTGTCAGGATAATATTCTAATAACCATTCTAAGATCTATTTGGCTCCAGATTTTTGCTTTTTCTTTATGTTTTCTTAACTTTTACTTTTTGCCTTTACCTTTTTATCTTTACTTTTTGAACATTTTTGCTTATTTAATTTTCACTGTGCTTTTGCCTATAGGAACTATTATCCCCACTTTAGATGAAGAAACCAAGCCTCAGAAGACTTTAAAAAATTGCTAGAAGACTCTGGTTTGTCTCTGTTTAAGGACTTTTCCTATTTCAATATGTCATACTGTAACACATCATTTGAAAGATAACAGGTTTAAATATCTATTTTTGAATATCATATGGTAGATGAGTTCAGTTGTCTCCAACATTGTCCGATAAAATTAAGATTATATCCAAGGGGGAGAACCTTCAAGATGGTGGAGGAGTAGGAAGTGAAGATCACCTTCCTCCCCACAAATACATCAAAAATACATCTACTGTCACAAAGAAAGAAAACTACAGGCCAATATCACTGATGAACATAGATGCAAAAATCCTCAACAAAATACTAGCAAACAGAATCCAACAGCACATTAAAAGGATCATACACCATGATCAAGTGGGGTTTACCCCAGGAATGAAAGGATTCTTCAATATATGCAAATCAATCAATGTGATACACCATATTAACAATTGAAGGAGAAAAACCATATGATTATCTCAATACATGCAGAGACAGTCTTCGACAAAATTCACACCCATTTATGATAAAAACCCTCCAGAAAGTAGGCATAGAGGAAACTTACCTCAACATAATAAAGGCCATATATGACAAACCCACAGCCAACATCGTCCTCAATGGTGAAAAACAAACCATTTCCACTAATATCAGGAACAAGACGAAGTTGCCCACTCTCACCACTATTATTCAACATAGTTTTGGAAGTTGTAGCCACAGCAGTTGGAGAAGAAAAAGAAATAAAAGGAAGCCAAATCGGAAAAGAAGTAAAGCTGTCACTGTTTGCAGATGACATGATACTATACACAGAGAATCCTAAAGATGCTACCAGAAAACTACTAGAGCTAATCAATAAATCTGGTAAAGTAGCAGGATACAAAATTGATGCACAGAAATCTCTGGCATTCCTATACACTAATGATGAAAAATCTGAAAGTGAAATTAAGAAAGCACTCCCATTTACCATTGAAACAAAAAGAATAAAATACATAGGAATAAACCTACCTAAGGAGACAAAAGACCTGTATGCAGAAAATTATAAGACACTGATGAAAGAAATTAAAGATGATACAAACAGATGGAGAGATATACCACGTTCTTGGATTGGAAGAATCAACATTGTGAAAATGACTCTACTACCCAAAGCAATCTACGGATTCAATGCAATCCCTATCAAATGATCAGTGGCATTTTTCACAGAACTAGAAAAAAAATTTCACAATTTGTATGGAAACACAAAAGACCCCGAATAGCCAAACCAATCTTGAGAAAGAAAATCGGAGCTGGAGGAATCAGGCTCCCTGACTTCAAATGTAAATTGATACAGCCACTATGGAGAACAGTGCAGAGGTTCCTTAAAAAACTAAAAATAGAACTACCATATGACCCAGCAATCCCACTACTGGGCACATACCTGGAGAAAACCATAATTCAAAAAGAGTCATGTACCACAATGTTTACTGCAACACTATTTACAGTAGCCAGCATATGGAAGCAACCTAAATGTCCATCAATAGATGAATGGGTAAAGGAGATGTGGCACATATATACAATGGAATATTACTCAGCCATGAAAAGAAACGAAATTGAGTTATTTGTAATGAGGTGGATGGACCTAGAGTCTGTCATAGAGAGTGAAGTAAGTCAGAAAGAGAAAAACAAATACTGTATGCTAACACGTATATATAGAATCTAAAAAAAAAAAAAAAAAGTGGTTCTGAAGAACCTAGGGGCAGGACAGGAGTACAGACGCAGACACAGAGAATGGACTTGAGGACATGGGGAGGGGGAAAGGTAAGCTGGGATGAAGTGAGAGAGTGGCATGGATGTATATACACTACCAAATGTAAACTGGATAGCTAGTGGGAAGCAGCCGCATAGCACAGGAGATCAGCTCAGTGCTTTGTGACCACCTAGAGGAGTGGGATAGGGAGGGTGGGAGGGAGACACAAGAGGGAGGGGATATGGGGATATACGTATAGCTGATTCACTTTGTTATAAAGCAGAAAGTAACACACCATTGTAAAGCAAATATACTCCAATAAAGATGTTAAAAAAAAATTATATCCAGGGCCTCACATGTGATCATTCATCCCAGCTAGACATTTTCCACACACAAAAAAAATAACCATGCAACAACTCACATGCGTGATGGACATTGGGAAGGACAAGTCTGTATAGATCAGAGAAAAATCTATGCACACCCTGAGGAAAAGAACTGAAATGAAACCTCTACTGATTGTGGATCAAGTGGGCCCTCCTTAGTATATCAAATAAATATAATAGTTTATCTCATTATGCTAACCGAACTATTTTGAGTTTTAATTGGATCCAGACAGTGTGCTAATTGCTGGGGTGACTCAAACATAAATATGACACAAGTCCTATTCCTCAGGGTTTACTGTCTCTTGGAACCGAGCTGCTCTAAGAGTCATGTTGGGAGACTACACCCAGTTGGGAAGTGATGGCCACTGGTCCACAATGTGATAAGTTGAGCTGAGGGTAAGCATTTGATGCTTTCGTAGCAATTTGACAGTGCCGCCAGATCCAAACGCATGATAAGTGGCCTAATTTAACTGAGCAGATGAACCCATGGGTGAGCCAGCAACAGACTAACTATACGCAGAAGAACCTCATTACATGATGTTGTGATTCAACCTTAGTCTTTCCAGTATACCCCAGATGTACTTAAAATCCAAAATATATTTTTTGATGAAAAGATAACTGATTTATATCCTACAGAATAAATTTTGAAATTAGCCAGTGGTAAAGAGTTGAAGATAAAGTTTAAAAATACAGTATCACTTTATTCATTTTGTATAAAAGCTTAAAATGAACATCCTGAGATTGTTAAAATGCTTTAAAATCTCCTTGCATTACCATCATCCTTATTTTGGAGACTGATTTCTTCTCTCCAATAATATTATTAAAAAAAAAAATAGAGACAGTCTAAACATACATTATCCCCTAAGAGTGGTGCCGTTGTCAATCTAACCTAGATTAGTTAACAAGAAGGAAGCAAGTTCATTTCCTACATTAAAACCTGTGAATATTGATATGCCAGTTCCTGTTCAAAACCTGAGAATTGGCATTTAATGTGAATAATCACTATTTTTCTCAATATTTGTTTAATTCTCATTTAGCAATAACAAAAAGTTATGAATATAATAGCAATCCTATTAGTCGCCTGTATATCCACTCTCAAAGTAATATATGAAATTCCTCTTTTATTCCAATGTTATGTTGGTACTTATTATATATTTTTGCAATGTAATTTTAAAACAGTTAATTATAATGAGCTAAATTTGGGGGCTGTATTTGTAATATTTACTTATTTTATTTTTCTAATAATTGATTTTATTGTATTTTTCAAAAACATTGATTCGTGCCAAATAGGAAATACATACAAAGTATTAAATTTTAAAACAGTGGTCTTTCATAATAGTTTTAGAAGCACTGTCTTAGAGGAGATTAGACATGTTATAATTATAATCAAGGAAGAAATTTCTATATGAGAGAATCAACCTATGGGGTTTAGAGGAAGATGATGCTGGCAGGAAAAAGAACTTTGCACCTGGGAATCAAGTTTCCAGTGGGACAAAATGGGGGCTGTCAGATTGGGGAGAGGGTTCCAGGTAGAGAAAGTAGTGTTGGCAAAGGCACAGAGTCAAAAGAGCTTTTGAGCCTTACGAAGAATATCAAGCAGTTCAATACCCCTGAAACATAATGTTAAGTAGAAAAGCAGGATAGAGGCCAAGCTTGATTCTGAGAGGTCTGGAATTCAAAGGGAGGAGTTTGGAATTTATTCAATTGGCAAAGGGGTTCCTCTGATGGTTTTTGAGAAGTGTGTTTACAGTTTTTAGCTGGGCCTTATAAAGTTGTATTTGGCAGGAGACTGCTGGAGGATTGGAGACCCATGAAACTAAGTAAGGAGTTTGGTATTAACATATATACGCTGCTACATATAAAACAGATAATCAACAAGGACCTACTGTATAGCACAGGGAACTCTACCCAATATTCTGTAATAACCTATATGGGAAAAGCATCTGAAAAAGAATGGATATATGTATATGTATAACTAAATCACTTTGCTGTATACCCAACACAACATTTTAAATCAACTATACTCCAATATAAAATAAAAAATTAAAAAAAGAAAAAGTAGTTATAAAATCACATAAACATACATATTTATCGAAAAATTCAGGAAAAAATGAATAAGCAAAAAGAAAAAAAATATATCAGGTCAAAATCCAGCCATCTGGAAACACTCACTGGTATACAGTAGAGACAGTGTGAATCACATACCATCAACTCTGTTTTAAAGACACCTTTGTTTACTTTTTATACCATAAACATATAAATATGCTTATACATTATTTTAGTGACTGCATAAGTTACCATTATATGGATGTCCTTGGGGTAGATGACATGACTGCAATATTCAACATGAAAGGATTAGTCACAGTGCGATCTGTACCCATGAGATTGTCAAAGAGGTAGTTAATGCATGTGTTAAAGATGTGGAATGGCATCTCAGAGTGAAACACTGGGAGAAGGGAGGCTTTATACTTCAACATAGTGATTAAAGCAGGCTCCACCCCTTATCAGCTGTGGTTTTGGATAAGTGTTTTGCTTTAGCCTCAGTTGTCTGGGGTTCCTCATTATAACTTACATGCTATCTATGAAATATGTCCATAAAGCATCCAGCACAAAGCCTAGCGTAGAAGGCACTCAATTAATATTAGATTTTTCTTTGATGATTGATAGGTCCTCAAATGTACGTGGGGAGATGAATAATGTTAAAGAAGATGGATTTCTGAGTTTCAAGGTGACATAACTACGAAGAAGGTGCTATAAAAATGGAGATTTCAAGGATCTGAGCATATTTGGTGGAAGGCAGTTGTTACGCTAACCATGAACACAAGCACCCATCCAAGGCTGCATTGACATTCACAGATATATTGTTTGAGAAGCAGCATAATGAATGACATTGCTACACTTCAGCCTAAACGTGTCAGGGCCATCTAGATGCCCTCCTTCTCCTTGACCAGTAATGTATTAAATGCTCCTATGGTGACCTCCAAGAACTAAATGAAGCTTCCAAATGAGCTTAGTTTAGACTCCTTCAAGCCACTTATATACTATAGAAACCTGGTGAGACATGTCATGAGAATAAATAAGAAGCTCACATTTTACATTTAGATATAATCTGTGACAATGAAGCCAGGGTTACACATTGTATTTATAGTCCCCACTGTATTATCTGGCTTTGTGAGGAATACGTAAATAGGCCAAGTACCTAGTGATTGCCAGAAAGGTGATCTGGATTGGATAGAGGAAAAAATGAGCACAAATCTATTCCCCTGCTGGAAAAGCAACCCAGTGCACACAACCTACTGACAGTGAGTCAATTCTTTCAGTGGTATTTATAAAGACCACATGGCTCTAAGAGCTTAGATATTGTTTAATTCTGTGTAAAGGTTGTTTTATGTCAAGTTCTTTTATAAATATATTTGATCTTAGGTTTTATTTATAGTATGATAATACACTGCAGCTTTGTCCCAGGATATATTTTCAAAATCAGCTTTACCGATGATTGGTAAAGAAATTATGAAAAAAAATGATTAAAATGATTAACTCCAAATAATTTTATTTTGATATCTTGTGGAGCATTAGAGTAGAATGTGCGCCCTAGATATTGAAATGTGGCTTAATTTAGTATGCAGTTCTCTGCTTAAACACCGCTCCAGTCTTTTGATACTTCGATACCAACGTGTCAGTTACACACAGAAGTAAATGCCTCTTTAAATAGTTCAAGCTAACCTGAGAAGGGGGACGAGATCCATGATTTTTTTCTTGCTTCCCAAAGTCAAAAACTGCACAAATTTCTATAGTTTGGTCAAAATCATGATGAATAAAACAGAATATTATTCAGCATTTCAAATCTAATGACTCAAAGTTTTTTGGTCATCTCCTTCAATAGAAAATACTTGCTAGCAAGTAGAAAGATGACTTATAAAATTACAATGGCACATTAGGAGAATGAGTTGTGGGAGACTCATTACGTATTAGAGCAAGGCTACGTAATTCCATACCTTTTTTTAAATTTAGTAATAGTACTCATCTGAAATAAATCATAGTGTACCTCTGAAATAATCATAGTGCAAAGGCAACAATAAGGCAAGACCCAAACTTATGAACAATTCAAAATGAAAATATACAAATAGATTAATAAAACTGCTATCTTGTTTTCTCTATTTGTAACATCATCACCATGATAATACTTACCTTGCAACCAATTTCAACTGAAACCTGAGTTTACAGAAAAATAAAACTGAACTTCTGTTAAATGATTTCATTCATTTATTCAAAAAAAACAAATCTTAAGTGCTTGCTGCTCTCCAGAAACTGTATCAGTGCTAGGTAAACAAGTATGATTTGCCTCCTGCCCTCATGAATTAAGTTACATTCTTTTTATAGCTTCCATAAATAAACATTTAATTTGCAGGCATAAATGTATTTAATTAGGATATTACAGAAGAAAGAATGGACTGTAAGTAAGACGTTATTCATTAGATACAAAGGCAAAGCTCTTCTTAGCTATCATACATGTAACCTACTCTAGGCCTTGAAAACAAGCAAAGATATTATGTCTAAATAAAATGAAGGGCAAAGATTAACAGCTATCTAACCAAGGTGATTAGTATGGTCAGGCAAATTGTAATATTCCAGAAATGAAAACCTGACTTCCTTTTCACCAACACATTTCTTATAACTGGATTACCCAATAACTCCCCCTACCACCTCCCACAAAGACAAGCCAAAGTCCATGGAGCCACTCAGTGGTTTTGATTGATTGACTGATTGACTGATTGTATTTGTAATTTAAACTCTTTTTAAAACTTTTTGAAAATAGCAAAATCAGAAATAACCTAAGGAAAGCTGAGGTGATTTCTTTGCCAAGCCACAAAAAGCAAAAGTGCAATGTGTTCCCATGCCCCTTCTGTCATTTCAACTTTGTAGAGTCACCTTTGTAGACTCTCAGACTGGAGAGTCTCCCTAGTTCGTGGCATTTAAACTTAAAAAGAAAAGCCACAAAGAGAGAGAAGAAAATTAATCTGATTGCCAAATCTGAATCACTTATATGTACGCTCCCAAAATCTATACTTCTACACCAAGGAGAATTACCCAGAGAAATGCTAGAGACGTAATATGTGTTTGCAGTCACATAACTAATGATTCATGAGGGAAGAGCAGATACAGAGCAGTCAATCTAATGTTTGGGGGATAATTTTATTGATGAACTACCTTAGGAATTAGTTTTCTCTCACATGAGCCAAGGTATAAATTTCTGATTAAATGGTATCTGTAATCATTGAAGCATAATGTCAATTAAAATAACCACTGGTGGTCAACCAGTGGTCAACAAAACCACTATTTAATTTTAATTATACAGAACTTGAAATAAATGTAACATATAAGAATGTATACACATACCATTGATCCATCGAGCTTCTGGATCATGAAGCACAAATTCTTTCCTGAAGAGGTCTTCTAAAGACCATCTGGTTTCTGATGAATTTGTGAGTTCATCTAAAATAAAGTAAATTTTAGGTTAGACACATTCTCCAAAGAAGACATACAGATGGCCAAGAGGCATATGAAAAGATGTTCAACATCACTAATCATTAGAGAAATACAAATCAAGACTACAGTGAGATATCACCTCACACCAGTCAAAATGGCTATCATCAAAAAATCTACAAACAATAAATGCTGGAGATGGTGTGGAGACAAGGGAACCCTCCTACACTGTTGGTGGGAATGTAAATTGGTACAGCCACTATGGAGAACAGTAAGGAGGTTCCTTAAAAAACTAAAAATAGAGCTACCATATGACTCTGCAATCCCACTCTTGGGCATATATCCGGAGAAAAACATAGTCTGAAAGAATACATGCAGCCCAATGTTCATTGCAGCACTGTTTACAATAGCAACCTAAATGTCCATCAATAGAAGAACAGATAAAGGAGATGTGGTACATATATACAATGGAATATTACTCAGCCATTAAAAAGAATGAAATAATGCCATTTGCAGCAACATGGAAGGACCTAGAGATTGTCATACTGAGTAAAGTCAGACAGAGAAAGAGAAATATCGTATGATACCCCTTATATGTGGAATCTAAAAAGAAATGATACAAATGAATTTATTTACAAAACAGACTTAGAGAATGAACTTCTGGTTACCAGGAGGGAAGGATGGGGGAAGGGATAATTACGGAGTTTGGGATTGACATGTACACAATGCTGTATTTTAAATGGATAACCAAGAAGGACCTACTGTATAGCACAGGGAACTCTGCTCAATTTTATGTGGCAGTCTGGATGGGAACAGAGTTTGGGGGAGAATGGATACATGTATAGGTATGGCTGAGTCCCTCTAGTGTACACCTGAAACTATCATCAACATTGTTAATTGGCTATACTCCAACATAAAATTAAAAGTTTTAAAATGTCTTAAAAAAAACTAATGAATTACACTATCTGGACTACTTTGCTTTAAAAATGTTAACTAGATGACAATATAAAGTGGAAATTTTAATGGTTTTTGGCATTAGAAGTTTGTCTGTTCCATGATACTTTTCAACCCATTAAATTATTTTCAATATTAAAATTGTCTTGAGCTACCACAAATTTAAGAGATCAATCCCTTGTTATGTACTGATATATAATATGAAAGCAGTTAATAGTTTCTATTGTGCATTGTGCCCCAACGCACACATTTTCACTGTTTAACCATAATCCAGCCCAATACTTTCCAAAATCACTTCAACATATTCTCTCTAATGATAAATTTACAGTTTTGTTGTAAACACCAAAGATGAAGAGGTAAAGGTCCCAAACAAATATGATCAATAAAACTTCCCAACTTGAAAGGAAGTTCACCAAATAAACAGAATAAATACCAAAATTCCACAAATAAACCCAACAAATACTAAGTGGACTTAGGAGTTAAATGTAAAAACTCAATATAATGCCAGAATATGAATGAAAAGCACATGTTTATATTAGTCCCTGACACATAAACTAGGTGTACTTCCTTTTCAAATCCCCAAATGTAAGAAATGGAAGGACAACACAGCTTAGATACCAAAATTAAGCATAGCAAACATACTTTTAGACAAAAGAGGCTACAGACAAGTTTGTGATATTTCATTTCCTTTGCAAAATAATATGATTGTTTATTTACTGTATAAAATCATCTTTGTGACCTTTCAGCTGTGACCTTAACTCTGGTTGAAAATAAAATGTCAACAATATATGCTAACCTCATTAGATATTGTTTTTTAAAAGTTCAGTACTTATTGTAGCAAGAGCTTTGTTTCTTCCAGCTGAAAAGCTGGGGCAAAGAATCAATAACTTCAAATGCAGTTTCTTTCAACATGAATCAGCCATGTAGTTAACCCACAAAATAATTGTTCAGAAACAACTGAAAAAAATATAACAGATGGAACTAGTGAGAATTGTTTGACCCAAGCCTAGTATAAGACGTGATTATATATAGATATGCAAAACAAAATGCTCCATTTGACAGTCTGACACAACAAAATTTAAATTTACCTTATTCATTCAACAAATACTAGGGCTCTTAATTTTCAAGGTGTTAAGTGAAGTATTGTAAGGTGCAGAAGACATATCTATGTCCTGCCCCGAGGGGTTCACACAAAGCAAGAAAGAATACGATGGATGTCAGAATGAGGATACAGAGTACTGTATGAGCTCAGACAAAGGAAGGAAAATATCTTGCAAAAACAATCAGAAAAGCCTTCAGTGAAAAATATAATGAAAAATATAATGACCAAATATCATGCATTGCTGGTGGGAATGAAAAATGGTACAGATACTTGGAAGAAAGGCTAGCAGTTTCTTACAAAACTAAACATGTAATCTAACAATTGTGCTCCCTGGTATTTACCCAAATGAGCTGAAAACTTACAGCCACACAAAAATCTGCACATGGATGTTTATAGTAGCTTTATATATAACTGCCAAAATTTGGAAGCAACCAAGATGTCTGTCCTTCAGTAGGTGAATGGATAAACTGTGGTCCAGATATTGTGATACTATGAAGTGATAAAAAGAAACGAGCTATCAACCATGAAAAGACATGGAGGAACCTTAAATTATTAAGTGAAAGAAGCCAGTTTGAAAAGACTCCATACTGTATGATTCCAACTATGTAACATGCTGGAAAATGTAAACAATGGAGACTCTAAAGGTACTAGTAGTTAGAATGGTAGATACATGTCATTAAACTTTTGTCCAAATCCATAGGATGTACAACAGCAAGAGTGAACCTTAAAGTAAAATCTGAACTTTGGGTGATAATGATGTGTCAATATAGGTTCATCAGTTGTAGTAAACATATCACATGTGGGATGTTGACAATGGGGGAGGTTTTACCCATGTGAAGGTAAGGGTAAATGGAAAATCCCTGTACCTTCTGTTCAATTTTTCTGTGAACATAAAATTTCTCTTGAAAATAAAATCTATTCATTTTTATTTTTAAAAGTTAAATGACCTGGGCCTTACAGGTTTCAAAAGACAGAGAAAGGGAATGGCATGGACAAGTGAAGGAATGAGAGCATTTTAGAAAAAAGAATGACTGCTTTTTGTTTGACACAGCAAAAAAGCTTTGATGCTAGAATTAATTTTCTGTCATAGTAGTTTGGGATTTTAATCAGATGAGCTAACTTTATCAGGATTTCAGAAATATATTTATTCTATGAGATATCTCAATAAGACCAGATTTTGGTATAGACAAGTTTCACAATTTAAAGTTTCCTGAGATTATATAAAGGCACCCTAATTTGTCCAATACAATCCCTTTAATTCTTAGATGATTACACTTTACCATCTCTCTTTGATATGCATTTATTTAGTTGATCCAATGAAATTTATATAGGTAAAGGTAGGAGGTAGGAGTCTAACTTTCAGTGGAAAGTAGATTATGATAGCACAATCTATTAAATAAATGTTCCTTATCAACTGAATTGAAAAATTTACTATATTTTTGCTCCTAGGTAAATTCCACATATTTTGTTTACTGTATTTTTTGGGCATATGTAAAACAAACAAACAAAAAAACACCTTGTAAGGCAAATGCAGCATACCATACAATCTTTTTTTCATATACTTTTTTGAAATATTATTTTGGCAATTCTCAAACATCTGTTCTTTCATATGAGCTTAAAAATCATATTAAAATCCACCAGAATGGGAATCTTATTAAAATAGCATTATACATACACAGTGAATTGGAAAACTTTAAACTTTAGGTACATTAATTGTGTTTCATCTTCTATTTTTCATATAGATCCTTCACATTTCCTATTATATTTACTAGTAAGTATATATGGTTTGTTATTGTGAACAGAATATTTCCCATTGTTATTCTAAATGAATTAATACACACACACAGAGTTAATAATTATATTATTCACCATATCACATTTTCTTTAAAATGCCAATGGAAATTAAATCTTTTATTTTTCTACATATTCAATTCTATCATCTGGAAATACATTTTCTCTTTTTCCTAAAGTTTAAATTTATATGTATATATATTTATATGTATATCTGTGCATGTATATATATGCATTTATATGTATATATATACATTTATATGTGTATACACACACACACATAATATATATATAAAATTTTCAGGTATTGCAGATTCACACGCAGTTGTAAGAAATAATACAGAAAGACAAATCCTTTATACACTTCCTCCAGTTTCCATCAATAACATATATCTTGCATAAACAATATCTGAAAAAGAAATTGACACTGATACCCTCCACCAACTTTACTCAGACTTCACCAGTTCTGCATGTATTCAGTTGTGTACATGTGAGTATATGTGGCTGTCTTTAGTTCTATGCAATTATATCAAATATGATGAGTACCAGTAAGGCAGAGAACAGTTCCATCACCAGAATCTCCTGTGTTGCCCTTTTATTGCCATAACCTCCCTCTGCAACCTTTGGCAACCACTGATCTATTTCCCATCTTTATGATTTTGTAATTTCAAGAGTGCTATGTAAATGGAATCATGCATTATGTAATATTTTCAGATTGGCAGAGATCCATCTTAGTTGTTGAGTGTATCAATTCTCTGTTCCTTTTTGTTGCTTGGTACTATTCCAGGGCATGAATGTATCAGTTTGTTAAACTATCCATCTGTTGAAGGAAATCTGGGTTATCATTTGTAGCTTGGGGTTATTATGAATAAAGCTGCTATGAACATTAATTATAGGTTTTTATGTGAACATAAATGTTCCTTTCTTTGGGATAAATGCCAAAATATGCAATTGCTGGGTCACACGGTGCACATTTAGTTTTGTAAGAAAAAATCGGATGCTTTTCTAGAGTAGTTGTACCATTTTACATTCTCACCAGCAATGTAGAAATGACCTAGTTTTTCTGTGTTCTTGCAAGAATTTGGTGGTTTTTTTAAAAAAATAAGCCATTCTGATATATGTGTAATGATATGCCGTTGTGGTTTTAACTTGCATTACCCTAATAGCTAATGAACATCTGTTAATGTGCTTATTTGCGATGTTTATATCCTCTTAAGTGAAATGTCTGTTCATGTCATTTGCCCATTTTCTAATTGGATTGTTTTGTTTCTGTGACTGTTGAGTTTAGAGTTTTTTATTCTAGATGTAAATCATTTGTTGATATGTCAACTTCGGATTTCCTCCAGCCCTCTACCTTGTCTTTTCATCCCTTTAAAAAGGACTTCTGCAGAGGAAAAGTTTTTTAATTTTGATGAGATCCACTTTATCATTTTTTCCTTTTATAAATCACACTTTTATTGTCAAGACTAAGAATGCTTGAACTAATCCTGAAGATTTTCTCCTATCTTTTTTCCTAAAAGGATAATAGTTTTATATTTTACATATAAGTCCCGGAATCATCTTGAGTTACTTTTTGTCTATCATGTGAGGATTAATTAGAGGTTCATATTTTATTTTTGTTTTTTTGCATATTGGATGACCAATTGCTCCAGCACCATTAAAAAGCATTTATTTCATTTTAGTGAATTATTTCATTAGCTCGAGTGTCAAAACAACGTTGAATAATAATGATGAAATAACAATCCTGCTGTCTTCTTTTATTATGGCAGTATCTTTAATATTTCATTATTTAATAAGATGTTTTTTCTTGATTTTTGGAAAGGAATCTGTATCATGCTTAAGTAATTTGTTTTTATTCCTATGTCACTTCGAATTTTTATCTGAAATTATAACTATGTCATGATACACTTCCAGCCTTTTATATAAACATAATTTTCTCCTTTAATGTGTTGATATAAAAGTTTTATAAATGAAATTTCCTATTTCCAACCACCCTCTATTTCTATAACAAAATCCAACTGGTCATGGCAAACTATTATTACTTTTCTACTGCTAGATTAATATGTTAAATGTTTATTTAAATGTTCAGATTTTTTTAATGAATTAAACTAATGGTCCATTATTTTTTTTCATTTTGTATTATACTGATCAGTTAACATTTTAATAATTTTAGTAAATATTCTGAACTCCATTTATTTTCTATAATCTGAAATAATTCAATAATTTTAATAGTCAGGATTTTTTTAACTCCAATTGCCCTTAGAATTTATTATAAAATCAACTCATCAAAGTAATTCAAACTATTGTGATTAAATTTTAAATTTAAACAATAATCAGATAAAACTTAAGATTTAATTTATTTGTCTTCATTCATTACTGAATGAACTGTATACACTTCATTACTTCATACCTCTTTCTGGTTGTTTTTTTTTCCTTATTTCTTTGTCCATTTCTTTAAATTTTTCTTAGCTGTCAGGCACTATCCCTGAGGTCTCTTGAATTTTTCAGTCCTAGAAAAGAGACTTCTTCCTCTACATATGATGAATAATTAAGCTTCTGTTTTAATAGCCTTGGAGGCTGGTTTTTTTATCCCCTAGCTCCTTTTATCTCCACATCTCATCATAGTCTTTTGGGGTGTTCATCCTTTGTAATCAATCATCCCTTTTCCAAATGCCCCTCCCCAAGCCCTAATGGGATATCCATTTGGAGGGGAAACTTAGGCTCAGCAAACCTAAAGATTTTGACAAAGTTCACATGGTTAGTAAGAGGCAGGACTGAAATTGGAACCTACATCTCTCTGACTTATTAAACTCTACTGTCTCTCAAAATAAGTTTTCTTTTCTCGTTCTCTATAATATTGTGTTAATTAGTTTTTTTTAAATGTACAATTTTATAAATTATATTTTAAGAATATTCTTATTTCCTTTTAGCCACAATAATCCTCCTCCTAATTGAAATTCAACTCCTCCTGTACCCTCTCCAGACTTTATTACCATCCCATTCTGCTCCAACCTGCTCATGAAGGTACCATTGCCACAGTCTTTCTATTTTCTCACATAGAGCAGTGTCACAGCATTCATGAAAAAGTGGAGCTTTTTGTTTGTTTTCTTCAAGAAATTGTCTATAAAATGTCAGCCTGAAACTCCAAATTTACCCTCTGCTCATTGCTGCACTCTATTTAGTATTAACATTAGTAGCATCACCTATCACACCTCATCAGCAAACATTTATAACCCAGCTGCAACCTGATTTCTCAGGAACTTAATTTATGTTAGAACCATCTGAAGAAATCTTATATTTCATACATTTTAATAATTTTCTCTCCATTTTGACTCTACAGCCACACTTAGCAAACAGAGAATCCTGGGCACCATTTCTTCATCCCAATCACTCACATCGAACACTGAGAAGGTAGCTTAAGAAGGAAATTGGTATTAGATTGTAAATAATTTTAAGAGATGATTCCTCATGTAAAGCTCCTTTCTTACAAATCTTCAGAGGAAGAAATTCTGAAATCAACACCTATTCCTAGTATCAACAAAATATTACTTAATTTTTTTTTGGCCGCACTTCACGGCCTGTGGGATCTTAGCTCCCTGATCAGGGATCAACATGTGCCCCCAGAAGTGGAAGCACTGAGTCTCAAACACTGGACTGTGTCTCATAGACTTTATCCTTCACAAGTAAGGTACTGGGTAACACATCATCTCTAGTTATTTTGTAACTAAATATGAGATACCTTTTGATGTGTGTGCATATGTACATATATATAAGTGTGGATACATGTGTGAAAGTCTGAAAACCTAATATATGTTGATAGTTGCTATTTCTTTTTTTTTTAATGATGTTTGCTGTGGGTTTGTCATATATGGCCTTTATTATGTTGAGGTAGGTTCCCTCTATGTCCACTTTCTGGAGAGTTTTTATCATAAATGGGTGTTGAATTTTGTCAAAAGCTTTTTCTGTATCTACTGAGATGATCACATGGTTTTCATTCTTCAATTTGTTAATATGGTGTATCACATTGATTCATTTGCATATATTGAAGAATCCTTGCATCCATGGGATAAATCCCACTTGATCATGGTGTATGACCCTTTTAATGTGTTGTTGGATTCTGTTTGCTAGTATTTTATTGAGGATTTTTGCATCTATATTCATCAGTGATATTGGTCTGTAATTTTCTTTTCTTGTAGTATGTTTGTCTGGTTTTGGTATCAGGGTGATGATGGCCTCATAGAATGAGTTTGGGAGTGTTCCTTCCGCTACAATTTTTTGGAAGAGTTTGAGAAGGATGGGTGTTAGCTCTTCTCTAAATGTTTGATAGAATTCACCTGTGAAGACATCTGGTCCTGGACTTTTGTGTGTGGGAAGATTTTTAATCACAGTTTCAATTTCATTACTTGTGATTGGTCTGTTCATATTTTTTATTTCTTCCTGGTTCAGTCTTGGAAGGTTACACCTTTCTAAGAATTTGTCCATTTCTGTTGTAACTTCTCCTTTTTCATTTCTAATTTTATTGATTTGAGTCCTCTCCCTCTTTTTCTTGATGAGTCTGGCTAACGGGTTATCAATTTTGTTTACCTTCTCAAAGAACCAGCTTTTAGTTTTATTGATATTTGCTATTGTTTTCTTTGTTTCTATTTCATTTATTTCTGCTCTGATCTTTATGATTCCTTTCCTTCTGCTAACTTTGGGTTTTGTTTGTTCTTCTTTCTCTAGTTTTTTAGGTGGAAGGTTAGATTGTTTATTTGAGATTTTCATTATTTCTTGAGGTAGACTTGTATTGCTATAAATTTCCCTCTTAGAACTACTTTTCCTGCATCCGATAGGTTTTGGATCGTTGTGTTTTCATTGTAATTTGTCTCTAGGTACTTTCTGATTTCCTCAGTGAATCTCTTGGTTATTTAGTAATGTGTTGTTTAGCCTCCATGTGTTTGTGTTTTTTAAGTTTTTTTTCCCCTGTAATTGACTTCTAATCTCATAGTGTTGTGGCCAGAAGAGATGCTTGATATGATTTCAATTTTCTTAAATTTACTGAGGCATGATTTGTGACCCAAGATGTGATCTATCCTGGAGAATGTTCTGTGTGCACTTGAGAAGAAAGTGTAATCTGCTGTTTTTGGATGGAATGTCCTAGAAATATCAATTAAATCTATCTGGTCTATTGTGTCATTTAAAGCTTGTGTTTCCTTATTAATTTTCTCTTGGGATGGTCTGTCCATTGGTGTAAGTGAGGTGTTAAAGTCCCCCACTATTATTGTGTTACTGTTGATTTCCTCTCTTATAGCTGTTAGCAGCTGCCTTATGTATTGAGGTGCTCCTACGTTGGGTGCATATATATTTATAATTGTTATATCTTCTTCTTGGATTGATCCCTTGATCATCATGTAGTGTCCTTCTTGTGTCTTGTAACATTCCTTATTTTAAAGTCTATCTTATCTGATATGAGTATTGCTACTCCAGCTTTCTTTTGAGTTTCATTTGCATGGAATATCTTTTTCCATCCCCTCACTTTCAGTCTGTATGTGTCCCTAGGTCTGAAGTGGATCTCTTGTAGACAGCATATATATGGGTCTTGTTTTTGTATCCATTCAGCAAGCCTGTGTCTTTTGGTGGGAGCATTTAATCCATTCACGTTTAAGGTAATTATCGATATGTATGTTCCTATGACCATTTTCTTAATTGTTATGGGTTTGTTTTTGTAAGTCCTTTTCTTCTCTTGTGTTTCCCACTTAGAGAAGTTCCTTTAGCATTTGTTGTAGAGCTGGTTTGGTGGTGCTGAATTCTCTTAGCTTTTGCTTGTCTGTAAAGCTTTTGATTTCTCCGACGAATCTGAATGAGATCCTTGCCAGGTAGAGTAATCTTGGTTGTAGGTTCTTCCCTTTCATCACTTTAAATATATCATGCCACTCCCTTCTGGCTTGTAGAGTTTCTGCTGAGAAATCAGCTGTTAAACTCATGGGAGTTCCCTTGTATATTACTTGTCATTTTTCTGTTGCGCTCAATAATTTTTCTTTGTCTTTAATTTTTGTCAGTTTGATTACTATGTGTCTCGGTGTGTTTCTCCTTGGGTTTATCCTGCCTGGAACTCTCTGCACTTCCTGGACTTGGGTGGCTATTTCCTTTCCCATGTTAGGGAAGTTTTCGACTATAATCTCTTCAAATATTTTCTGAGGTCCTTTCTCTCTCTCTTCTCCTTCTGGGACCCCTGTAATGCGAATGTTGGTGCATTTAATGTTGTCCCAGAGGTCTCTTAGGCTGTCTTCATTTCTTTTCATTCTTTTTTCTTTATTCTATTCTGCGGCAGTGAATTCCAACATCCTGTCTTCCAGGTCACTCATTCGTTCTTCTGCCTCAGTTATTCTGCTATTGATTCCTTCTAGTGTATTTTTCATTTCCGTTACTGTATTGTTCATCTCTATTTGTTTGTTCTTTAATTCTTCTAGGTGTTTGTTTCTTAATTCTTCTAGGGCTTTGTTAAACATATCTTGCATCTTCTCGATCTTTGCCTCCATTCTTTTTCCGAGGTCCTGGATCTTCTTCACTATCATTATGCTGAATTCTTTTTCTGGAATGTTTCCTATCTCCACTTCATTTAGTTGTTTTTCTGGGGTTTTATCTTGTTCCTTCATCAGGTACATAGCCTTCTGCCTTTTCATCTTGTCTATCTTTCTGTGAATGTGGTATTTGTTCCACAGGCTGCAGGACTGTAGTTCTTCTTGCTTCTGCCGTCTGCCCTTTGGTGGATGAGGCTATCTAAGAGGCTTGTCGACAGTTTCTATTGAAAGGCTAAATATTTGTTAACCAAATAGTATCCTATGATTATGGTTATAATTATGAATAATAGCACATGGATCCAATGAGATGCACAGTATAACAATGATCCCAAGTATTTAAAGAACTGGAAACAGAGTAATTATTTTTTTAATTGTACAAGATATAGAATCTTAGCTAAAACATTCAACTTTGCAAACAGGAGTGTAGAAATAGAATTGACATTAAATAATTCTCTCCATGTTCTTTTCTCTGTTCTAGTCTATCATTCAAGATCATAGACTTCTATTGGTATTTCTGTGCTTTCTTCCAAAAATCCAATCTTGCTTTTAAATGGCCTTTTGAAATAAGTTGGCCACATAATCTTAGAAGAGAAAAGAAAATTCTTCAGTAATGAACTGAAGGAAAACTAATCTGTGACTTTCAGTACTTGGTTTCTCTTTACTGAAACTGTGTTACTTTTTATCTGGTTTACTCTTGACATCAGAGGTTCAGAAATATTTCTTTTAATTTAAATCTTATTTGAAATAATTTCCTGTTAAAACAGTAATGAAAAGAAAAATCTAATCAGGTAGTTATTCGGAATTCCCACAAGAAGAACAAGGCTATTTCCTCTTTCTGCTCATTTGATTCTCTCTTTTCTCTGGATGTCCAATGTACCACCACCTTTATTTCCCAGAGCTACATTTAAATCTCTATTCTTAAAGTTTATTCTCACTTCCCATGTTTAGTGTCACTACAGGCTACTCTTCTGGTGCATTTCCATTTTATTTTATTTTTTTTATTTTTTATTTTTTTGCGGTACGCGGGCCTCTCACTGTTATGGCCTCTCCCGTTGCGGAGCACAGGCTCCGGACGCGCAGGCTCAGGGGCCATGGCTCATGGGCCCAGCTGCTCCGTGGCATGTGGGATCTTCCCGGACCGGGGCACGAACCCATGTCCCTTGCATCGGCAGGCGGACCCTCAACCACTGCACCACCAGGGAAGCCCGCATTTCCATTTTAAAACATTATTGATTTTTCAAAGTTCATAGAAAGGGTAACACCCCCGCCACCCTGCCTTATATAACTGTATATATGAAAATATAGAATGCAAACCATAGCAGTCACAGCCAAATTCCAGATCTTTTCAAAATATTTGCTGATTGTACATTTCCTAGTCAGACTTTAAAGTTTTACTACTTAACAGCTAAAGCACTAATTCCTTTCTTTTTTCCATCATTTTCCCATTCTTTTCTTTCACTAGGATGCTGAAATACAATACAGCAGACTGAATATTGTCAAAATTTATGTCATTTGAGATCAGATATAATATACCAAGTTCTTTTTAATGTTTCCTGGTTTATCACCTAGAAAATGAACAAAGGGTTACTATTTCCAGTTAAGGAGCTACACATAGTTTGGAATGTAAAATTGAGGAATAAAAATACATATCACTGAAACAGAAGAAAATTATAAGGTATGCCCTGGTACAAGTTACATCTCTTTTCTTTTCTATTTATAAATGAAGAAATATATGGAAATCATTAGGCAAAGTACTCAGCTTATTTAATGTTAGCCATTGTCATTATTATTATTAAAAGGTTAAAATGTACCTCAACGTAAAGCAAATTTGAATTTTAAAATTTCAAAGTCACAAAACAAAATGTTTTCCCTTTCTTTGGAGTTTTTGTTTCTTTCATAGTTCCCTTCAGCCCAAATATTTCCATTATGTTCTTGGATGTACCCTACCAGAAGTACAGTATTGAGTTGCATGTTTTAGTAGAAAAAGTTAGTGAAATGTAAAATTCACTCAGAAGTCTCTTTTTGAAAGAAGAGTATTTGGCTATTTTGAATTTGTAAGGTCAAATATATGGATCACACAAATAAATTATAAATCAGTCTTGTCAATGAAGCAGTTTGTCACTTAGTATTCTGAACACCAATTCATCCACTCAAGCAAAAGCACAAAGGGAATTAGTGCACTGTGTACCATCTGTTCTATAGTCCCAGAAAATTACCTTTGTTCCTCTTGGTATGCCAGGAGTTTCCTTCCTCTATCTCTTTCTTTTGCCTTTTCCTACTCCAATATCTTGTGGCAACAGCTTAGTTTCTTGAATAAAAGGCCAGTCAATTCCTTATCTTCATCAATTCTACCACCTAGAACCACTTTTGACTCAGATTAACCCTGTATCTTATAAAGCCTAAATTATATATACCCTTCAAATTAAATTTACTTCCTAAATCAGATTATCTTCCAATGAATGTTCTTTCCTTCTCAAGTATATTTCCAGCATGTAGCGTTCATACAGAAAGCCACATTTTAATTATAAAAAGTCATTTAAAAATTCAGCTATGTGGAAAGTTACTAAATTGTAACTACAGCTGGGTCTGTACTGAATGGAATGAAGAGGACGGCTGGCAAATAAGGTATTATGTATTTATTTAACTGTCACTTTCTTCCCTCTTCCAACTCTGTCCTTTTTTTCCACCATGCATGGGGAGAATTTCTAGGGAATGTACACTGAATACAAAATACTGAAATACAGATTACAAGAAGTTTGCCTTCTACGATCCATTCGTCTTCTCAAAGTTTCCCCACAGACAGTTATGAACTTATACTCCCACTGCCTATACTCAAACAGGGACAAGCACTAATGCTGAAATAACAGTAATCAGAGCTAGGAGTTCATATTTTAATCCTAGTTAAACCCTTAACTAGTGCATAGGCCCTTGGCTAGTTCTCTCCATCTATTCAGGAGTAAGTTTCCTCATTTGTAAAGAGAAAGGGTTGGACTAAATTACACTGTGGCTGGCTGTGTTCTAGAGACTCTAAAGCTCTCTTAGGACAGAGAAAGGAGAGGGGTAGATGGGAATTATGTGGTTAAAACTCTTCAAACAGAACAGCTCTGCTGTTGACATGTTTGGTTTCTTCATATAGAATTTTATTGGATGTACACCTCCCCAAACACACACAAAGGCCCATAAAGTAGCTTGCATCCGTAAGATGCCCTAATTTCTGTTATATTCTGTACGAGTTCTCCTTATTTTCAGCAGACACTCTTAAGTGCTCATCAAAATAAGGAATGTACTTTCAGGTTCTGAAGGCCTTATTAAATTTTACTTCAAACTTGTCATCTCTTGAATAAGTAAATCAAGAGCTTTAGGATTTACTCATAGGTTTAATTAGTCAAATTAGTCAATTATTCAAAGTGCTAATCACATTCAATCTTCTTTCTGAGACTTTTTCCAAATTAAATCTCCTGAATTTGAGTAGAAAACCTAAATGTGAGAAATGTACTTGCACAAAGGCCTTTTACATTGTGAGAAGAAAAGGCAAATTACAGACTGATACACATATACACATAACACACACCTTACACACACACACACACACACACACACACACACACACATATGCTAGAATGATGTCTTCTTTATACCCTAATGTGTTATAGCTCTACTTTGGGCCTATGAGTTCTTATATAAACAAGTTTGAGCTCCTCCCTCAGGCATACTTTTTATTTCAATCACATTACCATGAGCAAATTTTTGTTCCATATCTCTACTACTCTACAGGAGAGCACTGCAGAGCATAATCTGTGGGCAACTGTGGAAGCAGTCCTAAAAGTCAAAATTATATTCATAGTAATACTAAGGCACATCTTCCTTTTACACTGGGTTGAAATTCCCACTCCTGGAAGCAAAACCAAAAGTGGATGCAACTACAGGCACCTCACTGAGAGTCAATACTGTGGCATAAAACTATATGATAGTCATTCTGTTCTTTAGTCTTATAAATGCTCAAAAAATGCTTGAAAAATCCTATTCCAGTTAAGAATTTCCTCAACACAGTTCTAAAAATTGTCCATTGTATTCAGTCTCCACCCTTGATATCTTTTTAATATTTGTGTGGTGAAAAGGGACTTATACCTCCTCCCCTCTGCTGCCCAAAAAGCACTTCCCCTGCATATTGACATGGTACTTGTTCCAAAGAAATGCATGTGGGCAATTGCTTAAGTTATGAACTGAACTAACAGCTTTTTTCCTGGAACACCATTTTTAGTGGAAAAAATGAATAACAAACTATGATTATTTAGATTTAAGGATCTGGCAAATGTTTTCTTCAAAATAAATAAAATGAGCCTCTCACTTAAAAATCATAACTGTTAAAAAATAATACATAAAAAAATTTAAAAACACAATTGTTTGTTACAAACTATAAAATTCAAGCTTTCAAAAAAAAAATTGAAGTTCTCAAAACTTGTGTTCTCTATCTTGAGTTTGACTACTTCCCAATACTCTTCTAGTGAGATTTTTCTAGTTATACCATCAGTGATATTAGCTGTTTTTTCTTAATATTGTGTAATAAACTCTACCAACATTTGGAAGATCTGTATAACTCACTGAACTAATATTTTCCAAATGACCAATGCATAATGTTACAGAATCGTGCATAGGTAAAAGATCCTTTTAAAGTGCTAGATGGACCAATAGATTTTAAAAGCAGAGTACTGATATTTTACGGATATGGTTTCAGGTTTCACAATGCAGCTAACCATTGAGGATCTACCATTTATCAAGTTCTCAAGAAGTATCAAGGAAGAGCATCTACAATCATGTGAAAAAGCTATTAAAAAACTCCCTCCATTTCTAACTACATATATTTATGAGGCCAGAATTCCTTCATATGCTTCAACCAAAGCAACTGACTCCAAAAGAATTGACACAGGAGTACATATGAGAATCCTGCAGTCTTCTATTGAGCAGACATTAAATATTTGCAAAAACATAAAATAATGACATTCTTCTCACCAATTTCTGAAAAGGTAACTATTTTTCATTATATATTATGTACATTTACATGTAATAGTTTTACTTTGCCATTTTAAATGAATTAACAGATATTTTATAAAAAGCCTGAGAAATTAATTTCTAATCCAGAAAATATTTATAGGTATAATTCAAATGCCCAAAAGCACTTTTATGTCCTCAATGATTTGTTAGAGTTCCCCACACTAAGCTCTCCTGTGTATACTTTATTGTGTATTTTATTAAGTTTATTTTACCTTCATTTCAAACTGCTAAGGTTATAGTAAGTATTATTCTAGGTCTCTACAGATGTGGACTCTCTTCTCGATTTGGTAATAACATCAGATTTAATGATCATACTACATTATGTTATTGTTATGTTCACCATCAAGAACTTCATGAAATATTTCTCTGACATTCTGTAATTTTTAATACAAGAGTGAATAAGTAGATAAATTTGTCACTGGTCAATATTTAGTGAAAACTCGGTTTGTACTGATAGTATAAACTATTATGCATCATACAATAAATGGAGGAAACAGTGTAAATGGTAAAGATATAAAACCTAGGCTTGATGGTTTTAAATATAACAACTCAGGTTGATCACAAATCACAGAAGCCAGTTGCATATAAATTGGATCGGTAAAGTCTGTTATTAGAGTGAGATCAATGAACACAAAGGAGTAGATTGCTCCAAGAGACTGTTTTCCCACAGTAACATCAAAAAAAAAAAAAAAAACACAAGAAAAATTGTCAGAATAAACTGTCAAACTCTGGAAAACAGTCAAATGTTTACAAAAGACAAGCAAACACTGAATCAAGAAAAGGGCAATTTAAAAATAATAGGAAGGCTTGTGGAATTTTTATTTGCCATTACCCCCATCCCCTCACTGTCTTGGTGGCAATCTTTGAGTCAGCAGCCTGCATTTGTAGTATGGTCCTGGTTCTAGAGGGAGCAAAGTAGATCTTATTCTCAAAGAGTTGTGTTTGCCTGCTCTAAACTGTCTCAACTGACACAAGGCACTTATTTTTGTTACACCTGATCCAGAACAATCAGGGCAGAAAAGCAATGGGTATTCCTCAAAAACATCATAAAGCAAATGAATGAGCCACAGCTACATGGGGAAAAAGACAGAGTTAAGACATAATATAGGGAACCCAAAGCTGGGAGGCAAAGCTGGAAAAGAGTTTCTTTGGGAAATTAGGCATTCAAAATGCCTACATATATTGGAACATTTGGAAAGCCACATGCATGCCCAGAGCAGTATGCATGCTCAAAAAAGATCTGAAAAGACCCTAAGTTTTCACCTCAGGCTAAACTTTAGGCTCAGTACAAGCAGGAAGTGAAGGCTAAGACAGAACTGCAGATGATCTGAATAAGTGTCCCAGCACAGTACTAATTTGAAAAGAATGAGATGGTTTTTTGGTCCCCTCTTTTTAAAAACATTCTACTTTTTTTTCTTTTTTTATCCTCCCTGCCCCTCCCCACCTCTTGAATCCGAACATTCAAGGAAATCTTTGTAAAAATGTGACCTGTACATAAACTAAAGGAACAGAGACTTTAGAGACTACACATCACACAGGATACTGACTTTCCAAAATCGATATATCAATATTGATCAACTAATCAATGCATCAGTATCAATATCTCTCTCTATCTATCTATTTATCCACATATCACTACATCCAACAACAGCAGGATACATTCTTTTCAACTACATGGAACAGTCTCCAGGATAGACCATATGTTAGGCCACCAAACAAGGTTCAATAAATTTAAAAATATTGAAATTATTCAAAATATGCTCTCTGAATGAGATGGAATGAAAGTAAAAATCAATAACAGAAAGAAAACTGGAAAATTCACCTGTATGAGGATGTTAAACAAGACACTTTTAACAAGCAGTATTTCAGAGAAGAAATCACAAAGGAAATTAGGAAATACTTTGGGACAAATGAAAATGAAAATACAACATACCAAAACTGATAGGATTCAGTGAAGGCATTACTAAAAGAGATAAATACCTCCACTAAAAAAGAAAGATCTCAAATCAATAACCTAACTTTACATGTAAATAAGTAGAAAAAGAAGAGGAAATTAACTGAAATCTAGTAGAAGAAAGTAATAAATATTAGAGTGATGATAAATGAAATTAGAGAATAGAAAACCAGTAGAAAGAATCAATAAAATCAAAAGTTTTTTCTTTGAAAACATCAAAACAATTGACCAAATTTTACTTAAGTTGACTAAGATAAAAAAGAAAGAAGATGCAGATAATAAGTCAGTTATGAAACTGGGAGCATTGCTAAAATTTTATAGAAATTAAAAGAATCATGAGAGAATACTTTGAACAATTGTATGCTAACAAATTAAATAACTTAGATAAAATGGACACATTTCTAGAAACATGTAAACTACCAAACTGACTCAAGAAGAAATAAAAAATCTGAACAGACCAATTACTAGTAAGAAGATTGAATCCATAAACAAAAACCTCCCAAAAATGAAAAATGCAGGAACAGATGACTTCACTTGTAAATTCTACCGAACATTTAAAGAAGAATTAGCTCCAATTTTTCTCAAACTCTTCCAAAAGCTAGAAGAGGAAGGAATACCTAATAACTCCTTTTATAAGGTTAGGCTATTCTGATCCAAATCCAAAGAGAACACATGAAAAAAATGTTAAGATTCCTTATGAATATATATGCAAAAACCCTCAATGAAATACTAGTAGCAAATGGCAGAATGACTTCTTTTAATTGGCCAACCAAATTCTCCAGCACATCAAGAGGATTATGAACTATTAACAAAGAGGATTATTCCAGGAATTTAAGGGTAACCTGACCAAAAAAAAAAAAAAAAAAGAGGTAACCAATGTAATACACTACATTCATAGATAAGAAGAGGAAAAACACATGATCATCTCAATTCATGATAAAAAGCATTTGACAAAATCCATCACTCTTTCTTTTAGAAACATTTTAAAAACTAGGAATGAAAAGAAACTTCCTCAACATGAAATAAGGTCTTTATGAAAAACCCACAGCTAAGGTGGTAGTCAGTGATGAAAGACTGAAAGACGTTCTGTGATCAAGAACAAGACAATGATGTCCACTTTCACCATTGCTATACAAAATTATACTAGAAATTCTAACCAGAATTCTAGCCAGGGAAGAAAAATAAATAAAAGACAGCCAACTTGGAAATGAAGATGTAAAACTATCTCTATTTACACATGCCATTGTCTTCTATATGTAGAAAACCCAAAGAATCTACAACAATCTTCTACAGCTAATAAGTAAATTTAGAATAAAGGGTTTTAAGTGTTTATTAACACTCAAAAATTAGTTGTATTTCTATATGCCAGCAATAAGCAATCAAAAAAAGATATTAAGGGATTAATTCTAGCTACAATCACATTCAAAAGAATGAAATACTTAGGAATAAATTTAACCAAGGAGGTAAAGAATTTACATTTAAAACTATAAAACATTGCTGAAAGAAATTAAAGATATAAATAAATGGAAAGACAACTAGTGTTTAATGATTGAAAGAATATTTCTAAGATGGCAATATTACCCAAAGTGATCCACAGATTCAATACAATCAATATCAAAATCCCAACTACCTTTTTATTTTTTGCAGAAATGGAAAAGACAATCCTCAAATTTATATGGAATTGTAAAAGGCCCTGAATAGGAAAAAATTAAAAACTAAAAAAGAAAACAAAGTTGGAGCACTCACATTTTCTAATTTCAAAATTTACTACAAAGCTACAGTAATCAAAACAGTGGCGTGATACTGGCATAAGGTTAGACACAGACTGTGGATTACAATTGCAAGTCCTTAAATAAGCCAATATTATCTATGATAAATGATAATCAACAAGAGAGAAAAAAAAACTTTCAATGGGTAAAGAACAGTCTCTTCAACAAATGTTTCTAGGTGAAATGTATGCAAAAAATGAAGTTGGACTCCCCACCTTACACCGTACACAAAAATTAACTCAAAATCATTCACTGCCCTAACGCTATGAGCTAAAACCATAAACCTCTTTAAAAAACATACAGGTAAATCTTCATGCCTCTGGATTTAGCAATGGATTCTTAGATACAATACCAAAAAAGATAAGCTGGACTTCATAAAAATTAAGTGTCAAAAAAGTGAAGACAACCTACAGAATAGAAGAAAATATTTGCAAATCATATATCTAGCAAGAGATTAATATCCAGAATACAGAACTACAACTCAACAACAATAAATCAAACAACCCAATTAAAACATGTGCAAAAAACTTGAATAGACCATTCTTAAACGAAGATACACAAACGGCCAATAAGCATATGAGAAGATGCTCAACAACACTCATCATTCGGGAAATGCATATTAAAACCAAATGAGATGTCACTTCAAACCTCTTGGATGACAATCATAAAATAAATGTAAAATAACAAGTGTTGATGAGGGTGTGGAGAAACTCGAAAATGTATATATTGCTGTTGGAAATGTAAGATGGTGTAGTTGCTGTGGAAAATAGTCTGGTAGTTTCTCAAAAAGTTAAACATGAATTAGCACATAGCCCCATAATTCTATTCCTGGACATACTCATCAAAAAATTGAAAACAAGAACTCAAAAAAAAACAATGCATGTACACATGTACATAGCAGCTCTATTCCCAATAGCCCAAAGGTGAAAACATTCCAAATTTCCATCAGTGATTGGATGGATGGATGGATGGATGAATCAATGAATGGATAAATAAATTGTGATACCTACATACAATGGACTATTATTCAGCCATAAAAGGGAATGAAATGCTGATATGTGAAAACGTGGATGAACTTCTAAAACATTATGTTAAGTGAAAGAAGTCAAACTAAAAAGGTCACATATTGTTTGATCCCATTTGTATGAAATATTCAGAATAGGTAAACTGGTAGAGACAGAGCTAGACTGCTGGCTGCCAGGAGCTGGGGCAAGTGGAAAATGGGGAGTAACTTCTAAATGGGCACAGGGTTTCCTTTTGGAGTGATAACATGTTTTGGAACTATATAGAGTTGGTGGTTACACACATTGTGAACATACTAAATGCCATTGAACTGTTCACTTCAAAGTGGAAAATTTTATGGTACATGGCATTACCCATATGGTATAACCCATATAAAAAAGTAAGTTTATTGGCCTTTTTTCCCTCATATTGCATAATTGCTGGTGTTTCTCCAGAAAAAAACAGGGTAGGCTGTGAGCATAGGATCAGAGGTGTTCTACACCCCATGCAAAAGTCAAATCATTATGCACAGATTTGCATATTAAAATATCCCCTATCACAAACACAGGGGGCTAATGTATGCTAATTTTTTTTCCAGGAGGAGGGGCAATTGGATACAACACCCTCGCTTAAGGAAACTTTCCTTCTCAAAGACCAGGCTATTTTGATCCCCCAATTTTCCCCAGGCTATCATATTCCTAAAGCAAGTATTTCATTTAAAAGAAGGCAAATAAAAAATATGACAACATATTTAAAATTGTACAGTGACATGTAAATAGTTTTGATACACTGTGGTTTACAAAAGAACAGGTTCACTTACATTTTATCATGAGTGTTTGAAGTTTTAGAAAACAATATGATAGCTGAAAGAATTTACATGTATACTTTTTCCAGTCACCTACTTCTGTCACTTCTTCTCTAACTACCCATTGGCCACCCCAGCTTAATTCCTTCTTTGCTTTGCATTCCCTTTTGGAAATATACAGAATTAACTCACTCATTTAAAAAAAAAAATCAAGGCTCAGAATAAAAGCACAGTTCATTTTGCTCTCTCTCTCTCTCTTTTTTTTTTTTCTCAAATGTTTCTTGCCCATACTTTGCATAGGTACAGTATAGAGCTTAACTTAACATTTATTTCAAAGGTTAAGACGGGTGCTAGAGCCAAAATGGCCTGGGATAGGGACCCAGCTTCCCCATATTCTGACTGTGTGACAGGCAATTTACTGTAACTTGTAACACTCAGCCAAATAATGTAGAATATGAATAAATTAATAGTATCTATTTCATGTTAGTGGTGCGATGGTAAATAAAGTAGTACATTTAAAGCACTCAGTGTAATACCTGGAATGTAACAAGCAGATAATAAATAAATGTTACTTATTAAAACATTCTCTTCTGACTCTTATAAAAATGAACACATTATAAGGTAAACTAAATCCCTTATTTATCTGATTGGACAATACAAAAAGATGAAAATAAATAAGGAAATCAAATCTGACTTAAAAATAGAAATGCAACTATAAAGCAGAGACAAAAAATTTAACTACTCTGACTTTATTAGTGACAGAGAAAATTATTTTTCATTTAACATAAGAGATAAATCTATTAGAAAAGCAACCACAGTCCATTTTATCTGGGGGGAAACTGTTAGAATCTGTCATTGTTTTCTCTTTGGCAGCCTGATTATGCCTGGGTAATACCATATTAAAATGTGTTCACCTGTGCTGTTCTTGGAAAAACAATCAGAGACAATTTAGCTTATGCCTATCAATACAACATATATCTCTTTTTAATTCAACAAAATAAAATATACGATTTGCATCTTGGTGGATGTTGATGTTTATAAGTGAGTAATGCAAATTTCAAAATATGTAAAACATTATTTCTCCCTCATAAAAGCATAATGGGATATTTTAATCGCTGCTTTGACATTTTAAAACACAGGTCAGATACTTAAATGACACGTTTTAAATTAGAGCTGCCAAGACATTGCTTGCAACATAATATAACACGACATTTTAACTAACTATAACCAGGAGCTATTATTTTCTCAGAATATAATAGTAACCAGAATAAATTCATTTTCAGTTTTTGCATAACAATAAAAAATCAGCTGTCACCTGTCCAATAAAGCACTTAATTTTATCAACTGTTTTCTAGAAAATTATCTTTTTTATAAATAGGGACAGATTAATATTTTTAAAGCCTCATTTCAAAGGGTCAGAACATTCCTTTAAAAAATGTGGGGGGTGAGTCAAGATGGCATATTAGGAGGACGTGGAATTTGCATCTTCTCAAAACTAGGGCACGTACCAGGCAACGGTGGGGAACAACGGACACCTAAGGGGATGGCAGGTACCCCCAGTGACCAGTTGTTTCAATTATAGTTTTATTTTTTCTAATATATTTTTTATCTTTCTAATTTCATTTCGGTTTTTATTCTTTGATATTATACTGCTTCTTTTTTGTTTTCTTTCTTTTTTTTTTTTTTTAACCGTACCATGAAGCTCACGACATGTTGGTTCCCAGGCCAGAGGTCGGGCCCAAGCTCCTGTGATGGGAGCTCTGAGTCCAAACTGGTGGAATTACAGAGAACCTCAGACACCAGGGAAGATTAATCTCAGTGAGCCCTCCTGGAGGTCCTCATCTCAGCACCAAGACCCAGCTCTATCCAACTGCCTGCAAACTCCGGTGCTGGACGTCTCAGGACAAACAACCAGTAGGACAGGAATAAAGCACCACCCATCAAAAATAAAAAAATTAAACAACAAAAGATATGTTATAGAATAAGCAGCAAGGTAAAAAACCTACAAGACCAAATAAATGAAGAAGAAATAGGCAACCTACCTGAAAAAGAATTCAGAGTAATGATGGTAAAGATGATCCAAAATCTCAGAAACAAAATGGAGAAAATAAATACAAGAAACAGTTAACAGGGATCTAGAAGAACTAAAGAGCAAACAAACAGTGATGAAAAACACAATTACTGAAATTAAAAATACTCTAGAAGGAATCAATAGCAGAATAACAGAGGCAGAAGAACGGATAAGTGACCTGGAAGATAAAATGGTAGAAATAACTGCCAGGGTGCAGAATAAAGGAAAAAGAATGAAAAGAATTGAGGACAGTCTCAGAGACCTCTGGGACAACATTAAATGCACCAACATTTGAATTACAGGGGTCCCAGAAGAGGAAGAGAAAAAGAAAGGGTCCAAAAAAATATTTGGAGAGATTATAGTCGAAAACTTCCCTAACATGGGAAAGGAAATAGTCAATCAAGTCCAGAAAGCCCAGAGAGTTTAATACAAGAAAAACCCAAAGAGAAACATGCCGAACGACATATTAATCAAACTATCAAAATTTACATACAAATAAAAAATATTAAAAGCAGCAAGGGAAAAGCAACGAATAACATACAAGGGAATCCCCACAAGGTTAACAGCTCATTTTTCAGCAGAAACTCTGCAAGCCAGAAGGGAGTGACAGGACATATTTAAAGTGATGAAAGGGAAAAACCTACAACCAAGATTACTCTACCCAGCAAGATTCTCATTCAGATTTGATGGAGAAATTAAAACCTTCAGAGATAAGCAAAAGTTAAGAGAATTCAGCACCACAAAACCAGCATTACAACAAACGCTAAAGGAACTTCTATAGGCAGGAAACACAAGAGAAAGAAAAGACAAACAAAAAAAACGCCAAAACAATTAAGGAAATGGTAATAGGAACATACATATTGATACATATTGATAATTATCTTAAATGTAAATGGATTAAATGCTCCAACCAAAAGACACAGACTGGCTCAATGAACACAAAAACAGGACCTATATATATGCTGTATATAAGAGACCCATTTCAGATCTAGGGACACATACAGACTGAAACTGACAGGATGGAAAAAGATATTCCATGCAAATGGAAATCAAAAGAAAGCTGGAGTAGCAATTCTCATATCAGACAAAATAGACTTTAAAATAAAGACTATTACAAGAGACAAAGAAGGACACTACATAATGATTAAGGGATCAATCCAAGAAGAAGATATAACAATTGTAAATATTTATGCACCCAACATAGGAGTACCTCAATACATAAGGCAAATGCTAACAGCCATAAAATGGGAAATCGACAGTAATACAATCACAGTAGGGGACTTTAACACCCCACTTTCACCAATGGACACATCATCCAAAATGAAAATAAATAAGCAAACAGAAGCTTTAAGTGACACAATAAACAAGATGGACTTAATTGATATTTATAGGACACTCCATCCAAAAACTACAGAATACACTTTCTTCTCAAGAGCTCAAAGAACATTCCCCAGGATAGACCATATTTTGGTCACAAATCAAGACTTGGTTAATTTAACAAAACTGAAATCATATCAAGTGTCTTTTCCAACCACAATGCTATGAGACTAGATATCAATTACAGGAAAAAAAATTTATAATTACAAACACATGGAGGCTAAAAAACACACTACTAAATAACCAAGAGATCACTGAAGAAATCAAAGAGGAAACCAAAAAATACCTAGAAACAAACCTATGGTATGCACCAAAAGCAGTTCTAAGAGGGAAGTTTATAGCAATACAATCCTACATCAAGAAACAAGAAAAATCTCAACTAAACAACTCAACGTTAACACCTAAAGCAATTAGAGAAAGAAGAACAAAAAAATTCCCAAAGTTCGCAGAAGGAAAGAAAACATAGAGATCAGATCACAAATAAATGAAAAAGAAATGAACGAAATGATAGCAAGGATCAATAAAATTAAAAGCTGATTCTTTGAGAAGACAAACAAAATTGATAAAACATTAGCCAGACTCATCAAGAAAAAAAGGGAGAAGACTCAAATCTATAGAATTAGAACTGAAAAAGGAGATGTAACAACTGACACTGCAGAAAAAAAAGGATCATAGAGATTACTACAGGCAACTATATGCCAACAAAATGGACAACCTGGAAGAAATGGACAAATTCTTAGAAAAGCACAACCTTCAATGAATGAACCAGGAAGAAATAGAAAATATAAACAAACCAATCACAAGCATTGAAACTGAAAGTGTGATTTAAAATCTTACAACAAACAACAGCCCAGGACCAGATGGCTTCACAGAAGAATTCTATCAAACATTTAGAGAAGAGGTAACACCTGTCCTTCTCAAACACTTCCAAAATACAGCAGAGGAAGGAACACTCCCAAACTCATTCTACGAGGCCACCATCACCCTGATACCAAAACCAGACAAAGATGTCACAGAAAAAGAAAATACAGGCTAATATCTCTGATGAACACAGATGCAAAAATCCTCAACAAAATACTAGCAAACAGAATCCAACAGCACATTAAAAGGATCATATACCATGTTCAAATGGGGTTTATCCCAGGAATGCAAGGATTCTTCAATATATGCAAATCAATCAATGTGATACACCATATTAACAAACTGAAGTATAAAAACCATATGATAATCTCAATAGATGCAGAGAAAGCTTTCAACAAAATTCAACATCCATTTATAATAAAAACTCCCCAGAAAGTAGGCATAGAGGGAACTTACCTCAACATAATAAAGGCCATACATGACAAACTCACAGCCAACATCACTCTCAATGGTGAAAAAGTGAAACCATTTCCTCTAAGATCAGGAACAAGACAAGGTTTCCCACTCTCACTGCTATTATTCAACATAGTTTTGGAACCACAGCAATCAGAGAAGAAAAAGAAATAAAAGGAATCCAAATTGGAAAAGAAGAAGTAAAGCTGTCACTGTTTGCAAATGACATGATACTATACATAGAAAATCCTAAAGATGCTACCAGAAAACTACTAGAACTAATCAATGAATTTGGTAGAGTAGCAGGATGCAAAATTAATGCACAGAAATCTCTGGCATTCCTATACACTAATGACGAAAAATCTGAAAGAGAAATTAAGGAAACACTCCTATTTACCACTGCAACAAAAAGAATTAAATACCTAGGAATAAACCTACCTAAGGAGACAAAAGACCTATATGCAGAAAACTATAAGACACTGATGAAAGAAATTAAAGATGATACAAACAGATGGAGAGATATACCATGTTCTTGGATTGGAAGAATCAACATTGTGAAAATGACTCTACTACCCAAAGCAATCACAGAGTCAATGCAATCCCTATCAAACTACCACTGGCATTTTTCACAGAACTAGAACAAAAAAGTTCACAATTTATATGGAAACAGAAAAGACCCCAAATAGCCAAAGCAATCTTGAGAAAGAGAAACGGAGCTGTTTCTCAATCAGGCTCCTGGACTTCAGACTATACTAAAAAGCTACAGTAAACAAGACAGTATGGTACTGGCAAAAAACAGATCAAGGGAGCAGGATAGAAAGCCCAGATATAAACCCATGCACATATGGTCACCTTATCTTTGATAAAGGAGGCAAGAGTATACAATGGAGGAAAGACAGCCTCTTCAATAAGTGGTGCTGGGAAAACTGGACAGCTACATGTAAATGAATGAAATTAGAAAAAAAAAAAAAAGAATGTAATTAGAACACTTCCTAACACCATACACAAAAAAAACTCAAAATGGATTAAAGACCTAAATGTAAGGCCAAACACTATAAAACTCTTAGAGGAAAACATAGGCAGAACCCTCTATGACATAAATCACAGCAAGATCCTTTTGGACCCACCTCCTAGAGAAATGAAAATAAAAACAAAAATAAACAAATGGGACCTAATGAAACTTAAAAGCTTTTGCACAGCAAAGGAAACCATACAGAAGACGAAAAGACAACCCTCAGAATGGGAGAAACTATTTGCAAACAAAACAACCGATAAAGGATTAATCTCCAAAATATACAAGCAACACAAGCAGCTCAATATCAAGAAAACAAACAACCCAATCCACAAATGGGCAGAAGACCTAAATGGACATTTCTCCAAAGAAGATATACAGATTGCCAACAAACACATGAAAGGATGCTCAACATCACTAATCGTTAGAGAAATGCAAACCTAAACTACAATGAGTTATCACCTCACACTGGTCAGAATGGCCATCATCAAAAAATCTACAAACAATAAATCCTGGGGAGGGTGTGGAGAAAAGGGAACCCTCTTGCACTGTTGGTGGGAATGTAAATTGATACAGCCACTATGGGGAACAGTATGGAGGTTCCTTAAAAAACTAAAAATAGAACTACCATACGACCCAGCAATCCCACTACTGGGCATACACCCTGAGAAAACCATAATTCAACAAGACTCATGTACCACATTGTTCATTGCAGCTCTATTTACAACAGCCAGGACATGGAAGCAACCTAAGTATCCATCGAGAGATGGATGGATAAAGAAGATGTGGCACATGTATACAGTGGAATATTACTCAGCCATAAAAAGAAATGAAATTGAGTTATTTATCTTAAAGTGGGTGGACCTAGAGTCTGTCATACAGAGTGAAGTAAGTCTGAAAGAGAAAAACAAATACTGTATGCTAACATATATATATGGAATCTAAAAAAAATTTTTTTAAAATGATTCTGATGAACCTAGGGGCAGGACAGGAATAAAGACACAGACGTTGAGAATGGACTTGAGGACACGAAGAGGGGGAAAGGTAAGCTGGGACGAAGTGAGAGAGTAACACTGACATATATACACTACCGAATGTAAACTAGATAGCTAGTGGGAAGCAGCTGCATAGCACAGGGAGATCAGCTTGGTGCTTTGCTACCACCTAGAGGGGTGGGATAAGGAGGCTGGGAGGGAGACACAAGAGGGAGGGTATATGGGGATGATATACGTATGCCTATAGCTGATTCACTTTGTTATACAGCAGAAACTAACACAACATTGTAAAGCAATTATACTCCAATAAAGATGTTAAATAAATAATAAATCTGGTGTCTAAGACAATAGTTAAGAGAGAATTCTTTGCCTCAAAGTCATATTTGCAGGGACATATCAAGGCAAAGTGATGAATTCAAGTCAGACTGATACAAAGGTCAATTTAATCACTCTATCTGCTGTCAATTTAATCACTCTATCTGCTGTACACTGTCCACAAACTAGGTACCTAAAGTCATCCCAATTCTGCTGGCCTTAGACGTATTATCTAGAAAACTACTCTACTTTCTTTAAATTTATGTGTTATGAGAAATAAATAAGATGATTGTTCACTCCCTTTGGAAAATATCTGTAAATTGGTATTTCTTCAAAGAAAGGCACACATCCTTAAATGTTAACTTTCAGTTTTTGTTTTGTTTATTTTTCAGGATAGGATTGCACAAATTTCTCAGGTTCTCTCTATTTCCTTGGTTCTAAATTTCGGCTCAAATGAACCACGTGAGCCGAACTTCATGGATCAAATCCTCATCTGACATTAAAGATTTAACTAATCATCAGCATCACAGTGGCAATCTCAACCTCTGTAAATTATTTTCCAAAATGGAATCTGAATCTACTGTAAACGTCTTACTATTAGAGATACATCTCTAAGGGAAAATACAGACATTTATATAGTGGAAGTGGACAATCCTTATTAAATTATTGTTTAACTGAGATCAAGCAGAGTTCTGGTATCTTATACCTGAGTGCTTGACTTCTTTTATACTCTGATAAAACTGTGACGATCAACCCAAATGCTCACCTACAGAAGGCACTAAAGGAATAAAAAATTGCCTAAAAGCAAGAGCTAGAGCTAACGATGAAGACACAATTTCAGTGCCTTACAATGTTGTCTTTAGTCAACCATGAGAGTAAATTTACCTGAAGACTTTGTTTTGACACTGACTGATTACAGACGTTAATCAAAGGGCAACAGGCCAGTGCTGCTGAAGTACTGGTGGAATATACGCAGTCCATAGGTGGTTATTTCAACATGGCAATCAAACTTAAGAGCTTGATGAATATCCTCTACCAAATACATTCTAACTCATAAAATACGCTTCTCTATTTTCCAAACAAGTCAAAATGGGTAACTGTATTCTGTGTGAAATGTTTCCTAACCATGTTCACTGTCATTCTGCATATTAAATATAAATATGAGACTGCGGAGTAAATGCATAGCTACCTAAAACTGGTTTCCAGAGCTTTAAGCATGAATGTACACCCATATATTTGTAGAGTATAATTTTTTTTTTTGCAGTACTCGGGCCTCTCACTGTTATGGCCTCTCCTGTTGCGGAGCACAGGCTCCGGATGCGCAGGCTCAGTGGCCATGGCTCACAGGCCCAGCCGCTCCGTGGCATGTGGGATATTCCCGGACCGGGGCACGAACCCGTGTCCCCTGCATAGGCAGGCGTACTCTCAACCACTGCGCCACCAGGGAAGCCCTGTAGAGTATAATTATTGATCTTATTGTTACCTGTTCTGAAAATAAATGTGGATACACTTTTTTCTTTAAATGACTTAAATACAAATAACAACAACAACAAATATGTGGGCTGGATCAATACATCCGAATAAGTGTCCTTTTATCTGAAAAGAAAATTTTCTTTCAGAAATAGTTACTTATTAAAGAAATACTTGAATTGTTAACCTACTCTTCAAAAATAATTAGGACTTCTTTTCACAAGGCACGGAAGTTGCTGACAACCTTGGAAATTAAGACACCTGTGTCAAATTACTTCTGTAATAAAATTTGCAATCAAACCAAAATTACAATGAACATGTGTTTCTCTGGTTATAGGCTTACATTCCTTAGCACTTACCTGCAAAATGTGATGCTATTTTGAGCAAAACAGTTCCTAAATCATTTCTTAGACTAGATAACTCCTTGTATGCTTTCTCCGTCACCCACCCTCCTCCAAAAAATTAAATATATTTTCAAGGTAGAAGGGGCTTAGTGAGAGAGCTCACCAGATTTAGTCTGTTGCTATATTTGTTACTAAGCAAGCCACCATTATTGCTGTTGTTGTTTTATTAGGTCACAGATATCAGAGCTGTAATGAACTTCAAGAAATCACTTCAGTTTCTGGCAAACCAAAGATGCCCTTTTCTTCAACAAAACACTTGGGGTCAAAGGAGGTAAGTGATTTATCCGAGGTCGTATACTGTAAATCCCCTACATACAAACGAGTTTCGTCCCAAGAGCGCATTCATAAGTCCAATTTGTTCGTAAGTCCAACAAAGTTAGCCCAGGTACCCAACTAAACAAATCGGCTATGTAGTACTATAATGTAATAGGTTTATAATACTTTTCACACTAATAATACATAAAAAACAAACACAAAAAATAAAGAAAACATTTTTAATCTTACAGTACAGTACCTTGAAAAGTACAGTAGTACAGTACAACAGCTGGCATCCAGGGGCTGGCATCGCGTGAACAGGCAAGAAGAGTTACTGACAGGAGGAGGGAGAGGAGGTGGGAGATGGTAGAGCTGAAGGGTCATCAGCAGTAGGAGACAGAGGGCAAGCTGCACATGGCAATGTACGCCCGACACGTGAACTAACTTACGTGATTAGACATGTGAATGCATGCATATTCGAATCTTTGAAAGTTTGCAACTTGAAGGTCCGTATGTAGGGGACTTACTGTAGCTATAAAGGTGTTGAATTTCTGACCCCAACACTTACTGGAAGGATTGTTCTAGAGTCAGCTCTTTATCCTAAAAGGTCAAGTATCTTGCTGAGTAATTTCAGAATCAGAAGTTTCCCTTCCTGTCATGGATTCCCCTTCCTGGCTGAAAGTTTCCATCCGTCTGACTGGCTTTACCTAGAAAGCTGGGCCTTGGAGACATACTTGTGAACAAAGGAAAGATTAGAGGGGGTTGTTGCATGTTATTCCCTCAGCTGGAGGGACCCGCAAGGGTTTTCCCTTGCGGGTCTATTCTAGCACTGCTGAGGGTAAGAAGAGGAAGGCTCCGTGTAATCAGAGCACCAGAGTCTGACCACAGACAGGCACACATGTGCTAAATCAAAAGGCCACACTAATGGTCTCGATGCACATGCTAGCCCTCAGAACCAGAGGTTAAACAAACTCAGTTCTATTTTTTTTTTTTTCCTGTCTAACGAGGGAGGCAAGACTAGATAACTTCTAAGAGTACTTCTAGGCTTAGGACTCAGGCCACAAACTGTAAGTCTTCTGAGCTTATATTTTACTCTGCTGTTTGGTTTGAGCCCACCATGGAGGCCCCACCAGGCTGGTATTTGCTCGTTCATAACTCAAGCAAATTCCTAAACCAGCATCATTACCTATGTCCACTTCATCAATTTATATCATCTTCCAACCCCTGGTGACGCTGAGTTTACAAACAGAGAGTGTAGAACACAAGTTGTTTGTTTTCTGTAACAATACTTTTTCCACTCCAGCACACTGACTTTTATTTTTCATTTCATAACATCCCTGCCAAAAATAACAGTGAAATCTAAAGACATATGAACATGTGGTATGTAAAACAAGCACTAAATTATAAATCTAAATAATAATTGCACTTCCATTTGTGTGTGATTACTTTCATATGAAATTAACTCTTTGGGTTGGGATATGTGGTTGTTGTGTGCTTGTGTAGCTGGGGAAGAAGGAGATTGGAAGTGATAGATATAAAGCAGGAGATAGTGAGGCCAACTATGATAGTACCTAGAAAGTTGTACTCCATAATTATCTATTGATGTATGAATAAATGAATGAACAGACCACTGAAAGACTGATGCCAGATTAAATATTTAGTATTTTTCCATCTGCCATAATTTAAAATTGAAATCACAGAAGATCTATATTCCTGAAAGACTTTATACTTTTTCTTAGAAATCTCCCTCATGCAACAGTGTTTGGCATTGTGTCTGGTGGTCAATAAGTACTTAATAATAAAAATAATAAGAGGAATGCCAGCAGCAGTTCTACAGACTGTACTAAACACCTCAATTTTATTATCTCATTTATCCTTCACAGTAACACTGAGACAGGCTGGGACCTGGGACACTTTGCTGCAGCGCTTGCACCTGGACAGACGTCTTCCTGAGCAAGAAAATACAAAGAAACTATAAAGGACTAAAAATAACTGCGTGCATTCCCAGTTGGGGCAAATTATGGACAACAAGATACAAAAATACCAAAAAAATCCCAACTGTCACTTCTGAAGAGCCAGGAGCAAAAGGAGGGTACTGTGCATGCCTCCTGCACACAACACCACCAAAGGGGTAGGCAAACCACCTAAGGCCCCCCCTCCAGCCTGACCCCTGGACACACCCCTACCCTCACCCCACATAAGGATCCAGCTCGCCCCCCCTCAGGGAGCGAGCAAGGAAACCTGTTGTTTGTTCTTGCTCCCCCCTGATACAGCAGGGGCCCCAATAAAGCCTTGCCTGAATTTCTTGTCTGGCCTCTTATCAATTTCTATTGATTAAAGAGGCCAAGAACCCGGGTCGGTAACAACACTGTAAAGTTGGCACTATGAGTTGCGTCCATAATACAGATGAGTGAAGACAAGGTGAAATTATTAGCCAGCTTCACAAAACTAGTTCCGTGAGAGCCATAACTCAAACCAAGGTGTATCTTGCTTAAACCCTTCTTTTAATAAATGAATAAGTGCATGACAAAATGAATGCAACTATCCTGTGTTTTTATTACTGGGGCAACTTGGTAAGGGTTGGGTAGAGGTGGTTTAATTTACAAAGTGACCAAGATCTTTGTTATACCAAACTCCCAAAGACACCAAGGTATCACTATGGCCTCAGAGAGTTAACAAGAAAACCTGAGAAACTGAATCACTGGGACAAGGATACTAGAACCAGATGGAAGAAAGTTCAAGAGAAACACATAGGTATTCTATGATACTAATTTCTTCCATCTGGCTGATACTCATCAATAGAAGCAGTGAAGCCATGTCATTCATTTTTTTAAGAATTATGCCAAAATTCCTACGTTTAAGTGAAACACTATGCTGAACATAAGCTCATCTTCCTTTAACAAAGATTCTTGGCAATCGGCAGCAACTCACAGCCATCACATTGCTCAATTACACTGTACTGCAGATGTGCAAATGACGCTGTTAAGAGACAGTTCCTGAGAGAATGATGGATAAGCCACCTCTTATAAGAGAAATTTTTTCTTTCTTTTTTTTTTTTTTTAAAGTCTCCTCTTCGGTTTCCTCTCTCCTGACTCCCTTAATTTCTTTCTCAATCTCTTCATATGTGAAATAACAACTACAAACTATATTTTTGGGAATCTATACATTTCAAAGCCAACGTTTTTACCAAGATGGTATATGTCACAAAGTACCATATTGGAACACCTGATACTGCGATTTGTATAATTAGCCACCATAATTAATTGACTGAATGACTCTGTGAAAGAGAGCTTTTGTTAATCAAATGTTGTACATGAGGAAATAAATTCAGCATGTTTAAGGGGCTTGTAAATAACAAAACTGGGGCAGGAACTGAAGTTATAAATTTATAGCCTTTAACAACGGGCATATGAGTTGATCTGGGGACTAGCTCAATCCTATCACAGAAACGACCATTTTTTTCACCGCCATATATGGTGATCAGTTTTTGAGCAAGCTAGTTGGGTGGGTTGTACTAGCATGACAAACTTTTTTGTTCCTGGAAGGCAGTTTGGGAGTTTAAAATGTGAGCAGCCTTTCTCTGCCTTCTGTGTTATCACCTACCAAAGAGTAGTAAAACTTCTGAGTACTGAAATAAACCCCAGAGAACAAGTAAACCTACTGATAAGTTATATAGTAGTTTTCAACTATTTAACATAAAGGACACAATTTAAAGAGTAGTGCAAGAGCAAACTGGAGAGGGTCTTTAGACAGAGAGAAACTGGGAATGTATAAACTACAGAGAAAGACGAGAGAAAGTGGAAGTGTCTTATTTAGAGGCTTAGCTCATTTTCTTTTGATCTAATCCTCTTTGTCTGTCAAATCCTCCCTTACCACTGTCATTATAGTTGGGCTGTCTCCTATATATGGAAACTTCCAGACTCCACTCCCTCACCTCCACCCACAATAAAAGTCAAATGTGTTCCGCATTTATTAAATTGACAAACATAACAAGTCTCTAAACAGCACTGGAGACCAAAGATTTCCTTGGCATTCTCAATATATATATTTTACATTTCAGCTTCCCCCAAATATCTTGCATGGTATTTAAACCACAAAATGACTGTGCCATTTGCGAAATGTCTGGTTATTCATTTTTTTATTCCAACCAATGCTAATGTGTTCTAAGATACCACATGTGACTACCCTATTAAGGCATTTGAATGTGAAATTATCATCCACAATACCATCATAAGAGAGTAATAAAGACAGATTACCTGGGGTTAAGAGGATGACTGACATAGTGATGAGTGAGCATACAACTAAAATCACCAGCAGGGCAATAGCAATTCCCTTCCAGTTTCTCTGTGGAGGGTTGTTACTTCCCAGTTCCTACCGAGATAGAAAAAAAAAGAAGTTTCATAATTATACATGCTCCAAGAGAAATGTACTCATAAAGGAATGATTCAGTGCATGGAAGAATCACATTGAAAGCTGATTAGAATCCTCTTCCTCTTTGGTAGCTCATTTAATTATTCAAAGGTGCATATATTATAAATGGCTATCTTTTGGGGGGCAATCTTATTTCTCCAACAGATAAAGCAGCAAAGGTTTATGCCTGTTGTCTAAAATGTGGATGGCATTAAAATACATTGAATATAAACACTAGGATGATAGCCAAAATACTCTGCAAAATAATTATGTAAATAAAGTGTGCCCATTTACATTTTTTCTTGCTACAATGGAACCTACAATAAAGATTTAAATATTAATATTCCTGAAGCACTATAGACTACTTTTCTAACTGGTAAGGGGAAAAGAGACTAGTGATGGGAAAATTATTCAAAATGCCCCCTCACTGCAGAGCAGTGCACATTTGTCAACTCAAAAGGTCCTTATTTTAAACAGTTCCCCTACCACTCATAAATATCAACAGGATGTAGTAACTAAATTAAATGAGCGCTTCTATATCAATGGTTTACGACATCCTCTCCCTGGGCAGCATGCATGATATTGGCAAGGAGGTATGTCTGATGGGGTAGGATAAACTTGAGCATTTCTTACAATACATATAGTAAAGCTTTTCATTTTTCAAATGATCTGTGTTCTATTCTACTGACTAGAAATATATGAGCATCATTCACCAAAGTAAAGCACAGACCACACTAGTTTGAAATAAATGCCAGATTTTCTTTATAATAAAGTTTATAAAACACTAAGCTTCTTGTTTCTTTCTTCCTGTCCCAATCCCCAGCCTCTTTTCCTCCAGTCCTAATAGAGCCTTCTTTATTCAGAAATAGTCAAATGATTTGGGGACAAATGAAACAAAATGTAAAGGTTTCCAGTTCACTGTATTTGCACAAATCACCCAAGAAGCCACAGGCTTCCTTTAAACAAAGATAAGTAAAATAGCAAACGTCTGATAAGCTATAAATGGCTTATTGTGACTCACAGTTTAAAGCACTGAAGCCAATTTTCATATAGGGATAGTGGCATTCAGTTCTGCGATAAACTCTTTGGACTTAAAGAACTAGGTCCTAAATAAATGCAAGAAGAAACCATGCATACGAGGTATTTTGTTACTGTTTGTTTTTCCCCTTCTCAGATCAGTAGCTTTAGGTTTTACACTCTGATGAACCAAATTCGGCAGAAATCAATTCCAATCTTTTTTCTAAAATGGCTCACTCCATACCTCATGTTCATGCTTATTAATGCTTATCGTCCAATACCTCTATCCCTTCTGAATTTTGGTTAGAATTTCCATTCATAAACTTAGTCCACATAAATCGAAACAGTAGATTAGCAAATCATCAATGTTTCAGTAACAACATCAAGAAAAGCAATAGTTGTCTTAAGACCATAAACCCTTTTCTGGAATGCAACGTGACTGCAGGTTCCCTGGGCAATTTCTTTGTCAGAATCTGTGTGGTGTGATGACCAGTTATGCTCCATATTAAGGCTCTATTTAAGACTACTCAGAAGCCAGAACGATAGATTAGAGAGGCAATGCTACACGTAGATGCCTATGCTGGGCAAAAAGTTGTGAGACACTCATCTCAAGAACTAAGAGATAATGAAAGAAGGGCAACAAACAATAGGAAGTGAGTATCTGGACCAAGAATCATAAACACTTTCATATTTATTAACTCAAAGGGAGGGAAGAAAAAGGAAAAAGAATAATTGTAAGCAATTATAACTGACTTCTCAGTCCAGTAAAGGAATCAAGGGGAAATGATAATTTTAAATCTACTGACTCTGATCTTGATTCACTGTCACTGGAACGCAAGGCAAATTATTAGACAAATGTGTTCAGAGTGTGTTTTTCAGTTTTTGAATATGTAACTATGCAATGCCTACCAAGCACTGTCTAAAAGCAATAATAGATACCTTATTATGTGTCTCGTATTGTACTGAGTACTTTATATTCACAATCTCACAAAATCCTCATGAGAATTAGGTGAGATTACTATTATTTTGACAAATCTGCAGATGAGAAACATGGGATTTACAGAGATAAATAACAAACCACTTACTGCTAATAAGTGGGATATCTCAAGGTCCAATCCATAAAAGTCTAGCTTCAGAAACCACACTCACACACTATAATATGCTATTCTAAAAGGAGATATTTCTCGAATCAATCAATAAGCCAAAGAATCAAGGAATGATTTGAACCCCTACATAATAATAGTTGCACTTTAATACCTTTTATCTGAGAAAATTCACAATTTTATAAAAGCTCTTCTGAAGTCTGTAATGCTTTCAAATAAACTCATATTTTCCCAGGAATGGCAGACTAGAAAAAATATACCATTTTTAAAAATGGTAAAACATGTTTGAGTACAAAATACTTTTCTGTTCATAAAGTGATGCACATAAGAATGTCTGGCTCCTCTAAAAATGACCCATCAATATCAAAAGCATCTACAAGTCCCTGTTTTAGGAACTGCAGACTTAATGAACTCTTACTATAATTCCCTCCTTTCCAACCATCTTAAATTCCATTACCATTATAATATTTCTAAAGCACGGTTTCACTTACATCACTTTATTCACAAAGTCCTTTAATGTCTCTACATTATCTAACGAATTAAGTGCAAATGTGTGAGTCTAGAATAACAATGGTCTATAGCCAAGCTCCAGTCTTTTCATCCAACTTGATCTTTTTTTTTTTGAGGAAGAACCCTATACTGCTCTGATTACCATTTCCAACATATGCCTCAGATGCTTCAAACTTCACCCAACCATTCCACTCCCAGTTTTTTTCTCCAATTCCTTTCATATGCATCCAAGTACAGACATTGTCAATCATTCAACATCTTGCTCAAATGTCTCTTCTCTTGAAAGCTTCCCCCAATTATGCAAGCCAGATATAATTTTCCTTCTGAAAAAAAAAAATGCCTAAAATGCATTGTACCAATAGGTTTGAGACCAACTCTGCTACTTAACAGCTATGAGATTGCAAACAACATGCCTCTACAATTTCCTAAGCCTCAGGCTTCTTTTTTAGCTGAACAACTGGAATAATAACAATAATTATTTTTAAATGTAACAAGGGTTAAAACAAATTATTCAAACAAAGCTCTCACTTAAATATACAATAAGACAGTTCACACTAAGTGAACTGCTTGGAATGTGCTTCCTCAGTACACTTGCACATGTCACTCTTTCTCTCTCATCGTTTCAGGTCTCAGTCTCAAATGTTCCTTCCTTTGAGAAGCCTTGCCTGGCCACCCTCTACAAAATAACATTCTATATCCACTCCTATTTCTTCAATTAGCTTTATTTTTCTTCATATCATTATCATTTTTGAGTATATTATGTCATAGTAAATCATATATCTACAATAATATAAATTAAGTTGTTTAAATGTTCATTTTATCAGTCTCAGCTCTCCAGAATAGAAGCTTTGTGATGTCAGTAACCTAGGTCATCTTGTTCTCTGCTATATCTCTAGCATTTTGAACAGTCTTTGGCACATACTAGGTATACTATACATAATAAACAAATGAATAAATGAATGATAGCAGTTCTGATGATAATGATGACGATGGTGGTGATGGTAATGCTTAAAGCCATGTATAAACAGCCATCATATCCCTGTCAAAGTTATCTCCTTAAGGTAAGGAGCACATCTTAGATAACTTTATATTCCTTAGACCACTGAACAAATTCTAGTCCTCTTAATAGGTGCTTAGAAAACAGTTGCCCAGTTAATTAAGTGGTATAAATGGTACCTGAAATGGTATAGAGCTACAGTGTCATTAGTTAAATACACATCAATAGTAATTTTAAAAGAAGGAACTACTTGCTATAGATAAATTTGATTGCAATTATTTTTAGCTTCATTTATCTGATGCTTGGATCCCAAAATACAGTTGCCATTCTTCAGTTTATCTTCTTCTTCGACAACCTCAGTAATTTCTATTGTTGCTGGAAGTGGGTCTAATTGGCTCTGCTTTGCAATGACTTCCTCCTAGCCAACACCTGAAAACATACACGCCAGGCCCACAGGACAGGTTTGTGCTGGGCAGCAGCCTGACCTTGCAATGTCATCGTCTGAATGCTTTGGAGGCAGCACAGAGTCAATGTTGGGATATTAAATCCCCTGGAAAGGTTTGAAGGTATAAGAACAAATGTTTAAGAATCCATATATACAGTTGTTTTTAAAGTCAGTCCTCCAGTGGAGAGATGCATAGGTTAAAACACTTGTGTCCAACTGCAGCTGAAGTTCAGTGTTGTGATTGTCTAGAGATGTTTTGGTGCTGCAGGCCAAACTAAGCTCAATCTGTAACCTAGTTATTTATGTTGTGTTCACTGCCAATCAAATTACTCATCACCCTTTAGAGAACAGTTTAGTTTATAAGACGGATGTTCTCGGCACACATAGTTTATCTAAATCCAAATGCATTTTTAATTTGTTCAAATACAAAGGAAAAAAATTCTAGAAATCATAAGCAGAAAACATCCAAGATTTATATATCACTTCCTTGGGCAAAATAAGGAAAAAAGCCGAACCAACAAATTCAATTTTCTTAAAAATAAGAAAAAGAATATAAATGTATATAATAAATATAAATATATATTCCACTTGTAGTTCCCCTTAAAAAACTCCATGTTCATCTGCCATATACATCATGAAAAGAAATATGATCCCTCCATATTAAAATTGTATCAAAAAGTAATAACATATACAGGAAGATACAAGGAGGAAAAATCATCAAGGTATTGAAATTATGTCTGTAGATTGGATGAGGGTGTGTTTTAATAAAAATAGATTTTTTCATCACATGGCGTTCACATTCACAACTGTGAAGTCTCAACTGTGAATAGGTCAAAAAATAGTCCAAAGCATTTACACTTAATAATTGGAAAATATCTTAAAGGAACTTAAGGTACTTTTAAATGTTGTATATTGTTTCATGATATTAGAAAAGCATAGCATTACATTAAGACTTTTAAAGTCCTCTGTAAAATAGTGATTAAAAAATTGATTTAAAAAAATCCTTTTACATCATTCTTAGAAACGTTTAGCCAGCTCTGACTTGAAAGACCTTGAGATATGGGTATTCAGCAGTTGGCCAATTCTCTTTAAATCATTCTGTTTAACAAAATGCACTGGAGTCTTTTAGAATATAGAACATTACACTACATGCAACTGGGGATACAAGTTAAAATAGAACTGTCCTCAGTGAGTATAAACACTAATGAAGATTTTGCTTACCACCAGTATAGTACGAAGTTATATAAATAAAGGTAACCCAGCAAATCACAGAATTTTTCTATGGGAAATGAGGGGAGAAGTTATTAACTTCCTTGTACTGATATAATTTTTTTTCTTTAAGCATTCATACAGCATTTCCTAATAAATAAGGTACTAGATGTGGTGGGATTATAGAATTACATATACAAAATCTGGAAAGACAAAAAGGAATCAGAGGATTTTTTTTCTTTTTTAAATAGGTGTAAAGTGTGTATAAAAATACACACTTAGGTATTGGAAAATGGAACAAAGTGTGCATTTTTTTTCTTTCTAGCAAAAATAATAATTGACAATATTTACAACCTGGAATAGACCAGTAAATGTAAAAGAAATTGAGACAATTTTTTATATAGCTCCACAAAATTACAAGGTCACAGATTTTGCCTCTAAAACACAAATAATTCCTGTGCCATTTGAAACATTTTAGAGTGTATTGAAAGAAGGAAATTTCCAAAATTTTAATGTTTACCTTGTCTTGATTGTCTGAAATAGAAAGCACATAAAAAAAAAAAATTAAGCTCAATTTAAATAAAGAAATAGATGCAAAAGTACTAAATAAAATGTTAATGAATTCAATGCAGGAGCTCAATATAAATAATAATTAAATATTGTGAGATATTTCTACCACTAGGAGATATAGTCATAGTTCCTTACAACATTTACTGATATCAGTAAAGAAAATATAATCATAGAGATTGTTTTTCATATTTAATTTTCAGTTTAATACTTGTAATACCTACTGCTTCTTAAAATTGCCCATTATACTGTGGACATTCACAAGTTCCTCATTTATCATGCTTCTCCAGTTAGAAAACTCTATGCTAAATAAAGTGCATAGTTTGGTAAATAATCACATTTCATACAGAAAGTTATACATTTTTTCAAAATTACATCTATTATAGTTTTGTGTTATCAGTGTACATGAGGCAGTGCTGAATAAGTGCTACTCATAGTATGAACTATAGACAGCAGCATCAACATCACCTGGGAGCTTATTAGAAATGCAAGACAAGAGTCTTTTATTGAGATTTGCTCTATTCTTTTTTTAAAAAAGTTCTGATTTAGTTTTATCTGTTCAACATTAATTTGTTTATAAAAGAACTAGCAATTGTCTCAGTTGTAATCTGTCATTTATAATTCTCTGATAATTATATTTGTTTGTGACACACTCCTAGATGGATCACCATCAAATTAGAGACAAAACAAAGATGACGGCTATCATCAATGTATTTTTCAGTAGTAGTTTCACATTTCTATTATCATGATTTAGAGGTTTGGCTGATCATCTATGATTCTGAACCTGTTTAGGCTTCAAAACCACAACTAAAACTGTAAAAGAAACAATTAAAAAAGCAAACAAACAGATCTGATATCAGCAAGATGGCAGACGAGGATGTTCCAGGTCCTCATTCCCTCATGGAAACATCAAGTAAACAACTATAGAGTGATTAAAATAGCATTACGGGAGCTCCAAAAACCAGTGAAGGATATGCAGCAACCAAGCAAATGCCCAATCAAGAAAAAGTCACACTTAAAAAGGCAGGAGATTTCATGGCATGTGTGAATACCCTCATTCCCTCCCTGGCACAGTTTAGCATGCTCAGAAGGAAGTGACTCAATTCCCAGTTCCTTCCTTCAGATGGAAAAAATGAGTGGAACTTGTTTGCATGTTCTGGCCTATCAGTGGGCTACCTGAGGAACAGGTTTCTGTCTTGCCTGACAGAAATAGCAGCATAGTTTAGATCTCAGGTTAGAAGGCATGGAAAACTGGAGTCTTCCATGGTGCATGAAAACTGCTGAACTGTAAACAAGCAGAATTTGAGGACAGAGATTACCTGCTTAGAAACACAGTGGAACACTTAAAACCTTAAGAAATAGCAGGGTGATACTCTTAAAGAAATCAGGACATTTTAAAACAGCCACGTATACAGGGGAACTGGGGGTAAGGGAGGGGGGAACACGTACACACAGGCCAAGGGAAGACAAATGCAAAAATCCTGAGAATATCTTGAGGCTTCCTGCTGGACTGATTAGAGAACATCTTTCTGTGAACAGAGCCAGTCTCCAAAAACTGGAAGAAGTGGCTATTTTTTCAAATGCCCTATTTTCAACAAAAGATCACAAGTTTACAAAGCAACAGGGAAACATGGTCCAGTCAGAGAACAAAATATATCTCTAGAAACTAACTGTAAAGTAACAAAGGTTCTGGACTACTAGAGACTTTAAAACAGCTATCAGAAATATGCTCTAAGAGCAAAAGGAAAACATGGACAAAGAATTAAAGAAAATCAGGAAAATGATATATGAACAAAAGATGATCGACCAAAATACAGAAATTATTGAAAAAAAAACACACACAGAATTTCTGGAGTGGGAAAATACAATAACTGAATTTAAAAACCTAACAGCAGACTCAAACAGTAGAAAAAAGAATCAGTGAACTGAACACATGTCCTTTGAAATTATCAAGTTTGAGGAGCAAAAGGGAAAAAAAGAATAAAGAAAGTAAACAGAACCTATGGGACTTATTGGGTAGCACCAAACAGAGCAATGTACATATCATGAGAATCTCAGAAGGAGAAGAAAAAGAGAGAGAAAGGGTACGAGAGTTTATTTGAAGAAATAATGATGGAAACTTCAAATCTGAAGAAAGATACGGTTATATGAAAGCACCAAAAGCTCAGTGAACTCCAAGGAAGATGAACCCCAAGTAAGATAAACCCAAACAGATCCACACTGAGACATATTTTAATAAATATATTAAAAGTCAAAGATAAAAAAGAGAATCTTGAAAGAAAAGTGACTCATCACCTACAAGTATCTGCAATACGATTAGCAATGGATTTCTCAGCAGAAACTTTGCAGGCCAGAAGCAGTGGGACAATATATTTAAGGTACTGAAAGAAAGAACTGTCAACCAAAAAAGTCTATGTTCAGCAATAATGTTCTTTGAAAATGAGGGAGAAATTAAGACATCCCCAGTGAAATAAAAATAAAACACCTCATTGCCCCTACACTTGACCTACAAGAAATGCTAAAGGGAGTCCTTCAAGTTGAAATGAAAAGATTGCTAGATATAACCTGAAGTCATAATAAAATGCAAAGTATTCCATAAGGATAAATATGAGGACAAATACAAAAATTAGCATTACTTTAATTTTGGCTCCTAACTCCACATTTTACTATTCTACAGAATTTAAGAAACAAAAACATAAAAATTAATTATAAGTCTGTGTTAATGGGTCTACAATACAAAGATGTAATTTATAACATCATTTACATAAAGTAGGAAGGATGGAGCTAAAAAAAGAGTCCAGTTTTTGTATCCATCTCTTTGTGGGGAGTTACTGTTTAATGAGTATGGAGTTTCAGTTTGAGAAGATGAAAAAGGTTCTGGAGATGGATGGTGATGATAGTTGCACAGCAGTATAACTGTACTTAATACCACTGAGAGTACACTTAAAAATTATTAAAATGGTAACTTTTATTTTACGCATATTTTGTCACGATTTTAAAAATGTAAATAATAGCAACATTCATCATAGGAACAGATACATTAAGTGACTTTAGAAAGTTTTAGTGTCCAAAAGAAGAAAACCACAAAAGTTTACCAGAGGATTTCTAAGACCACTTGAAGGAAATAGGGAATCACTGCATTCCTGTTAAGCATGATTCAATATGGAAAAAATGGTCATTTCCTAGATTAATCTAAAAATTTTAAGTAATTCCAATAAAAATCCTAACAGAACTCTTTTTCCTTGAACTGATAAAATTATCTTGAAATTCATCTGGAAAAATAATCATATGTAGATAGAATAACTTTGAAAAAAGAAAAATAATGATGGATGCCAGATACTAAAATTTAATATAAATCTGTGCTAATGAAAATTGTGGAATATTAATAAGAAAGGAAATATTAATAAACAAAACTATATTTCAAAAAAATTCCATTTACACACATATCGACAAATTGTTTATATTTTGAACCCAAATTCTCATTATACCTTCTTTCTGTAAGAACGCCAACAGGGGTTTCACACAACACTCCAATGAGGTGATTTCATGGTCTCTATGGTGCCAAATCAAAGAGCCAATTTTTCCATTATTTTACAGGAATTCTCAGCAGCATTCTAATCCATCAACCAATATATCCTCCCAGGAAAGTCTTTCCTGTGACACCACACTCTCCTGTTTTTTATCCGGCATTGCTAGCCACTTCTCCATTTTCTTTACTGGTTTCTTCTTAGGCTTACCTCTAAACTATGGAGTTCCCCCAGGCTAGGCTCGGGCCCACCCTTTTTCTCAACGTGAACACTATTTCTAGGGATAGCATTTAATCTCATTTTATATCACTCAAAACATTTTAATCAGTTTTATATGTTAAATGTTTAAAATGGAGGGACCGGGAGGATGGCGGAAGAGTAAGACGCGGATATCACATTCCTCGCCACAGGTACATCAGAAATACATCTACACGTGGAACAACTCCTACAGAACACCTACTGAACGCTGGCAGAAGACCTCAGACCTCCCAAAAGACAAGAAACTCCCCACGTACCTGGGTAGGGCAAAAGGAAAAACAGAGACCAAATAAGAGGGACGGGACGGCACCAGTGGGAGGGAGCTGTGAAGGAGGAAGTTTCCACACACTAGGAGGCCCTTCGCGGGTGGAGACTGTGGGTGGCGGAAGGGGGAGCTTCAAAGGCAAGGAGGACAGCGCAGCAACAGGGATGCGGCGGGAAAAGCGGAGAGATTCCCACACAGAGCATCGGTGCTGACCAGCACTCACCAGTCTGAGAGGCTTGTCTGCTCACCCGCCGGGGCGGGCGGGGCTGGGAGCTGAGGCTCGGGTTTCGGTCAGACGCAGGGAGAGGACTGGGGTTGGCGGCGTGAACACAGCCTGAAGGGGTTAGTGCGCCAAAGCTAGCCGGGAGGGAGTCCAGGAAAAAGTCTGGAGCTGCCGAAGAGGCAAGAGACTTTTTCTTGCTCCTTTGTTTCCTGATGTGCGAGGAGAGGGGATTCCGAGCGCTGCTTAAAGGAGCTCCAGAGACGGGCGCGAGCCGCGGCTATCAGCTCAGACCCCAGAGACGGGCATGGGACGCTAAGGCTGCTGCCGCCGCCACCAAGAAACCTGTGAGCGAGCACAGGTCACTCTCCACACCTCCCTTCCGGGGAGCCTGTGCAGCCCGCCACTGCCAGGGTCCCAGGATCGAGTGACAACTTCCCCGGGAGAACGCACAGCGCGCCTCAGACTGGTGCAACGTCACGCCGGCCTCTGCTGCCGCAGGCCCGCCCCGCACTCCGTGCCCCGCCCCCCCGCCCCGCCCCGCCCCGCCCCGCCCCGCCTTAGTGAGCCACAGCCCCTGAATCAGCGGCATCTTTAACCCCATCCTGTCTGAGCGAAGAACAGACGCCCTCCAGCGACCTACACGCAGAGGCGGGGCCAAATCCAAAGCTGAACCCCGGGAGCTGTGAGAACAAAGAAGAGAAAGAAATTTCTCCCAGCAGCCTCAGGGGCAGCAGATTAAATCTCCATAATCAACTTGATGTACCCTGCATGTGTGGAATACCTGAACAGACAAGGAATCATCCCAAATTGAGGAGGTGGACTTTGGGAGCAAGATAGATTATTTTTTCCCCTTTTCCTCTTTTTGTGAGTATGTATGTGTATGCTTCTGTGTGAGATTTTGTCTGTATAGCTTTGCTTTCACCATTTGTCCTAGGGCTCTATCCGTCTGTTGCTTTTTTTTTTTCTTTTTAAAAAGTTTTTTTCTTAATAATTATTTTTTATTTTAATAACTTTATTTTATTTTATCTTACTTTATTTTATTTTATTTTACCCTCTTTCTTTCTTTCTACTTTTTCTCCCTTTTATTGTGAGCCGTGTGGATGAAAGGCTCTTGGTGCTCCAGCCAGGAATCAGTGCTGTGCCTCTGAGGTGGGAGACCAACTTCAGGACACTGGTCCACAAGAGACTTCCCAGCTCCATGTAATATCAAAAAGCGAAAATCTCCGAGAGATCTCCATCTCAACACCAAGACCCACCTTCACTCAACGACCAGCAAGCTACAATGCTGGACACCCTATGCCAAACAACTAGCAGGACAGGAACACAACCCCACCCATTAGCAGAGAGGCTGCCTAAAATCATAATAAGGCCACAGACACCCCAAAACACACCACCAGACGTGGACCTGCCCACCAGAAAGACAAGATCCAGCCTCATCCACCAGAACACAGGCACTAGTCCGCTCCACCAGGAAGCCTACACAACCCACTGAACCAACTTTAGCCACTGGGGACAGACACCAAAAACAACAGGAACTATGAACCTGCAGGCTGCAAAAAGGATACCCCAAACACAGTAAGATAAGCAAAATGAGAAGACAGAAAAACACACAGCAGATGAAGAAGTAAGGTAAAAACCCACCAAGCCTAACAAATGAAGAGGAAATAGGCAATCTAGCTGAAAAAGAATTCAGAATAATGATAGTAAAGATGATCCAAAATCTTGGAAATAGAATAGAGAAAAAGCAAGAAACATTTAACAAGGACCTAGAAGAACTAAAGAGGAAACAAGCAATGATGAACAACACAATAAATGAAATTAAAAATACTCTGGAAGGGATCAATAACAGAATAACTGAGGCAGAAGAACGGATAAGTGACCTGGAAGATAAAATAGTGGAAATAACTACTGCAGAGCAGAATAAAGAAAAAAGAAGGAAAAGAACTGAGGACAGGCTCAGAGACCTCTGGGACAACATTAAACACACCAACATTCGAATTTTAGGGGTCCCAGAAGAAGAAGAGAAAAAGAAAGGGACTGAGAAAATTTTTGAAGAGATTATAGTTGAAAACTTCCTTAATATGGGAAAGGAATAGTTAATCAAGTCCAGGAAGCACAGAGAGTCCCATACAGGATAAATCCAAGGAGAAAGATGCCAAGACACATATTAATAAAGCTATCAAAAATTAAATACAAAGAAAACATTTTAAAAGCAAAAAATCCTTAACAAAGTCCTAGCAAACAGAATCCAACAGCACATTAAAATGATCATACACCATGATCAAGTGGGGTTTATCCCAGGAATGCAAGGATTCTTCAATATATGCAAATCAATCAACGTGATACACAATATTAACAAATTGAAGGAGAAAAACTATATGATCATCTCAATAGATGCAGAGAAAGCTTTCGACAAAATTCAACACCCATTTATGATAAAAACCCTGCAGAAAGTAGGCATAGAGGGAACTTTCCTCAACATAATAAAGGCCATATATGAGAAACCCACAGCCAACATTGTCCTCAATGGTGAAAAACTGAAACCATTTCTACTAAGACCAGGAAAAAGACAAGGTTGCCCACACTCACCGCTATTATTCAACATAGTTCTAGAATTTTTAGCCACAGCAATCAGAAAAGAAAAAGAAATAAAAGGAATCCAAATCAGAAAAGAAGAAGTAAAGCTGTCACTGTTTGCAGATGACATGATACTATACATAGAGAATCCCAAAGATGCTACCAGAAAACTACTAGAGCTAATCAATGAATTTGGTAAAGTAGCAGGATACAAAATTAATGCACAGAAATCTCTTGCATTCCTATACACTAATGACGAAAAATCTGAAAGTGAAATTAAGGAAACACTCCCATTTACCACTGCAACAAAAAGAATAAAATATCTAGGAATAAACTTACCTAAGGAGACAAAAGACCTGTATGCAGAAAATTATAAGATACTGATGAAAGAAATTAAAGATGATACAAACAGATGGAGAGATACACCATGTTCTTGGATTCGAAGAATCAACATTGTGAAAATGACTCTACTACCCAAAGCAATCTACAGATTCAATGCAATCCTTATCAAACTACCACTGGCAATTTTCACAGAACTAGAACAAAAAATTTCACAATTTGTATGGAAACACAAAAGACCTCGAATAGCCAAAGCAATCTTGAGAACGAAAAACGGAGCTGTAGTAATCAGGTTCCCTGACTTCAGACTATATTACAAAGCTACAGTAATCAAGACAGTATGGTACTGGCACAAAAACAGAAAAATAGATCAATGGAACAGGATAGAAAGCCAAGAGATAAACCCACGCACATATGGTCACCTTATCTTTGATAAAGGAGGCAAGAATATACAGTGGAGAAAAGACAACCTCTTCAGTAAGTGGTGCTGGGAACACTGGACAGGTACATGTAAAAGTATGAGATTAGAACACTCCCTAACACCATACACAAAAATAAGCTCAAAATGGATTAAAGACCTAAATGTAAGGCCAAACACTATAAAACTCTTAGAGGAAAACATAGGCAGAACCCTCTATGACATAAATCACAGCAAGATCCTTTTGGACCCACCTCCTAGAGAAATGAAAATAAAAACAAAAATAAACAAATGGGACCTAATGAAACTTAAAAGCTTTTGCACAGCAAAGGAAACCATACAGAAGACGAAAAGACAACCCTCAGAATGGGAGAAACTATTTGCAAACAAAACAACCGATAAAGGATTAATCTCCAAAATATACAAGCAGCTCATGCAGCTCAATAACAAAAAAACAAAAAACCCAATCCAAAAATGGGCAGAAGACCTAAATAGACATTTCTCCAGAGAAGATATACAGACTACCAACAAACACATGAAAGAATGCTCAACATCATTAATCATTAGAGAAATGCAAATCAAAACTACAATGAGATATCATCTCACACCGGTCAGAATGGCCATCATCAAAAAATCTAGAAATAATAAATGCTGGAGAGGGTGTGGAGAAAAGGGAACCCTCTTGCACTGTTGGTGGGAATGTAAACTGATACAACCACTGTGGAGAACAGTGTGGAGGTTCTTTAAAAAACTACAAACAGAACTACCATATGACAAAGCAATCCCACTACTGGGCATATACCCTGAGAAAACCATAATTCAAAAAGAGTCATGTACCACAATGTTCATTGCAGGTCTATTTACAATAGCCAGGAGATGGAAACAACCTATGTGTTCACCATTGGATGAATGGATAAAGAAGATGTGGCACATATATACAATGGAATATTACTCAGCCATAAAAAGAAACGAAATTGAGTTATTTGTTGTGAGGTGGATGGACCTAGAGTCTGTCATACAGAGTGAAGTAAGTCAGAGACAGAAAAACAAATACCGTATGCTAACACATATATATGGAATCTAAGAAAAAAATAAAGGTCATGAAGAACCTAGGGGCAAGATGGGAATAAAGACACAGACCTACTAGAGAATGGACTTGAGGATATGGGGAGCGGGAAGGGTAAGCTGTGACAAAGTGAGGAAGTGGCATGGACATATATACACTACCGAACGTAAAATAGATAGCTAGTGGGAAGCAGCCGCATAGCACAGGGAGATCAGCTCAGTGCTCTGTGACCACCTAGAGGGGTGGGATAGGGAGGGTGGGAGGGAGGGAGATGCAACAGTGAAGAGATATGGGAACAGATGTATACGTATAACTTATTCACTTTGTTATAAAGCAGAAACTAACACACCATTGTAAAGCAATTATACTCCAATAAAGATGTTAAAAAATGTTTAAAATGAATTCATGGACAAGATATTAAAAAATAAAAACAAACTGATCTCTAAGTAAACAGATAGCTTAAGGTATCACCATATCCTTCGAGCTGCCTACCCTCTCCCTCTATATGTGTAACACCTTTATTTTAATGTGTCATCACTTGTTACTTGTAGTACTTATTGCTTCTCAGATGCATGCCATTCACAGTTTCCCATATTTTTTTCTCTTCTTGGATGACAATTCCATCTTAAGTAGAGTACGTATTTTGACCAAAGGTTTTACGTTTCTCGAAATTGGGTTTCTTATTAGGTGGTTTCCGTCCACCTAGTTGGATAGTCCCTTAGTTCTCAGTGCAGTCCATGAACCAGCAGAGTCTAAAGCTGACCTTTAGATGCTGTTGAATGCCTTCTGAAAGCATGCTTGAAATAAAAATTATTTAGCCTCATTCCAGACCTTCTGAATCTCCATGGCCACGCCCAGCCCAACAATGTCTCTTAACAAGCTGTCCAGATAATTCTGCTGTATGCTAAAGTTTCACAAACATTCCCGAGGTTAGTGCTACTCAGAGAATGGTCAGTGTCACCTCTGAGATAGTATAAATGCAAATAATTCGGCACCATCACAGACCTACTGAGTTTCTGGGTCCTGAACAGTCTTTGTTTTAACAAGCTTCCAGATGATTCCTGTGCACACTAAAAGTTGAGAATCTCAATTGTAGAGATTAATTCCTACAGTTCTGGAACTGTTAAAATGATGCACTTCAGCTTCAGTGAAATTTGGTGAACACATTATGGCTTAGCAGCTTTGGAGTAAGTACATCTGGATTTTAAATTCCAATTACATACTTACTAGGTCTATTACATATACAATTGAAATAATATTTTAAAATTATGAATCCAACTGATAGTGCCTGAGACACAGTGGTCCCTTTTATTATCTTCCTCTGTATTTGTTATTTACCAAATCAAGTTTTAATCTCAATTGAGTTCCACCTCAACTGCATGTGAGACCATTTCACACTCATCTTGCATCCCCAACACCTAGTACAGCACATAGTAAGTGTTCACAAAACATCTGGACTGACACACTATGCTCAGCTTTATACTTTGAGAGTGAAGAATAGGGTCTTTAATCTTGAGGGATGCATCTCTGCCATTTGAGGAAAAGGAGATGAACTAGCTCTCTGCCTTTGAAATCTAAAGAGAAAAGACATCCCAGGAGAGTAGTTTTCGACTCATCTCAGGAGCTGTATGTTTGTTGTTTAAAGAGCACTAAAAGAATCTCAGTGATCTACAAACTGGATCAACAGGCCTAAATTTCTGGGGTTCATTAGCCAGCATGAGTTGCTAATAAGCCAGACCATCATCTTTGAGCTTGATTTCAGATGAGAAGGCTGAAAACATTATCTTCCGCTAAGTCTTCCCAAAGTTCTAATATTTTAGCAAACTAACCTCTTGCCTATGAGGACGTCAAGGAATCTAGTCATTTCTCATTGTACCCGCGATGCCCAGCACAGTTTTTGGTACATGGTGCGTCAATCCACATTCACCAATGATATGAACGTAATAGACTAAGAAACTATTTTGGGGGCTTTGTATAATACTTTATATTTACCTTGCAGTTACTTTCAGAATTTCAACTTTTAATTTTCAGTACTATTATATCAATAGATATAAAACTACTTTTATATGAAAATGTGATATAAAACTATCTTGACAACAGATTATCCATGTCTAATGTGGAATATTCAGTGTAGAGAGAGAGAAAATAGTAAACCTAGCAACCTGGTCTACATACATTCCCTGTGTGTCTTAAGATAAGGCTTTCATTTTCTTAGGCATCAAACAGAAATAGCAGCATATGCCCAAATAATGCCATCGGACCTTGTCTGATGCAGTCAGCATGTCACAACACCCATCCCCACTTTTCTGCCTCCTAGATAAAACAGCTTTGCTTTGCTCATATACACAATAGAAGTGATATTACCAATTTGCATATGGTATCTGTGAGCCTTGAAAGAAATAGTGCAAGTGAAAACTGTTCATAAACTATTTAGTCTATTAAATTTTGTAACCATCTCTCTCAAATTTGAAGAATAAAGAAAACGTATATAATTGTTCATGAGTATTAACTGTCATTGAGTCAGGAAAAGTAGTTCCTTTGAAACAGACAGGTTTATAAGACTTTTGTAAACTCTTAATGGACAGATACATTTTTGAAGTCTCAGCCTGCTGCGAAGATAGATGTCAGCTTATACTGGATGATGGATGGAAGGAGGAAGGGAGGGAGGAATGAGGGAAGGAAGGAAGGATTGGGAAGGACTCCAGATGAGTTTACTGCCTTTAGATAAGTGACAATCCTAGCAGTCTAGTTGGAGAGATCAAAAGATCATTAAAGAATAGAAGAAAAAAGAAACAGAAAAAATATTCTTAAAAAATTAAAATTGTAGTGTAAGAAGCTGAATGTGATAGGAATCCAGAGAAGAGAAGAGAACCCCGGTGGTGTTAAATTTCAGGTATGCTAAAGACCAAATCTATATTGACCCTTTCCTAGTTAAAGAAGACTTGGATCAGGAAGGGCTTATATGTGAAAGACAGAAGAAGTTCACCCCAGGCTGAGGGAAACCCCATTCCTTGTTAACTCAAGTTGAACAAGGTGTGTTTAATTTGCTTCCTTTTCTAGTGGTTAGTTACAGGTTGCCATTGCCCAGGAGTCAAATAAGATTCCACACAGAGGTTAAGAAAATAGTAGAGCCATTGGCAAAGCAGGGCTGGCTGAAAGGAACAAGTGATGCTATAGCTACAAGCCAAGTTCAAAGCCAGCATTATTAATTTGCTCTTCATAACACAACTGACCTTTAGATACTGCTGAGCAGCTGGGGACAAATTTGGCAATTCACCAGATCTCCTTATTTTAACTAACTGCACTTCTACGTCACTACTACCAGCCCCCAAGCCAAAAACCTTCCCAGTAAGTCAGTACTGGGTGGGATCTGGAAATCCCTCTCCTCCTCAGGAAGAAGCGCCATTTTTCAGTTGCGCTCACCAGAGGAAAAGTCGGTGGCTAGGAAGAATTCTCTTTCAGTAGAAAAGCCTTTGGGGTTCTCAGGAGTAGACACTAATATTGAAATAGAAATAGACACATTTGACATAGCTCAAAACTTGATTTTTTTCACACATTTATTTATTGAGCATCTATTATTTTTAACCCAGAAAAAATGTAATAAACTTTGAAAATTAAGCATTTCTTTGTTAAAATTTTCAACAATGCCCTTTAAATAGCAGGAATGGAGGTAGGCCACTTTTTTTTTTTTTCAAATTAAAACACAGTATGTGTGTAGGAGAAAATCTTTCTAATTCTTCCTCCACGTGCAGAAATTTAATATCATAAAAGGGCACCTATAGCGAGGACATCAATTTTACAACTTTTTCTTCAAAAAAAAAACAAAAAAGAAGCAGACATCAATGAAGTGGAGCAGAACAGGAACTAAATGGGCTTTTAATTATTTTTATCAATTTTGCCATTAAAAATTTTAATAAGTATCATACAGGTATTTAAAAAGGAAAGAAATAATTTATATTTTCACTGTGCTAATCAATATTCCTGTGCTCCTTTTATTTGGAGATGTAAAGAATATGTTAACTTCTCTATTGCTCTGTAATGGTTATAACCAATTCTAACACATATATGCTATACATACATACCCTGCAGTGAAGAAAAAAGAAATTAACAGAGATGTGGACATTTTATTTAAATCTGCAGTAACATAGTATCCTGGCTATTTTCTAGAAACCCCATGGACCAAGAATAACTGAATAAACCCAAGGTAAATTGCACTTCACCTGCATAAGTATGCATCATGCATCATTTGTGCTCTGCTTAAAAGAGGATTTCTCTGGCTGAAATTTTTGTGTGGGTGAGTAAGGCAATTACTCGCCTGAAAGCCAGTCAATGTTTCTATTCATCTGCTGAGAGAGTCTTTTTTTCCCCTGTCTGTGAATACAGTAGCCAGTATCTGCAGCCTTCGGAAGAATGTCCCCTCAGAACTGCTAGTTACAAGACCATCCCCCAATCTTTCAAAAGAGGTTTGCTCTAAATGTTCATTTTGGTGGAATTATTAGAGAGTTTAAATCTAATTTTTAAAAACTTTTTGCATGTCTTATATTTTCTTTCTCCAAAAGACATACATAAAATTCAATCAACTTTATGTCTGCGTGGAGGAGGTGGAGATGGGGAGTGACAAACCACCTGCCAGGAAGAGATAACCAACTGTCCCTCCCGAAAATCATCACTGCTTTGGCCACATGATAGACATCATCAGCTCAGTTTCTGGTGATATTTACTAGCATAATAAAAGCATTCTGAGAATTTGGGTATGCTTAATAGTTATCTCAAACCAACCATAAGCTCTCTCCTCATAAAATACATTGATGTAAAGATCCCACGTTTATAGTTACAAGTAATAAGTTTACCATAGAGACCCATGTCATTTTTCATTTTGTTAAGTCTTTTAGAAGAGATTTGTGAAGATAAACTTAAGAACAGTTCTTCAAAGAAGAAAAACTGTAAATACTATACAGGAGGCTCCCTTCCCCAAAAAAGCAACAAACAAAGGGGGGAGGGGCAGAGAGAGAGAACAAAGCTAAACAGTAATTCTCCCAGATTTAAATTTACAAAACCTAATCCAAACTAAACACAATCTACCTACTAGCATACAAACTCCATGAATCTTGTTTCTTTTTTCACTCTATCCATAGTACTAACAGAGCCTGATACACAGTAGAATCTCAATGTATATTTGGTAAATAAATAAGTAAATCTCAAAAAACCAGAAGTATATTTTTTCCATAGGTCAACCTCCTGGTTAATGTACAGTGTGATGGCCTTGTGGGCCTCTCTAGAATGATCCATTGATGCCCCCATGTTTGCATGAGGCCCCTTTCCTAGTCTGTTCATGGCACCTTGGCTTACCCCCATGGTAGCACTTATTAAACTGCATCTGATGGTCCAGATTTGTGTCTCTTCCACTAGACTATCACTTTAATGAATAAATATTTATTGAATGAGGGGGGATGACTGGCTTAGAATACACACTACTAGTGAGATTGAGGGTCTTCCTTCTCAGGAAATATATATTTCTTTCTCCAACTTTATTTAAATATAACTGACATAATATTCTGTGAGATTTAGGTATACAAAGCAATAATTTGATACACTTAGGTACTGTGAAATAATTACCACAGTAGAATCAGTTAACACCTCTATCATCTCATAAAAGGAGCATTTATTTTTCGTGAGAACATTTAAGATCTACTCTCCTAGCAACTTTCAAGTATACAATACAGTATTGTTAACTACAACTTATTCATCTTGTAACTGGAAGTCTGTACTCTTTGACAGTCATCTCCCCATTTCCTCACCCCCTTGCCCCTGGCGACCTCTCTGTTTCTATGAGTTTGGCTTGTTTAGATTCCACGTGTAAGTGATATCATACAGTATTTGCCTTTCTCTTTCTGACTTATCTCACTTAGCATAATGCCCTCAAGGTCCATCCACATTGTCGCAAACGGTAGGATTTCCTTCTTTCTCCTGGCTGAAAAATATTCCATTGTATATACGTAACTATACCTCATCTTCCTTATCCATTCATCCATAGATGGACACTTCAGTTGTTTCCATATCTTGGTTAATGTGAATAATGCCTCAATTAACATCTCTTTGAGATCCTGACTTCATGATGTCCCTTCATATACTCCCAGAAGTGGGATTGTTGCATCACGTGGTAGTTCTGTTTTACACTTTTTGATGAACCTCCATACTGTTCTGCATAGTGGCTATACCGATTTACATTCCCACCGACAGTGCACAAGGGTTCCCATTTCTCTACGTCCTCGTCAACACTCATTATTTCTTGTCTTTTTGATGATAGCCATTCTGATATGTGTGAGATAATATCTCAATCTGGTTTTGACTTGTGTTCCCCTAATGATTAGGGATGTTGAGCCCTTTTTTAATGTACCTGTTGGCTATTTGTATGTTTTCTTTGAAAAAATGTCTATTCAGGTCCTCTGTCCATTTTTCCATCAGATTTTTGTTTTGTTTTGTTTTCTTTGTTTTGCTTGCTATAGAGTTGTATGAGTTTCTCACGTAATTTGGGTATTAATTCCTAATCAGATTTAGTATTTGGCAATATTTTCTCCCAAGGAAAAATATGTTTCTTTTGTTGTGGTTTTCCATGTTAAAAAATTGCTTATCTCTTTCCTTTGATTTGGTTGTTAGGGGAAGATAAAGCATATCAAAACAAAGTGCTTTCTGAAAGACTTGGTTTCCTCCTTCAACACAAACAGAGATTTACGGATGTCTGTGTTGATTCAGATTTCAGTGATCAAATATGAACTTTCAGAAGATCACCCAGGATATGTGAATCCAACATAACTGTCCTTCTTCTCTCCTTTTTCTCTCTTTTCAAAAGATCATCTCTGAATCTCCATTGTAACTCTCTCCATTTACTAGATGCATTACTCTAATGATGCCTGTGTTATTAAGTCCCACAGTTTCTGAACAATTCAACATTACCTTTTATTCTTTTTTTACCAGAAGATTGTCTGTACTACATGATGGTACCACAGTACATTTGGGGAATATAAAGGAAACACCGCTTTCTCCAAGTTGAATGGTAAGAAACAGAACTGGTCTCAATTTACAGAGAAAGTCACTGACTATATCCTGACTACAGTCTTATATGCAGAAAAACTGTTCAGCAGTCAGAAAGAGGTAAATGTCAGCAGTGCCCTTTTAGTTCATAACAACTCTGATTCCCAATACACACAAATTCTTATTGAAGAAATGAACATATAAGGAAACATAGGGCTAAGACTATTAAATATCTTAATTGTAAAACTTATTTTCCTTACTTTGATTCCATGTTCATCAAGCAACTTCTAGATGTTCATTTAGTTTCCTTGAAATGCCTGCCAATAGAGACAGAAAGACTTGACCAGAATGACCTAAGTCCTACAGGCTGGAAGCACAGGGAACTCTGCTCAATATTATGTAACAACCTAAATGGGAAAAGAATTTGGAAAAGGATAGATACATGTATATGTCTAATTGAATCACTTTGCTGTATACCTGAAACTATCACAACATTGTTAGTCAACTATACTCCAATATAAAATAAAAAGTTTTAAAAAAAGACTTAAACAGCACTAAGGAAAGTTAGACCAGTAACTGATCATAATGAAGGATGGGATACATACATGACATTATTTAAATGGAATAAAGATTCTCTCCAGAAATATTTTACAACAGGACCTGATGCTGCCTGTCTTGGATAGTTAAAGAAAAATTCTATAAGGAAGCAATGCTTGACCTGAATGACCACTTAAAACACTTTCCAGTTCTAGATTGTTCCAGTTATGTAAACTTACAGGAAAGGCAATCAATTTCCCTAGTTTTAAGAATGAGAAAAAGTCTACACTATGTAATGGATTTGGGGGAATGGACAGTGACACAGTGCTATAGATCATAAAGTCCAGTCATATCAAGGTCTTGGTATTTCTGAATGTGTTGAAAAGTAATGAGCCTACAATGAAGATCTGATCAGTGACCATTCCATACTCATAAAAGATCAGTTCTGAAATTTTCTTGCTTATGTAACTCACAAAAGTAGCCAAGTAGTAGTAATTTCATTCTTACTGATAAATGGGTTTAAGACTCATACATCCATCATTCATATAAAGGTAGTAGTGGAAAAGATATATGAATAAAGAAAATATATTGATAGAGTGGGCATATAAGTTGTTCTGGAACATAAGTATTATGATAGCAGTATAGAGCTAGACTGTGCTTTACCCAATATTTCTAGAGGAAAACCAAAATACACCATTAATTTACTGGCTATTGGAAATTTGTGGTGAGTAAAATGCTACATGCAATGTTGGTTAATAAAGCTTAACGGCAAAAATTTTTATGTATCTATATTTAGTAACATTTTATTAATAGCCTTGAATATTTAGTCTGGGGTAGATTGACGAAGTGATATGTGATAAAGGGGCAAATCCAGATCTATGGTTAGATAACAAACATTGGTCTCTCCTTTGTGTATCAGAGGTGGAAAGATGGGCAGATTAGCAGTTATTAGCCTGCCTGAGAGACTGAAAAGATGATTTGTCTTATCTTCATCTCCTTCAAGGGGAAAAAAGGAGCTCTCTTTGTTGGCCTGAAAGAAGTGTCTCCACCACAAGTAATATGAGAGTGTTAAAGAAATCAGAAACAAACATACTGCATGTGCCTAATCATTGATATGTCATGATTTAGGGGGAAAAAAAAGAAATGTAAGGGCTTCCCTGGTGGCGCAGTGGTTGAGAGTCCGCCTGCCGATGCAGGGGACGTGGGTTCGTGCCCCGGTCCGGGAAGATCCCACATGCTGCGGAGCGGCTGGGCCCGTGAGCCATGGCCGCTGAGCCTGCGCGTCCAGAGCCTGTGCTCCGCACCGGGAGAGGCCACAACAGTGAGAGGACTGCGTAACGCAAAAAAAAAAAAAAAAAAAAAGAAATGTCTTTCCCCAAACGTATATTGTATCACCTTAGAGATATGCTGACTAATCCTGTATAAGTGATATCTTTTGGCTTAAGACAATGGTCTTACAGGCTATTTTCAATTTTGTTCTCATCTCTGCTTTAGGTTAGGTCCCAAATACATGCATCAATCTGTAATCTTGAATGGTTTAGTAAGATTTGAGCCAATCTTCACATAGAGGTTCTGTACGCCCGGAAGCAGGAAACTTAAATACTAAATACTTCTACTCCACAACTGATTTGCAGTAGATCACGTGACTTCAGGAAATTTTCTGCCAAATATTTGCAAATTACAATCCTTTTGTATAAAAAGTATATTGAAACAGGATACTCTTGATCAAACACACAGTTATCTAGTCCAGGATTCCAACAAGATCAGAATAACACTGGGGACTTCAGAGGTGAGCATTGTTTATAGGATTCATGATTATCAAAATGCTTTTTTTTAAATAACTTACTTTTCAACTATCGTTACCTGAACAGGCATTAAGAATTTTCTCACCATTGTCTCAGTAGTTTTACTTTCTTACCCAAGATTTTATCATGAAAAATTTTAAACATACAGAAAAGTGGAGGAAAATGCACAGTGAACATCTATCTACCCAGCAGCTAGATTCCAGAATTATTATTTTGTTATATATGTAACATTTTTTAGGTAAAATTTACATAGAGTAAGATGTACAAATCTCAAATTAATCAGGTATCATTATTTTCCATTTGTTTTGAAATCTGTCTCTCTCAAATTTCAGTGAAACCTCATGGATCACACCCTTACTCCCATTTTCTGATACCCTGGGACTTGGCTAATCGTTGTTCTCTATATACACACCCTTAATCATTTCATGAATGCTGACTTTACAATCCTACATATTCTGTCTTTCCAGAGTGAAGAAATCCAATTATTAAAATCTCATCAATTCTTCTAGTTCACAAATACATACTTGAATTTGTACTCGAATATTTCAGTAAAGTTTTAGCAAAGTCTCAAATAGAGGTCTTGCACACGCAGAAGAAGCAGGAAATGTAAATTTTATAAGCTGCTACTGCACCTCTGGTTTGTAATATATCAATGTCATGTGACTTAAGGAAATTCCCTCAAAAGGATTTGCGCATTATCATTTCTTCGCTAACAGAAGCACATCCACACTGGCTACTTTCTCAGTGATCTTATTCATTTTTAATGGACAGTAAAAACACCAGCAAAGTGACCATTCAAAATAATGAGCATTTCTATAGAGCTTAACAATAAACTTCACTTTCTTCTCCTCTGTCACCTCACTCTCACCACCCCTAGTCCACAGCCTTACCTCTCTCCTCCACACACACCCTCTGTTCCTTTCCTCAAATCCTATTCCAATTGCCATTGTCAAGAATACGTCAATACTAGTTCAATTTTCAATACTTATATATTTTTTCACTTTAAACTTTACAGGCCATGTAACACAGGAAAATAAATCATATTTAAAAATTGCAAAGTGAAAATGATGTGGCTCTACATGTATACTATAAAAAGAAATTTAGGTAAATGTGTCTATATCTACACAGGATCCTAGGAAGAATTAAATCCAGTTTCTCTTACACTGAAGCAAACATATTAACACAAAAACTGCGTCAGCCAAAAGTCTCTCCATATGTTATCAAAAGCCATTGCTTTGTAAACTTTAATGATGTTTGCATACCAGTGTTAGAAACCATAATAACTCTTTCTCAGAGTATTTTATTATAAAAATAAAACAGTGGGGCAGTTTCCTCATGGAGGAATGAAAAAAGAGCAAATACAAATAAATTAAGTAGAGCAAAGACAATGATTTAAAATTTAACAGCTCATTTATTAGAGCTAATGTAAAAAGTTCCCTAAATAATACATGGAAATGTAAGTACAGCATAGAGCATGCATAAAAATTAACATACGCATGTTAACCTGTGAGAAAGAAATAAAGGCAATGAAGAAACAACAGATAAGGAAAATGTTCATTAACTACAATGGGTCATTACTTTATTTCCACTAATATTTTAATCACAAATTGCAAATGTGACTATAGGGCAAAGAGAAGCAGCTATAATGTAATTACGTGTGGCAACCACAACACAAATTGTTCCTGGGTTTTATTTGCAGCAATTGTAGCTCTAGGTACAAGACTGAGACAGTAGTGCAGAGCAAGGCCCTCTCTTTTTCCACTCCTAGCAAAAAGAGAAAGCCAGAAAGGAGGACTGACCAATTTAACAATGTTCTTTGCTTGCTGAGATCAATTGATCTTTAATCCACCAAGTGCGGTGCTGCTTACCTGCCTGAAATGAAAAGTGTTTCATCTAACAATGGCATGCCTTTCCTCATTGGATTTCTATGTAGAAAGGTCACTAGTGTAACTTGCACACATTCCAAAGTGTTAATATATACTAAAAGAATTTTTAAATTAATCAACACATATATAATTATCCCTCCTACTACACCCTCACTTTTACTGCCTATTGTATGTTCTTTAATATCTGCATTTGGATATCACAGTTCTAATATTATAGACAATGTATCTTTCAGCTTATTAATAGTAGATGTTAATTACCTTTTTTAAAAACAACACAATAAAGATATAGTAGGTGATGTGTGAAAGAGTAGGAGTTAAGAACCTAGTGGCACTGTGAAAAGACACATGCCCTGGATCTACTCTGCCATTTGCCTAAATTTATGACTAAATTCCTGAAGTTTGGTTTCCTCATTCACAGGGTTCATAAGAGGACCAACTTCAGAGTGTTGCTATGGGGTTTAAATGAGATAACGAGTTTCAAGCCCCTAGCACAGAGCCAAGCATGTTATGGACATACAGTTAATGCTAACTAGCTATTATGATAATTAGTTACAAACCCACACTTCAGATGTTAAAACACAATGGATAGGAAACACCACTGAGAAGCTGAGAGTCTGATATAAATGAGCAATTGTTGCAGTTTTAGTGAATGCGACATTTTAAAAGAAAGGGAAGATCCCACATGCCGCAGAGCGGCTGGGACCGTGAGCCATGGCCACTGAGCCTGCATGTCCGGAGCCTGTGCTCTGCAATGGGAGAGGCCACAAAAGTCAGAGGCCCACATACCGCAAAATAAATAAATGAATAAAATAAAATAAAATAAAAGTATAAAGAGAAATGATGTAAAGAATAAAGTAGAAATTAATCTGATATTGACTCAAATCCATTGATCCCATTGGTCCTAACTGAAGCCTCTTCCTCTGTGTGGTACCTGTGGACAGGGAATGTTGCCTGCCATTCCAGTAAATACGAATGCTGCCTGCCATCCCTGTTCTACAAGGATCAAGTCGTTAGCCACTGTGCTACCCACAAAAGGTGCCTCCTCAGGCAATTCAGCATGGAGAAAAACAAGAAGTATTCTGTGCTTTGTATACTTGCCCTAGAGAGTTGAGATGAACATCTAAGGAATAATTTCAATGAGCCCAGAATCATGCATCTTCTCATACACAGAAAAGTATTAAAATCATTAACTTGAGATGTCTGTTCCTTGTGATTAGCAATAATCTTTTGATGTCCAATTACATTTTTTTTTTCCAGCAAAAAACTCCTACATATCCTGGCTCATCCATTACCTCTTCAGAGTAGCTCCTCAGAACTATCTGAGAGGATATCTCCCAGATATAGCTCTCAGTATAATCCCCAAATAAAACTGAACTCTCAGCTTTTAGGTTGTACGATTTTCTTCAGTCAACATACCTTAGATGTACAGGTTTATAATCATACATTTTAACTTGTAGTTTTCCTTTTCCTTGAAACCTATTTCAGAAGCATCTATTTTCCTATAGCAACATTGTAACATAGTTTATATTCTAACAACAACAAAAATACATTTACTTTTCTCTTTCTCACTGAGCCAAAAGCTAGTTTTGTCCCGTTTTATCATAACTGATTAACATATTCCCTTCACAGATAATACCATGTACCCTTAATTAAAAGTGCAGGAAAAATTACTTGGTGCCTAAAAGTCTGACAGGTTAAAATATGAGGTCATGTTCTGACTTACTGAGGCCACTCAGAGGTTATCAACAAAAAATTAACAGGGCTTTTGAGAGATAATGCATTAGGTATAAGCTGATGGGTCCTCTCTGTTCAATTGTTTTAATAGCAACATGACCAGGTTAAACAAATCAGGGTGTTACAGAGAACAGGCTTATTGTGAAAGTAATTTGCATTTGTCACCAAAAATTAATAAGGTATGTCGTTAACAGCCATGTTACATAGAAAATACGCAAAAATTTTCAACACACTGATATAGATTCTCCTTCTTTCTGTGAATTCTTTACTTAGAATTGCTAAAGACTTTGATATTGAGGTGAAAACTGACAGTTATTTTGCTTGTAATTAAAAAACAATCACAATCCAATACGTGTGTACACACACTCAGGGAACCACATTTTTAGCTATGGTCAGACTGATCAGAAATCAATGCTGGTTCCAGGGAACTCTGCTCCGTGTTATGTGGCAGTCCAGATGGGACAGGAGTCTGGAGGAGAATGAATACATGTATATGTATGGCTGAGTCACTTTCCTGTGCACCTGAAACTATCACAACGTTGTTAATTGGCTATACTCCAAAATAAAAATAAAAGTTAAAAAAAAAAAGAAGAAGAAATCAATGCTGGTTATTTGGTACCAACCCAGTAATGGCACCTTCAGACTAAACACTGAACTTAGATTAGTATTTAATTAGATTGATTAATCAATCAACAAAACCTCTAATAGAATTGTATCATATACTTCATACGTAAGATAAATAAGCAATAGTTACCAAGAGTGACTACTTATTATTCAGACTTCAAAAAACTTGACCAATATAAAACAGTAAATAATAAACACAGTTAAGAGTTAGCATGAGAGTCCGCCAACATATACCTTAAGCAGATATCACTTCCTAGCTGCTAGGATTTCAATAAAACTGTCCATCCAAAAATGTAATGCTCTGTATCACAAATTTTTTCATTCACGTATTTCAGTCTGATTATAAATTAAAGTTTAAGTTATTAAGGTGGTGATATTATTACTGCATGCTTCAAAACGATTATTATAATACTGTAATTGAGTCTGCATCAGCTCTGAGCAGACTACGATAGTAGAAAGCTATACTCTCTACGATATAGAAAGCTATACTCACTTTGCACTTAGAAAAGAAGCCAGGACCAGAAGTGAGATTAGAATTAAGAAGTGAGCTAGTAACAGGACTAAGAGAAAAAGCATGGCCAGATTACAAGATCCAATCCAAGAAAGGCACGTGAATGGGGTTCATTAGAAGTTAGAAAATATTCAAATGCCAATATCATATTGTAAATGCACATATAGATATAATCCTTATCCCAAAATGGAGAGGGACAAAAAGTCTGTCCATATTTAAAGATTGAGACAAGGCTCTGCTGTAAAGAGGGGAATAAGACACAAGACAGGAATGGTATTTTGCTGAAGAGACTTACTTAAACCAAAATATATCTCAAAATCTACCAACGCTGTTGGTTTAAAACAAGAGCTTAAACGTGGATGTTATCTTCTATCTCCAAACAGAGGATATCCAGCCTCTTCTTCGATATTTAACTAGGTTCTGGTATATTTCAAGGAAAGTTAGCTGGTGAGATACTACAGTTGCCTATGAGGGTTACCTCCTAGATTGGATCCTCTGAGGAGCAAACCCTCACGGCTCTAAATGCCAGATGAAAGAATTGGGCCCTAGCCTATAAAATTTTTTGTAGGCAAGACACTATGAATATAAAATAATAAATATAGCTTTGTAATATTAGTTGGAGTGGGATTCAGGGAAAAAAAGATTTCATGAGTTTTTAATTCTACTTTCAGAAACCAAAAGCAAATATGACCCACTGAGGGAACAATTTTTAATACTAGTCATTCAGATATTAGAAAGGAAAATATAAAACTCTTTATTTATAGATGACATGATTGTCTACATAGAAAAACAATCCCAGTGAATATAGAGAAAAGTCCTAGAACTAGTAAGTAGGTTTAGCAAAGTCAAAGGATATTCAATTATTATATAAAAATCAGTTGTGTGTATGTGTAATGTGCGTATATGTGTACGTATATATACAACATATATATGTTTAAAAAATATTGCCATTTACAATAGCGTCAAAAATATGAAGTACTTAGGGATAGATTTAATGAAATTTATGCCAAGACTTGTTAGCTGACAACTACTTTTCAGAGAGAAATTAACGGGTATCAAAACAATGAGAAGGCTTCCCTGATGGCACAATGGTTGGGAGTCCGCCTGCTGATGCAGGGGACGCAGGTTCGTGCCCTGGTCCGGGAAGATCCCACATGCCGCAGAGCGACTAGGCCCGTGAGCCATGGCCGCTGAGCCTGCGCGTCCGGAGCCTGTGCTCCACAACGGGAGAGGCCACAGCAGTGAGAGGCCCGCGTACCGCAAAAAATAAATAAATAAATAAGATATAAAATGAGATATATGCCATGTTTATCAATTGGGAAGACAGTATTACTAACATGTCATTTCTTCCCATATTGATCAATAGATTCAATGCAATCTGTTAAATTACCAGAAGGCTTTTTTTATGGAAACTGGCAAGCTGGTTCTAAAATTGATATTTAAATGCAAAGGACCTAAATAGTCAAACCAATGTCTAAAAAAAGAGAACAAAGTTGGAAGATTTGCACTACCTGATTTCAAGACTTGCTATGAAACTAGAATAATCAAGACAATATGGCCCTGGGGTCAAGATAGATACATTACTGAATGGAACAGAATGTAATGCAAAAAATAAATCCACACATACATGGAAAACTGATTTTTAACAGAAGTGCCAAAGTAATTCAATGGAAAAAAAGGATTGTCTTTTCAACAAATGATGCTGAAATAATTGGCTATCCATATGCAAAATAATAATCCATCATCATGACCTTATACCATGTAAAAATATTAACTTGGAAGCATTATAGATTTAAATAAAAGACCTAAACTATGAAGCTTTTAGAAGAAAACATGAAATCCTTGAATGATGGAAATGCTTTATAAATGATATTATCATGGTTATATGATTCCACACATTTGTCAAAACTAATCAAATTGTGTATTTAAATGGGTGAATTTTATTGTACAGAAATACATCAATAAAGCTAACCATAACTGTATCATGCAATTCTGTTTGATCTGTGTTTATCTTTTTAAACTCACTTATTAAAATATATGTTACAAGTTGGCAGGGCTCATATCTCTTTTTTAACAAGTACTAAGGTTATTCAGGTTATCACTTGTTTATACAAACTTTTTAGCAGGAAAGTATGAAAATGGATTCTCTTCCTCCTTGAAAGAATCTCCCCACCCACAACTGAAAGTGAACAACATACTGCAAATAATCACACTTTACAATATAATGATAACAACAACATTAAATTTTAAACACATATATAAAATCAACAATAAACTTAAAGATTATTCCTGGGTTCGAATTCTAGAATTCCTAAAATGTCATCTTACCCTATAAATACTTTGGTATTTTTGAATATTTTATTGTGAACAGACCCTACTTTTTATTTATTTATTTTTGGCTGCGTTGGGTCTTTGTTGCTGGGTGCGGGCTTTCTTTAGTTGCGGTGAGCGGGGGCTACTCTTTGTTGCGGAGCACGGGCTCTGGGCATGCGGGCTCAGTAGTTGTGGTGCATGGGCTCAGTAGTTGTGGCTCGCGGGCTCTAGAGCGCAGGCTCAGTAGTTGTGGCACACGGGCTTAGTTGCTCTGCGGCATGTGGGATCCTCCCGGACAGGGGCACGAACCCGTGTCCTCTGCATCAGCAGGCAGACTCTCAACCACTGCGCCACCAGGGAAGCCCATCAGGCGGATTCGTAACCACTGAGGCACCAGGGAAGTCCCAGACCCTACTTTTATAATAATAAAATGCAGGAAAAATTTTCCACATTTAACTTTCTGATATTTTAAGATGTCCAGTGTTTTTTGCTGTGGAATAATGATCATGTCTATTTAAATATTATGGTTTATACTATGTGGACTAAAGTATTTGTTAATTTAAATAATATTTGTTGAATATCTGCTCTTGCTAGGCACTGATAGAGACAAAATATCATTAGTTTCAATAACAATTAAAACAACAGAAGTTGTAAGATCATAGGTACTTTTTAAAAATAAGAAGTTCTGTTTTCTCCTTCAGGCATATTCTTTTTCTGGTGGGCTCATGTGATTTTACCAAGAGGCACAGATACACTGGCTATTCCATTTCAAACCAGCATCAATCATGTAGCATATCATCTATTAGCGAATGGGCTCCACTGAGGAAGAAGAATCCTTTTCTGTGAAGTTTTCATTTTGTGGTGTCTCCGAAACAATTACTCTATGGGAATTCTGTCTCGTTTCTAACTAGTAGGAACAGAAAAAAAAAAAAAAAAAAAGTCTCTGAAACACATACCAGCAAGCACAGGGGATTATCTTTGCTTCTGAAATGGAAAACCAAAATTTCACCCAGTTCTGAAATGGAATCAGAAGTTGTCTCATTAAGGCATCTACTTCTCATTCCTACTGAAATAATGCAAGAACTTCACTTTATTCTAAGGGTGAAAACAGTAAGAGAAAACTGAAGTTTAAGGGATGGAGTGAAAATATGTTTAGAAGCAACCAGATAAAAAGTAAAAACTTAAAACTCTTGTTCATAGTCTAGCTGAGAAAAAAAAAAAAAGCAAACAGAAAAAGTGTGCATAATATTGTTTATAGGGGCTGAATTCCAGTTTCATCTCCATATGATTAACCTTTCCACTTCTTATGGGCATAGCTATTTCAATGATAGCTTTTGTGGGAGACAGAACAGAATTATATTTAAATGAGTATGAAAGAAATCAGATGAGAACAAAAATATAATGTTAGCCATAGATTTAGGATATTCAAGGCACTCCTTCATATGACCTTTTCTAGAAAAGCAGGAGGAAAATAGCAATTCTCTCTCACAAATCCAAGAGGCAGAATATCTGTAACAGAACACATTAAGTGGAGAAGATAGTTTTTCAAACCTTGAATACTACAAGTAGGCATTTGCCAATAAAGTGGCCAACCTAGAAGAAATGGACAAAGTCTTAGAAAGGTACAATCTCCCAAGACTGAACCAGGAAGAAATAGAAAATATGAACAGACCAATTACAAGTAATGAAATTGAATCTAAGTTTTAAAAACTCCCAACAAACAGAAGTCCAGGACCAGATGACTTCACAGGCGAATTCTATGAAACATTTAGAGAAGAGTTAACACCTATCCTTCTGAAACTATTCCAAAAAATTTCAGAGGGAGAAACACTTCTGAACTCATTCTATGAAGCCACCATCACCCTGATACCAAAACCAGACAAAGATACCACAAAATCAGAAAATTACAGGCCAATATCACTGATGAACATAGATGCAGAAAACCTCAACAAAATACTAGCAAACTGAATACAGCAATACATTAAAAGGATCATACACCATGATCAAGTGGGATTGTCCCAGGGATGCAAGGATTCTTCAGTATACGCAAATCAATCAATGTGATACACCATATTAACAAACTGAAGTATAAAAACCATATGATCATCTTGATAGATGCAGAAAAAGCTTTTGATAAAATTCAGCATCCATTTATGATAAAAACTCTCCAGAAAGTGGACACAGAGAGAACATACCTCAACATCGTTAGAAACAAAGATTAATTGTCCAAGGTTAACTAAAGAAATCGTCAAGAGATAATTTCTCAACACATGGAATACATAATAACAAATATGACATCTTGCTTGACACTGAAATCGTTTCCCAATTGTTTCATGAGTGTCTAATCAGCATCATGTTGGTCATATGTGAAAAATCATAAAAGGTGACACATGAATCATGAGACCTGTTTATAAAATGTTTCATAAAGTCACAGTTTTCCTGGGAAGAGCCTGAATTCCTAAGCCTCAGACTCAAGACTTCCAGAGTATATATATTTTTCAATAGATAAAATTGTCTTTCTGTTTTTTTACCAATGCATAAAAGTAGAAGACATAGATTTTAAGTTTTTGTCCATATCTTAGTAAAATAGCAATGAAGACTCCATTACTAGTTACTATTTCTAAGACTATTAAAAATGTCCATTTCCACACAGGCTTGCTGATCCTAAAAGCACATCTTTCACCATGTCACTTTTATTTTCTCTCAAACATTATGTAATCTCAAATTCAAGACCTTGCGACTGTATTCACTCTTCCACTATTAATTCAATCAATACCCATTGAGCATGATTAGGGCAAGCAACCTGCTACCACAGGACATAAAATTGTAGGAAGGATACAAGGAATACTTTCAAAAAGCTTTATGTTGATTGTCACACAAAAAGCTGGTCCCTGATAAGACTACATAAAAAGTAATCAAGTGAATTTTTTTTAATTGGGCAATTCTTGCTACCAAATGGAAATGCCTACTGGACTATTACATTCCAGCACAAGCTCCCTATCACGTAGAAACCAGTTACAAGCAGTTCATGGCCTGGTACTGATTAACAGGCAACATTTTGAGCAGCATTCTTCCAGACCAAACTCACCTCACCTCTTCCTCTTTCTTCCTCCTTCTTCTCTTTCTTCACTGACTTGCTGGCTTCTCTTTCCACATAGTGAGTGAAATATGGTAAATGAAGTTTTCTAAAGTTTACAAGTTATAGATTCATTGAGGTTCCCTTCATGGTATTTCCTTGTGTCTCTCTCAAAGTCTTACATGAGAAAATCTGTGTCAACCTACCATACCATGGGTTAAATATCCATTTCCAGACTAATTAAGTAAGTCTGTGGATCAGTCACATGTAAGAATGGCTTCTGATCTGGTGGACTTCACTGAAGCATAAAGTTTTTAATTTTGATGAAATCCCACCTACTTTTTTTTTTTTTTTAATTTCATTGCTGGTGCTTTTGGTGTCAAATCGAAACCACTGTATAACCCAAGGTAACAAAGATTTACTCTTGTGTTTTCTTCTAAGGGTTTTATAGTTTTATTATGGTGACGGCAGCATGACTCTGTAAAACACACTGGATTACATACTTTAAACTAGTTAACTATGTGGTATACAAATTATCTTTAAAGTTGTTTAAAAAAAAAGAATGTCTTCCGATTAGCCTTACTCAAAAGGCATCTATAACAATGAATTTAATAGACACACAAGTGGTGTAATCAATAATTCTTCCAGAAAAGAAGAGCTCGGCCTCTAGACAGAGCACACAGAGCTTCACATCATAAGCGGTAAGCAGCCTGTGCTCTGAATGACATTATCATAAGAAGCACTCATGACATTTATTTATGTGGAATACTTTATTTTGCACATGTATGATTGCACTAAATTCTCACAGCCACCTTACAATATGAGGAAAGAATTATTTCTACATTGACAGAGTAGGGAAGTGAGCCTCAGAAAGAAAAAGTGGCATGCCCCAAATTGTACATAAATAGGGATGCTTGAACCTGGATTCGAATCCATGTCTGTCTCCCAAGCTATGGTCTTAACCACTTCATCAAACTGTACAGCAACAAAACATCTGTTTGTAAGTGTGGATCAACAACACTAGTGGAGGCTGACTGCAAAGTCAACATTGTCCCATTTCTCTGCCAACCCTAATTTTTTATGACAATGTTAACAAAAGAAGTTGTAACATCTTACAATGTCAATTACATACACTTTATGAAAGTTAAAAGTCAGCATTTCAAAATGGCCACAAACATAATACAGAGTATTTGGTTTATGTGGTATGTTGAATAATAAAAAAATAAATTTATTTAAAAAGAAATACTGTTACAGAAGTTGTTCTCGGGCTTCCCTGGTGGCGCAGTGGTTGAGAGTCCGCCTGCCGATGCAGGGGACACGGGTTCGTGCCCCGGTCCAGGAGGATCCCACATGCCGCGGAGCGGCTGGGCCCGTGAGCCACGGCCACTGAGCCTGCGCGTCCGGAGCCTGTGCTCCGCAACGGGAGAGGCCACAACAGTGAGAGGCCCGCGTACAGCAAAAAAAAAAAAAAAAGAAAAAAAGAAGTTGTTCTCAATTTAAGGTACATTTTCATTAACTTTCAACTGCTGAAGGAGAGAAATAGGAGGAATCCAACAAAGTATACATATGTCACTAGAATGGTCTTTATCACAAAACGAGTTATTCTTTATAAGTATCCAAGGGTACATAGTGACTGAAGTGCCCAAATGACTTTGCTATAAAACATTTTCTCCTATTAGATAATGTCATGTATAGAGTATAGGGAAAGTGCTATTAAGTACAGGAAAAGAAAAAACAAAACAAAACTGGCAGGATTTAAGTATCACTCTCATTCTCTCAGATCCCTGGAGTAACATCAAAAAGTACATTGTGCTAAAAGATAGCATAGTATTCCAAACTGACTGCCCTTAAAGGACAGAACTTTTATAAGGTTATTCATTACAGTGCACTTGATTATCTGCCTCGTTCACAGCTTTCACTGGTCTCTAAGAAACAGACAGTCAGATACTCCAAGATTCCCTATTGGTGGAGGATGGAGAACACATTAGCTATTTTAGTTTACGGTGGTTGTTATCCTAATTCTGGGACAGGAAAAATATTATTTCTTTAGGAATTTACTTCTTGATATTTTAAATATCTAAGTTATAAGTATTAGGAAAACTATACAAAGTAGAATTTGTATTTCTTAATATTACTGGTTTTTCTTTTTCGTAATCTTACAGAAATTTTTCAAGAAATTCATTTTAGAATTTATTTTAGGAAAGCAAGAAAGAAACAGGACTTTTTAAAAACGTGAACTTTAAACTTCTGTTGGCATGTACTTCTGTGCTGAAATATCTTTTGGATCACCCTAGAAATAGAGGGATATATGTCAAAAGCAGGACATCTAAGTCACAAGCTTTATGAAAATGATCCTTCAGTGCAATCCTGGGAGTATAACAGCAGGGAATCAGAAACATTATTAGCACTGACTTAATAAAAGAGAAACAAAGAAAAATGTCTCTGTAAGAAAGACAATCTTGCCAAAATCTCTCATGCTTTATAGTGCCACCAATAAAGGTGACTCTATCTCACTGAGTACCTTACAGAATTCTCAAGAGTCATCCCTCTAAATGAAGTAATGTCTCCTTTCTCACTAATGTGCCAACTCCTGTGACAGTCTCCCTATGGACACTTGGCTCAGGACTGTTCTGTTCCTAGTATGAGTGGCTTCAGATTCTTGGATGTAGCCCATATTCAGAAGAAAAAAAAATCACTTGTGAAATTATGAAAGCATCTTTTTCTTAGACAAAAATGCAGGGAAAATTAGCTCAATACAATGTGTTTGCTGCTTTTCAGAGAAGAGAGTTATGTTCTGGCCTGTGATCCTCCACCAGCCATTTACAGATTATCCTCTTGAGTGATACAAGTAACAACACTCATTAGCAACCTCAGCGAACTCCCCATTTCTTAAAAGGTGATTGTCTCAAATCTGGATTGGCCAGGTTCTCTGTATCTTTATTCCCTCTTCTCCAACTGGCAACTTACCATTTGAGTATTTTCTCATTATCAGTAACTATGCTAAAAGCCAAGAGAAAAGGTGAACTGTCATTGGTGTCTCCACATATCCACGAAGAGAAAGGAATGAGCATACAATTCACTTCTGGGTGAGATTTAAGAAAGGTGTTTCTGTCCCCAAGAATATGAGAGAAATCAAGGAGTTGTTCTTATGGTAAGGGTTTATAAAGAAACTTGTCTACATAATTTTCATATAGTATCCAGAAGAAAAAGAAAGGGTGGCATTTGTTATTAAAGTGACATATACAGTAAATGTTTCCCTTACTAGGTCAACATGGAAAAATTCCTTAAATTCTTTGAACCTTGGTTTGGAAGATATGAAATATTAACAACACTATTTTCCTCATAAATTTTTGTAAGTGTATACGAAGTCACATGCCCTAAACAACTGCCGGATACATAAGAGTTACTTGTTAATATACATCAATAGATAAATTATGTAAAATACATTTGAGTGTGTGTGTATATATAGAAACATATATAGATGGATGGCTAGCTAGAGAGGGATAAAAGAGACAGGGATTATTATTTAATTGGAGAACTCAATATAGACAGTGCACGATTTATCCCAGGGAACTTTTCAAAGGCACAAAACAACTCTACTGCAGTCACGGGTCAACTTGCAATTTCTGAACGTCTGTTTTGTGAAGGGTCCCGCATGAAGTGCTTTCAATTACAGGTGGCTGTTAAAATTCATTTCAGAAAGCCAAGAAACAACTTTCTATATATACACGCTTTTACTGAAGCTTGTTTAAATGATTGACCTTTCCTCTTTGATTCAAAACACCTTGTCAAGATGCAATGGACTGTTTCTAATATAAAAGAAAATAAAATAGGATTCTATTCTGGGAATACAGCTTTGCCTGCCTGAAGTGCTGAGGAATCTTACAGAGGAAGGTTAACACTTAGAAACCAGAAAAAGCTTTCTCTCCACATATCATTACGCTTGATGAAGGGACAGAAAGATAAGAAGAAACGTTCTACAATTGTTAATTGGTAGCCAATGGTAAGTTTATCAGATAATGAGGTTAACAGTTTGCAAGCTCTCTCAATAGTTTGCATTGTGTCTTTCTACGTGCATAGGTTAAAATCTGAATTTCTGACTTTCCCATTCTAAAAAGTTGGTGATGGTAACTTTTCATTTTCCACAGCTCATATTGCCATAAACTTCTAATGCCTTGATGAATAGCTGTCAATGAATAATTCATTTAACTAAGGCCTCCAGTGTGTAAATTTTTTATTAGATCTTTTGGCAGTGGATACACTCTACAATTCTTCCCATCAGAGCTCCAGAGGGTCTGAGAACTTCTCTGTAGATTAAACAAAAATGAAAAGAAGAAAAAAAAGAAATAAAGAGTACTCTGGCCATACCACTAGAGCAATAACAAACCAGATCTCAAATTTCACCTAAGACTTAGGAAAAAAGAAAGAAGTGACAGGCATGTAATAGTTTTCATATCAGAGTTGGCTTAATTCTGCAGGTTCTAGTGTTTAAAAACTTCCACACGAAGTAGCAGTGCTCATAACAGTAAAGTTTTAAAATCCCCTTTAAAAATAAAATGGTTAGATAAAGCAGTTAGACTGTATTTTGAAGTATAGTTATACAGTTACGTATAATGAATTAGGTTATCATTCAAAGGTAAGACTGACTAAGATAATAACTATCACCTGGGGATTCAAAGCGTATATGCAAGAAAACCGGTTCCTTGGGATGCTACACAGAGGGAAGCAGTTCTTGGTCCATTCAATCAACTGACACATCTTATTATGCTACCTTTCTGAGACAATGGCAAATACTTGATGCCTCTGAGCTAGTAAAGACTCTGAAGTCCTCCACAGGAGAGCTACAAGGCTTTAACTTTGGAATCTCCAAATTTATTTGGCCACGGAATCCTAATAAAAGAACACTGCACTCGTTTTCTACTCAAAACAGTTTTGGGAAACTACCAAATTGGTCTCAGGTTCCACATGCAAACTTTAAAATAAAGGTTTGCCACTGAGCTTCAGAAAAAAACACCAATAACTTGAATGATTTTTAAAAACATTATTTCAGATCTCTAGTAATATGTTCTGAAATATCTCATCTGAAATCAGAAGGCAGTCATAAATGTCAGTTGTTTGTGAGACCTCTTTAAAAGCAGACTGTCCAAACTAAATGTGAAAAAAAAGGACAGAGAATCCTGGTCAGACAGAAAAGTACTAAGAGTAAATTCAAGTGGATCTTTAGGGTGAATAAATAAAAATGGAAAAAATCTGCTTTTAGAAAACAAATATACTCCACTCTTGGATATCCAAACAATTTACATTTAAGGGGGAAAGAAGAACATTTCTAAAGAATTAAGGGAAAGGCGAAATTTCATACAAGGTAGTTTTCTGTCTCTCCATATCTATTTATCTATCTATTACAAACATGCCATCTTATATAAAAGAAAACAATTTTTTGAATTAAAAGGTTTTGTCATTTTTACCAAATAAACCTAAGGAGCAACAATAAATTAGAGCAAAGCAAGCCCACTCTTTCAGATATTTCAGTATCACAGTGCAAATCTGACAGGTATTTTTATTTCCTATTACCATTTGGGTACATATCTGAGATAAGAAATATTTGGATCATGAAGCATTTCACATCCGTAATAACCTTGACTCTAAGCTCTTTACCCTTCAGGGGCTCAGGATAAAGGGTAGTTGAAATTAGCACAGACTTGACATACTTATTCTTTAATGAACTCATACATTCTAGGTCGAAGTAAAGTTTTTCTGTCAATTGGCAATATTTCTACAAGCCTTACAAACAGGATTATTTTTCTAAGAGAAAACTGGAATATCCCATTTAGGCACTAAAATGTCTGTCAGTCTAACAATTCCAATTACTATGGCAATCGGATGTTCACTTCTTCATCTAACAACCTGTTATCAATCTTCTACTATATGTTCTAGATGCTGAAGTTGATTCATTTCACAGAAAACACTTACAACAAGATACTATAATAAGAAGAATGATTTATAACAATACCAACTGTCTGTGCAACACTAACATCAATTTACTTGAGAAGATTTTCTGTTCAATTTTATTATGTTAGTATTTTCATGTTTCATTATTATCAGATTATTTCCAGAGCATATGAACATAACTAGCTGGTTGAATAAATATGCTTACATTGATTGAGTCTTTTATTAAAACTCTAAAAGGACTATCAAGATAACATTTTAGGGCTTCCCTGGTGGCGCAGTGGTTGAGAGTCCGCCTGCCGATGCAGGGGGACACAGGTTCGTGCCCTGGTCCGGGAAGATCCCACATGCCGCGGAGCGGCTGGACCCGTGAGCCACGGCCGCTGAGCCTGTGCGTCCGGAGCCTGTGCTCGCCAACGGGAGAGGCCACAACAGTGAGAGGCCCGTGAACAGCACCCCCACAAAAAAAAAAAAAGATAACATTTTGCACATATATTTGATTAAATAAAAATATTGTTCTCACCACAAACGGAACTCATGAAAATAAAAAAAAAAAAAAAACTATTTCAACTTCATCTTTCTCAATTAAATACCAATCTTTAATTTTCATTTTTAGATTTTTGTTAATAGTTGTCAAATTTTACTAAAAAGAACCTGCACTATTAATTTTTCTACTGAAGCCATCAAATTATCATCCAAAGTTTTTACATTTTTTTTTTCACGTTTTCCTACTCAAATGTTTTTCACCTATGACTTACTTAAACCTGCTTTTTTTTACAACTTATATTTTAGCTTTCAGGTAGCTTTTGAAGTTTCTAGTTCACCTGGATAAATATTTTCAAAAGACATCATGGCTGTTCAAAGGTACCTAATATCTTTACTGCTTACTCTTTCTGTGAAAATTTAGAGCTTGTCACTACATTTCTAAAAGCAGTTAAAAAAAAAAAAAGGAGCAGCATGAAAAAGAGAGAGTTCAATAGTAAAGAAAAAAATGCAACAACCTGCAGAGCAAAGACTCTAGAAGTCCATTTCCAGCCTGATCCCCTGTGTGACTTTAATAATCTACTCTTAGGAAAATGCATAGTTTTCACAGTTTGAAAGCATAAAGAATACACTATTCAAAACTTCTGTCAAGATTTCCTGATTCTAAAACCTTATCAGCTAAAAAAGACCCTGCTATATTAAAACTGTCAGCAACAGTCCACAAATATGGAATATGGTTAATATCTCTCTTAATGTTGTGCAAATCAGTTTCCTCTAAGGAGAAAAACATTTGGCTGTACCTGTAACACCAATCTGTTGATACTTTACGAATAACAAAATTCAAATCCCCTTTAAGCAGCAATAAAGTGATATGAAAGCACTATAATGTAGTGGAAAGAGCTTGGGCATTTTCAGTACGTTGAAATGGGTTTGAGAAGACAGGATGGCAGGGTAAGTACTGCAGTAGATAGCCTGTAAAATGGGACCCCATAATCCCCCTCCTATATTTATGCCCGTCTATAACCCTCTTTCCTGAATGTAGGCTGGACTTTGTGACTTACTTCAAACCAACTGGACGTAGCAGAAATAATGGAATGTCGCTTCCAATTTAGATTATAAAAAGATCTGGTCTTCCATCTTGGTGTCTCTCTCTCTCTCTCTCTGTCTCCCTGTCTGTCTCTCCTGTCTCTCTCTCTCTCTCTCACTGCTCAGCCTGGGGAAACCATGTCATGTCATAAGAAAGCACCGTGAAGCAATCTATAGGGCAAACAACCAAACAACTGAGAGAGGGCTCTGGGCCACAGCCAGCAAGAAACTGAGACTCAGAAGAGTGAATTTGGAAGTAATTCTCCCCTAGTCTTCGGATGAGACTGCAGCCCTTGCCGATAGCTTTACTGCAACCTCACTAGAAACCTTAAATCAGAGGCACTGGATTCCTAATCAAAGAAATAGTGAGATAATAAACGTTAGCTGTTTTAAGCCAGAAATTTGGGGGTAATTTGTTATGTAACAATAAATAACTAATACAGGTGCTCTGTATGCTTACTACTGGTATCCTACAATTCCTTAATAGGAACTCAATAAATGGTACCTTCTGTTACTATTTAAATCACAACCTTGAGTTTAAGATACTGAGCTTTAAGCCAACTAATGCTTTCTCCCAAATAACATTCAGTAAGCATCCATGTGTCATATAAGACAATGTGTACAAGTCTACCAGATATGAAGATGAATAAACTGTCTTGCCCTTATGATGATAACAAATGAAGTCACATAGCATGGAAATTGAAAGATTAACATAAAAATACAATTTTAAGTATTTATAGTGTAGAAATAATGTTAAATCACCTAAATATATAATAACAGACCCATTGCCTCTCTCACACTCCATTTTTCCACCAACTTCTTCGTCTCTCATTGATTCCCGAACAGAGTACCCGCGTCTTTCTTTCCAGCGGCTGCAGCTCTACAATTCACACAGCCCAAGATCATGCTTCACAGAACTACTAAGCATAGTGCACTTCCTCAAATGCTTGTTGGATAGAATTAATGCACCCTATTTTAGGGAGCCATATGGTGGTTTCTCTCTCCTGCTGGACATGTATCATAACTGTGAAGTCATGTTTGTTTATTCATTACATTGTTCAGGGTTTGCAGAAGGCAATAAAGCTTTCCAATCAGAACTCTCTGAGTTTTAATCTTGGTTCTATGACTTATTGGTTCTGTTACTTAGACCTTAAGAAATTAACCCCTGACCCATAATTTGTTTCCCCTATAAATTGGAGATATCAGTGCCAACTATATCAATTATTAATTCTGAAGACTAAATAAGATGAGTCAAAGTGCAAAGAACCTAGTAGTGAGTCTGGGACAAAATGAGAACTCAATATTATAGTTAGATACATGGGGGTACAAAGGTGAGTGAGACATAATACCAGCACAAGTTACACCATTTTTGAGAGACTTCTGATTAAATGAAAACATCAATAAAGTATGGTTAAATCCACACAGATAATTGAAAGGTGATTCAGAATGAAAATTCAGTTTAAATACCTATTGATTGCCAACTCTCTGCAAATTTCTATGTTAATGCCTATGATGTGTGAGCAAGACATAGCCCTCGACCTAGAGTAGAATATTATGAAAAGAATAAGTGGACATAACATAAACTACTGCTAAATAAGGACAAGAAGGCTAGCTATAATTTTAAAAAAGCAAGCCACAGTGAAAATGGGGACATAAGATTGAACATGACGAAAGTTTTGGGAAACTTCTTGAAGATTCTGTGATTTTAGATTTTTTTTTTTTTTTTTTTTTTTTTTTTTTTTGGCGGTACGCGGGCCTCTCACTGTTGTGGCCTCTCCTGTTGCGGAGCGCAGGCTCCAGACGCGCAGGCTCAGCGACCGTGGATCACGGGTCCAGCCGCTCCGCGGCATGTGGGATCTTCTCGGACCGGGGCACGAACCCGCGTCCCCCGCATCGGCAGGCGGACTCTCAACCACTGCGCCACAAGGGAAGCCCTGAGATAGATTTTAATGGCTAGGAATTATATTTACCAATAGGAAAAAAAGAAGTATGCAAGGCAGAGGAAACTAAATGAGCAAATATCCTGAGGATGGAAAGTGCTGGGAAAGCAATTGTGACAAGATTCAAAGACAGAGGTGGTGAGAGAAAGAGGAAGGGAGGAAAGAGCAGAGAGACAGAGAAGAGAAAGTTTCCTGGGCATACATTGCAGATTGGTGAAAAACACTGTGGAAATTCAGTTCCATGATAATGAAGGTGCCCTAATTTTTCAAGAATTTGAAGCATTTTATGTCTGGAGAAATCACTTTTAGATATAATAGTGCTCTCTAATATGTATCAGATTTCCTCCCTAAAGACAATTCTCTGCTATTCCAAAGTATTCCTATTTGTGAAATTAGAAATGTCTTCAATAATTATCTCTCAAGGCACAGAGGCATGCCTTTCTGCCATTATTATTTAATATACTACATATATGTCTACATGTTAGGAATGAGTTGACTAAATTCTCCTACGTAGTCAGCCCCATGAGAGCATAGCCTTATATTCTGTCTCTGACATAGGTACTCACGGACATCTCACTGAAAACATGATTTGCTTCCAACATGATCATCTAAGATATATAGGAATCCTTCCTCTAAACATCCCTTGATTTTCCTATGGTATAAACGTTAGCATCTTTTTAGACTACAAAGCAGTTTTTCAAACTAACTTATAGGGCAGCTAAGATGTTTTTAACCAGGAAAAGCCCAGTAGGGGTTGATATGCAGTCAAACTCAGCAGCCCTCTCGCATTGACAGTGACCAGCAGTTTGAAGGCGGAACATGTTTCTGCCTATAATAAAAGAAAAACCAGGACCTTAAAACATAATTACAACTCTAATTCTCCCTCTCCAAATAAACAAACAAAATCATAAGGGCTTTGTACCCTCTTCAAAATAACTTACGAGGATAGAAACACCTGTCTCACTATTTTCCACTAATATTTCGTGCTATTTACTTTTGTTTTTTTGTTTTTTTTTTTTTGCAGTAGGCGGGCCTCTCACTGCCTTGGCCTCCCCCGCCGCGGAGCACAGGCTCCGGACGCGCAGGCTCAGCGGCCATGGCTCACGGGCCCAGCGGCTCCGCGGCATGTGGGATCCTCCCGGACCGGGGCACGAACACGTCCCCTGCATCGGCAGGCGGACTCCCAACCACTGCGCCACCAGGGAAGCCCTTTCTAAGTACTCTTGATAATTAATTTCTTAGAATATAAAGGTTGGTCAAATTATTATCATTCTCAAATATGAAGCTTATTTGCACAGTCCTTAAAAAAAATTAAGACCACAGATAAAGATAAAACCATTCTGGACAGTGGTGAGCAGATTCAACACATATCAGATACTTGAAATAATGCTTTTAAGAACATGTAAAATTCTCAGGATAGAATATATAATATGAGAGATTAATGCATTAGATCCCCAGGGACACTTTCTCCATAGTAAGTCTTCACCAGTGTTAAAGCACTATCCAATTTAACTCCTGTCAAAATGCCAACAAGTCCCAGAAAAAGTGTGATAGATTAACCTTCTTCAGCAATTAACAACCTCCACACCAAAGAGTTTATCAGAAATTCTAAAAAAAACCGGCAAAAAGACAATAGCAGTTAAGTGACCATCCTGCTATATGTCACCCATCAAATTCACCTTCTTAAACACTTTTTACATCATTCCAGCCTCCCAATCAGAAACTCAAAGAAACTTCCCATTGCCCAAAGGATAAATTTTAAGATCCTTGGCCTGGAATTCACATTTAAACATAATTTGGAATCAATCTTTCATTTCATGTTTATTTCACATTGATTCTCAAAATGAACCCCTGCATCTAATCCGTCTCATCTAATTCATACTGCTGATGGCCATGGCAATGTAACAACTAAAATACTTTTTCATGTTAATCCTTTTGAAACACCTACATGAAATCCAAGTGTCACCTCTTCATCGTTAATGAGGTCCGGTATCACTACTATAATCAAGATTAGCTTCCTCCTTTTCCAAACTTGTTTAGTACTTATGATCTGTACCATTTATTTAGCAGTTAATGATACCAGAGAATGTATGATGTGTATAGATGTCTCTTCCACTGTCCTTAAGTTTGACCACCAGTTGGACCTAAAAATGTTAAAGTAGCATTTTACAGTGAAATGAGACATATCAATGGGACCGACATCCATTTAGTGAGTTGCTACCAGACCTTACCCTCAATGAAATAGAATAGATCAGAACATACCACATATAGTAAGGGTAACTATTATCTATAAAATTTTTGTTTTTTGTATGTGTGTGGATGTATGTGTTTAGAGGGTTGCAATGAATATTTCTTACAGTACTGCATTATTTCTTTTTAAGCTTGAAAACCACTGTCCTAGAAGACCATGTCCCCTACTTATTTACATACAGAGCGCCTAATAAAGAACTCTATATTCAATAAATGTTTACAATGGGAGCACTTGTATCCATAGGACAGGAGACTGAATGAAATTAAGAGAAAATCAGATACACACAAGGGGAAGCCAAAACTAAGGGACAGAATGCATACAGTGGGAGCACCAATGAATACATACGGAATGAAAAAAATGGGGAAGGTGAAATTGCTATGGTTAAATTTGATTTTCAGTACTGCCTGGAGTTGTCTTAGATTTGGCACACGACTATGTGACACTTCGACTACCATGCTTCAATGAGGACATCTTTGAATCATCCTAAAACTCAAGGGTCATCTACAGCAGGTTGTAATACCAGGAAGTTGTACTACTGAGCAATATAAAAGAAAAGCT